>NW_004955410.1:23795206-23800687 GCF_000276665.1 Chinchilla lanigera | reverse complement strand
AAGGTATTTATACTACTAAGCTCTATTGGTTTATTTAAAGGAATAGTTAATGTTTAATTGTTTGGTCAGTCTCACATGCCTAGATCTGGTTATCTGAGTAACCACTTTGAAGATAACAATATGTAATACAACAATCATAGTTAATTTTCTATCACCTTGTTCTGAAATTCTGTATAATTTTTATTGTTTTTGCGTTGTTTTATTTTTGTTTTTGTTATTTTGCTTTTGTTCTTTTCTCTTTAAAATAAAAACAGAAATAAATGACAATATGAATAAGTATTCAGCCAACATGCTTGCTAGAAAGAATAACAATTTTTATTTTGGCTAGCCACATCTTGATGTACTCTTTATTAACATTAAAGTCTCTACCACTTTAATATGAGGCAGACTGTCTGTCTTCATTATTTATTCCTTTAAAATGAAGTACCCCACAATGTAGTGGTTTAAAACAACAGCATTTATTCTGTCTCGTGACTGTGGTTTGGCTGGACTGGACTGGACAGTTTTGCTTGCAAGTGTCAGCTGTGTCACTTGGACAAGTGTACACAGCTGGCAGCTAGGCTGGGCCAGGAGGTCTAGGTAGGCTCCTCTCTCATGTGCTCTTGGCTTGAGCATCTCAAGCCTCCCTTTTATGGCTTCTCACCCCAGATAGGTCTTCTATTCTTCCCTACATGACCTCTGTCTCCAGAAACATTATCTGGCCTTCTTCCAGCATGGGGCTTCTCCAGTGTGGCGTGCAGAACACACCTTCTACCATTTATTTCTTTAAATTTATTTTTCAATTGACAAATCTTGTGTGTATTTACCATACATACCATTTTGTTTTGAAGTATGGATACACTGTGGAATGGCTAAAGTGAGCTAATTAACATATGTATTCCCTCAAATATTTTCAGTTTCCTTCTCTCTCCCATTTTCTTAGTGTGGGTGTTGGGGAAGGGGATTTAAAATCTACCCCTAGAAAATTTCAATAATACATACATTATTATTAACTATAGCCACCATGTTGCTATTAACCATAGTTACCATAGTGTACAGTGGAAATTTTGACCTTATTCCTCCTATCAAACTGAAATTTTGTATGCTTGGACAAATGTCCGCTACCTTTATTCATCAAAAAGAAGTCAAGGGGAGTCCACTGGGGAAACGTTGGGAAATAGAATCTACCTCTTGTGAGAAAAGGTAGCAAAAACTTTTTATACATCATCAATGTACTACAGAATTTATGTTTAAAATTTTGGGTTTATATACCTAAAAATGGAACAAAGATGCAAATCTCTTTTCTATATAGTAGTCAATTGCAAGGACCATATGCTATTCTATGCTTCTTTAATTATATTGTGCTTCCATGGGTCTGATGGCAGAGGGATATGAAGAGGCAGAATTGTTTGGACATAACATCATACCTGGCACACTTAGCTTTATTTCTGTAGTCCTGTTTAAGCTTCCTGATAAGAGACTTAGCTTTGCTTTTTGTCTTTTACTATTTATATTACTGTTCTTCTTCTCATGTCTTTAATAGTTATTGGGAATGGAAAAGTGTTGAGCTCTTAATATACCCAGACAGCTCTAATATACTGTCTAGGTATGTTAAATTTATCCTGGCTTGAAATACTTCACTCCAAGCTCTGCTTGACTTAGGGCTTATGTTGAGAAGTCTGCCATGATTCTGATGGGCTTTCCTTTATAGATAATTTGCTTCTTTTCTATAATAGCTTTTAATATTCTGGTCTTGTGCTGAATTTCTAGAATCTTGATTATTATATGCCTTATTGTAGAGTTATTTTGGTTATGGCTAATTAGAGTTCTATATGCCTCACTTCTTCTCCTCCTCTTCCTCCTTCTTCTGCTATTATTTCAGAAAATTCAAGTGAGTGGTTTCCAATTTCCTGTATCTCACTGTTCCTTGCACTTCTGATTGAGCTGGAGGTCTGGGTTGCATTTTGTTTCTGTGTCTTGTCCTTTTGTATTTTTAAATTTTATTTTGTTTTCTATTTTTTTTGTGTGTGTGTGTGTGTGTTTTGTTTTTTTTCTGGTACTGGGAATCAAACTCACAACCTTGCGCTTGCCAGGCAGGTGCTGTGCCGCTGAGCTAAATCCCCAGCCCCCTTGTTTTCTATGTTGATGATTCTAAATTTCTTATGGTAGATTGCTTTATCACTAGACTTGAGGCTTCCCTTGGAAATGTCTACTCCTCAGAAATGTTGTCTGGGTTAGGTGGTCCTTGGTCTTTTTATCTGTCCCAGAAGGCTACATTCCCAATTTATTAGGGATCAGAAGTTGCTATCTATTTGGCTCAGGACCCAGTCCTTCGTTACTGGACCATGGTGATGGTTATGACCCCAAATAATTAATGTATTGTCATGTGGGAGAACAACTGATTACAACAGGTGTGACATGCTGGCTAATGTACTACTATTAGCCATAATAATTTCATCAGGGACAGCAAAGAATCTTATAAACTATGGTAACTATTAATTTGGTATCTTTAGCTAGAGGAGCAAGACCTGCAATTATTCAGCAAAATTCAATATAAACCAGAAACTTGTATGCAGTGAGTTTCCCGTTAGTAGAGTGGTTTTATCCTGTTGCAGGGATTGAGAGTGATAAGGGACAAAATGGAGAGATAAATGAAGAGAAACACAGTAGAAGCAAGGCTGGAGGACAAAGGATTATCACCTGAGCTTTGGGAAACTGGGGCAGAGGACAGGAGATAATAATTAAGGAGAAAGCAAAAGAATATCAGAGTGAACCAGAAAGACTAGAAACAATGCTTCCTCGCATGAAAATATCAAAAAGTCAAGAAAGAAAGTGGAGGAAAGAGAGGAAGAATACAGAACAAAATATAACAAAAATAAAAGCCTAAAAAAAACCAGACATGGAGAGGAGAATGAAACAAACAAAGAGAATAGTACGATAAAGTTCCTCTGGTGGCCACAGTTGTGTGGTAGTCTGCAAATCAGAGCATGAATCTGTGCTGGGAAGCCCCACCAAGTCTGCAGTAGGATTAGCGGTGGGTGCAGGGCTGATCTTGGCCCCCAGATGTGGGGGCTGGGCCAGAGTGTTCAACAGCAGCTTTCCGGATGTCCTTCAGCAGCCTGCCCATGTCTCCTACCCCGACTGCCTCTGTGTTGCTCGCCCAGTTGCTTTGGTACCCTCAGATAGAGACAGGGCTGCGCCCAGTGTGATGTACAGTTGTCTCCTCCTGGTCTTTGCACAGCCTTCTCTGTTCCACCCCCACTGGCAAATCTCTATCCTGTCACGACACTAGTTGCAGGGTGTTGAGGAGGGGGGGCAGGCACTGTCCCTGCTGCAGATACAGCCCGAAACTGCTAGGTTCCCCTTCATCTCTTCTCCAGCAGGGTGAAGGCTGATGTCCCACTAGTTGCAGTGGCCCAAGGCTGGTTAAATCCCATGCATCCACTACCCTCTCTTAAGCCAGTGGTCACAGAGCAGAAAGGGTCATGATGTTCCACTCACCACTTTCACCACCTCTACTGTAGTCCCTAACCTTGTTGTCATAGGGAGCAGCTTCCTGGTCACTTGCCTCTGTGTGTGCCAGTGAAATTTGCTGCCAGGCTATGGCATCCTCCGTGTAGAGGAAGGCAAAAGGGGCTATGGGCCTTATATCCCATATCTATCCTATGTGTCTTGATTTAGCCATGCTTTTGCAGTCCATCAGTTCTTTGGAACCTTCCAAGAATGGTGATGCAAACCCTGCATGCAGGCAGAAATTCCAACCGCAGCCTTGTGAGCTGGTTCGCCTTTTTATAAAGTCCTGTGTCTGTGTTTTGGTCATCTACAAGCCTCTTATATCAGATTGATTTGGGCCTCAGAATGTGTGTCCCTCTCTTTCTTCTAATTACCTGTGTTTGAGTTAATTTTCTCAGAGTAGCTCCAACATGGCTCCTCCTCTGTTCAGTCATGTTGCCTCTTTGAATTGATTTTTTTGTTTGTTTTTTGAGACAGAGCTTTGCTATATAGTCCAGGTTAGGTTTAAACTCACTATGTAGCTCAGGGTGGTCTTGAACTAGCAGTAATCCTACTGCAACCTCCCAAGTGCTGGGATCACAGGCACACATCCCCATATCCAGCTCATTTGAATCATTTTTTCCCAGAATAGTGCTAGGATTTCTTGTTGAATTCTGTGATTATATGTATAATAGTAAATTTTACATTGGCCTGAAACATTGTTAATGTTTTTACATGTGATGTGTTCTTGTGGAGTTTTTCTAATTTGTGGGTGGGTGGGGTTGTTGGTTAAATCTATCTTAAGAAGAATCTACTCTTCTTAAAAAGAAGAAAGTGTGATATATCCTTTGAATCTTTGGATGACTGAGAGTTTAGGCACAAGCACATCAGATCATTTATGAAATGTTTGTTTTTTGAGCTTCTTACATCTTAATATCCCATACTACCACACTGGTGATTATAAGGCAGAGTGGCACGTGGCAGAGGGCTCCATCTCAGGGCGGCAGCCACAGCTAAACGACTACCAGCACCCACACACCAGGGCGGAATGGAGGAGGAATGCCCCAAGCACTTCTTCCTCTCTCTTACATATGCAAACTATCCACCCCAGGGCGGTGGCTCTCACACCCACAATCATTCAACTCTAATAGCCTGCCCATGGGCAGCAGGAGGCTTTGGGGGGGACACACAGACAAAAACCATAACACACACTTTTATTTTTTTCTATAAATATGGAAAAAGAAAAATTGGAGCAACCTGCTTAGTAATTATACAACTTCACCCATTCTTGAATACTTTTTAAAACCTATTTATTTAGAAGTCTTACATTTTTTTCTGAATTTGCATGGATCCTGATGAATCACTCTGAGTTGTGGTTTTTCTTCAGGAAAGCATTCTTCTTCTATTGTGTCTTTGAGTATTGCTTCACTCATTATAGCTCTGGTTTCTACTTTTGAAAATCAGGCTCAGTCTGATCTCAAATATTTTTTATATTTTTTCTCATGTCTTTTACCTCTCTAGATTTTAAACTCTGCTTCCGAGACAGTCATTGAAGTGTAGTATATACTCTACAATACAGTCTTAAGTTTGCAAATTATTTATGCTGCTTTTATCTGTCATCAAAGTGAATTTATACTTTTCCAGCATGCTCTTCTTTGCATTAGTTTCTTATTTTAGCTATTTTTGCATCTCTGTATTAATCTCAGCTTGATTCTTCCCATGGTTGTCTGCTCTTCTGTCAAAGAGACTTACTCTGAATCTGTTCAGAAATATAAGCATAAATCTTCTGATATTTTGAACAGTATATTGTAAGATAAGTCACAGTCTTCCTCTAAAACTTTGGGACAGTGTCCTAACTTTCCCTTAAGTGGCAATACTGATGTATTTGTACCTTCTTTTCCACAAATGTGGGACGTCAAATTATTTAAAATGCTGCAAAAGAAAATCAGCTAGAAGCAGAAAGAGATAAAACAATGGAAATGATTTTAAATTGAGGGAGGCATAAAACAA
>NW_004955410.1:23789101-23795059 GCF_000276665.1 Chinchilla lanigera | reverse complement strand
GCTCTTTGTTATTTTAGTAGATAGCTATTAGTGAGTAGCCAATAACAATATACAAGTTAGAGTACATGGCAAAATGAACAGTTGCTCTGGAGATGCTCAGTTCTTCCATATGCTAAGTACAGGGAGGCCCCTTACACATGGGATTTTCTGAACTATCATGACCTGAGCAATACACGTGGCCAGTGTCTTGTGGCTGATGACATAAGTAAGCAACCTTACCTCAAAGGCAACTCATGTCCAGAGATATTTAGAGTTTATGGGCCTCATTCACTTTCTTTGAGTTATCCTCCATAATCTTCACCTTTTTTAGCTTTTGCTGAATATTGGGCAGCTATGATTTTGAGATTATTCTCTTTAGGAATTATGTGAATGTCTTAGTTACTTTCTTATCCCTGGGACACAGCACCTGGCACCCACAACTCAAAGGAAGAGAGGTTCATTTTTGCTCATGTTTTCAGCCCATGGCCAGCTGGCTCCAAGGAAAGAAAGGCTTGGTGAAAGGCCCGGGGTGGAAGAAGCCTGCTCATGTCACGGCAGCCAAGAAGCAGACAGGAAACAGCAGGGCCAGGAAGGGATATACACCCTTCCAGTCCACTTCCCCAATGACCTCTAACCAAGCCACACCTCCTAACAGCAAGTCCGTGGTAGCATCCCATAATCCAGTCACCTTTCCCAAGCTCCCCCTATGAGTGCAGGAGGCTTTGCAGGAGCATCCCAGATCTAAACAATAACAATTAATCTGATTGTTTTCTGTGCTCAATTAAATCGGGAATTACACCTTAACATAAAGTCAACCCAGAAATAGGGTTGGCACTCCCTCCTAAAATTACTGGAACCTAGCAAACACAATGTGTTTGAAAAAAAAAAAAAAAAGGCACACACAGCTATGCTACTTTTACATAGAGGATTGCCTAGGAGTGAAAGCATTACTCACAAACAACATAAAACTTCTTAAAAAAATAATTTACATCTACTTAATCCACAGATAGATGGGAACTGAACCCTGAAAATTCTACTTCCAGACCTTGGGTGCAATTTATCAAGAAAATCTTGAAGGCCTATGTACTCAAATACACGAGAGGAGCCATGACACCATCTCACAGAAGTATTCAGAATGCTTTGCTTTGAGGGATTCTGCTTCCTGAAAACTAAGTAAGTAAAAAACAGTTGACTAGGTTGATCAGTATATATGCATACGTTAAAACTTGGAGATAGTATAAATTTTTGGCTTTAAATTAATTGACAGACTTTTGGATAAATCATCAGATAGAGCAGTCAGGTGTCCATCCCGAACATATATTGATCATGATAATAAGATTGTACCTTTTGCATTTTTGAAAATTCTTTTTTTTTTTTTCTTTTTGCCTGGAGAAGGGTCTTTCCAAAGAATATTAGATTAGACAACAGCCAAAGAGGAGACAACTCCTAAACCTTTGTAAGTGCTACATGGCTTTTCCCCCTCTTAACTTACAATCCTCCTATGAAGTGGGGTAGTAAACTGACAATAAATTGAAAAATCAGCAATATTACAAAAAGCTATTGGTTGGCTTATCAGCCTCTACTATTTGAAAGCTTTTTAAATTTTGTGTTCCTAGATACATTTTCTGAGCTGGGGAAGATTTCAAGGTCATTTGTAAAAAAGTTTTTTTTTTTTTTTTTTTCTCCCAAACTGGCTGGAAATGTATGTTTGCCCATGGGCAGAACTTCTCTCCCAGGGTAACCCTGCTTGGAACAGGTCAGCAGGGTTAGGAAACTATCCTGCCTTCTTTCCCTTCAGCCAGAAATAGATAGATAGCTTAACAGACTGTAGATAATTACAGAGAAATGACAAAATGAGTTTCATTGGGATGTGTGAAGGTAAAAGGAAATCCTAAAGGACAATGTGTCACCCAAAGGGGCTGTAGCAATGGGGCTTGGTTTACAAAAATGGAATAAGGACAGACAGCTTCCCCGAGCCTCCAGAGCTGTAGTAAAGTGGCAGTTTCCCCCAAATAGGAGCACAAGCTACTTCTCCAAGGGGACCCTTGGTTGTCACCAGCAGGATACCCTTGACTATATACTATCACAATGAGTCCGGTACAGCTGTACTCATAGTAAGCATGAGCACTATTCATCCCACCACCTTCCCTAGCCAGCACAGCACAGTGTATGTGTGTATGTGTGTGTTTGTGTGTATGTGTGTGTTTGTGTGTATGTGTGTGTATGTGTTAAGGAATACTATAGTCAGCAAATTTTTCTTGTTTTTTTTTTCAAGTGTCAGTGCAAAATATGGTAAAAGGCATCCAAATGCAATCCAATTATCCCTCTCCCTTTCCAAAGGAAAGATTGTTCTGGTGTGAACCTGAACCTTGTGACAAATCAGAATGAAATGGTGCACTTTAAGGAAAATGTTCTTGGCTGGAAACACATAAGCCTGCAAGTAGCAAGCGCTGGAGGGGCTGATGAAGGCTACAGCCCCATAACTGTTCCTGCAGAGCCTTAAGGGTGTATTTCAAAACTGTGAACGTCACTGCTATTATGTGACAAGATGACAAATATTATCCAATGAACCACAACACATAAAAAGGAAAAATAACATTTTCTCACCTTGGGAGGGCTTGAAAGGTCCATCTAGCTGCAGATGCCGCTTACATAATTTTTTGCCAAGAAAGTTTCAACCTGGAGATGGGTTCAGAAGAGGAGAATTTTAACAAAGGAGGAGGGCAAGATAAAATGAAGATTTAGCAAAAAGCCAGTTAGGGGGATCCCACATAAGCTTTGAGGAAATTTCCTAAAAAATTTCTAAAAAGTGCACTTTTGATCCCCCTTTATGACCTCTGTGTTGGAATACATGAACAGATGCAAATTTTTTCTCACAGTCAAAGCAGAATCTCCCAAAATACAGAGTGAAGGTGTGCTGTGACAAACAGCAGTCTCCAAACATCTGGCTCTCGCTGCTGACTTTACCTGCTTATCACTCACAGATAATTTTTCATTTTTTTCTCCAGGTTGCAAGTGGAGAAAAGTCTGATCGTTGGTGTGTTCGATCACCACTTTGTAAATCAGCTGTACTAACCGAGGCAGGCGGGCCGGGCAGAGCGGCTGCGGGTCCATCGCGAAGGCTTCGCTGAGCCGGGTTGTTTTTCACAGCCTGATCAAACAAATATCCAGAGGGCTGTTTTCTCCCTTACTGGGTAAGTGCAAGTATCAGGGGAATTGTAGCAAAATCGGCTAAGCAAGTGATTTTTTTTCTTTGATGTCCCCACAGGGGGTAATATTCAATGTTTATGGACCTCAGGATACGTTCGGAGGGGGGCAGGGCTTGTGAAATCGCATTCTGAGAAGCAGTACTACAAGGACTGATAAAAAAATACAGTATGTAGCTGGGCGTGGTGACGCATGTTTGTAGTCCCAGCACTCAGGTGGCTGAGGGAGGAGGATAACTATGAGTTCAAGGCCATCCTGAACTACATAGCAAGACCTTGTCTCAAAACACAACAACAAAAAACAGTATGCATTTGAATAAAAAAGTTACAGTAAACGACAAATTGCCATTAATCCCCCTCAAGATACTCTCCCTTGTACACTTATTCCAAATTGTTCTTGCCCCTTTCTGAAGTTCCAGAAGTCCTCTTTCATGGTCATGAAGTGAGGTGAAAAATGTGGTGAGTGTTGCCAAGAGCCACTGAATAGAAAGGTAGGCTCATGAAAACATTACAGTGTATCCTCGTCCACCTCACTCACTGGATCTGCCAGGATGTGACTTCTGGCTCTTCTCCAAAGTCAAAATGACCATAAAAATAAACCTTTCGAATCAATTAGGGATGTCGATGGCACAACTAAAGACACTCACAAGAGGAGACTCCCAGAACTGCTTCAGAAAGTGGCAACAGCTACGAGATAAGTGTGTTTGAAGTGAGGCAGGGTATTTGTGGGGGGATTAATGGCAATATTTCTTTTATTATAATAATATTTTAAAAAGTTGTATTTTTGTTTTAAGGAGCTGTGATTTTAAAACACCCCACTTCAATTCCTGGTTAACTTCCATTTACAGCAGAACCCCTTTATTTTTGCAGAATGATTAGATCTTGGCTACTTGTATGGACAAGGGATTGACACTGAGCTCTGAGGGCCCTATTTTGTGATTCCATGGGTGAAGTTCATAGAAAGGATAAGGATGGAAGTTCACATTCCTGAGCCCAAGGTTTTGCCTATGTAATTACAGAAGATTTTTTATCTTCAGGAATTCCTCCATATATAGGTCTTACATTGTTGGCTCTGTATTACTTCTTTGTGATGAGTTATTAAATCCTACAAAATAGTTTGGGATTTCAAGGCTAAAAATAAAAGGCCCAGAGCGGTACTAATTAAGTGCACAGGCTCTTGTTCATGCTGTTGGGTTCATATTCCACATCCAGCTGTCATCTATTAGTTATTTGACCTTGGACAAGTCACTTAGCCTCTCTAAAGTGCAAAGCCTTAGTGTTTTCAGCAGTAAGAAGGGCATGGTAACAGTTTTCTCCCAGAGGCTCGGTGACAATTGAATCAACTCATGGACAGTCTCAGTACTGCTTGTTATGTAGTGCTCATTCAGTAAAGGACAATGACCACGTTGGGCTGTGACACAAGTCATCTCTGGGAATGTGGTGGTTGTTGAAGGAGTGCTTCATTTATGTGAATTAAATAGAACCAACTTGACTAAGTGTCTGATTATCCAATTTCTACTTTTCCTCTTGCTTCCCTTCTTTTAATTTTCTACCCTTCACCATTGCATTGTTTTGAAAACAGTAGAGTAGGATGATTCCACTAGAGGAGAGACGGCTGTAGAGTGAGAAGCTGGTGAGCTCCTGTGGAGATAGTACAGTGAACAAATAAAAAGAAAGGCATCACTGGCTCATTGTTAAATGCTTAGCAGAGGGATTGGTGTAGGTGAACAATTGAAATACTTTTTTATATTAAGATATTCATTACCATGATTGTTTGGCTGTAATTAGTATGGACCATCAAGTGGTGAATGAAGTCTTCCGGGTATCTTTTCAGACTGGCAGGCATGTTTCTACATCTAACTCTCTCTCTCTCTCTCTCTCTCTCTCTCTCTCTCTCCCCACATACACACACACACGTGAGTGCACACACATACGTATGAAGTTTCTTTCTCTTGTTAGTCCCCTTACAATTCCAATAATTTTATCCTCAATTCTGCATGACATGGCTGCCAAAAGGACATAGTTGCTAGATAAGTGTTCGAGGCACTGACAACCCATGGGCCCAAACACTGATTTGCTGGTGTTTTACCATCTTTTATAAAGTAGAGATCGTGTCCATGGCATTTGTGATAGAGAAATCTTCAAAGAAGGGATTGGTTAAAAAATAAGCATTTTAGTAAAAAACAAAACAAAACACTTGCTGTTCCTCTGTCACTGCCCAAGAGAGAAAGATGTGGAGTCAATTTAGTGAGTTTCAATTGCAGCTGACTTTGGAAGGAATAATATACTCAGGTCTCTTTAGATGCATGTTGAATAGAGAGTTATCTTGAGGGCTGCGATTTTGCAGATTGCAACCTGATCAGACTTCCAAACACAAGCTTCTGCCTTAAAACAAGAGACGTAAATTCCTGTGTCTCAGAGGACAGGTGGCTTAACTTCCAATATCATTTCTGAAATATATATGGGAGATTCCCATTTCCTTACTTTTGGGTGGAGCTTGATGCAGGCAGAGGTACGAGAAGGACACAGCTGTACTGATAAGGCAGCTTGGCAACTGCCTTCACAGTGCAGGGAGACATCAGGGCTGTAAGGAAGGCCCTGTCCTCTATATCTCCAACAATGCTTAAAATGCCAGCACAAACCCTGCATTCATTTTCTTTCTTTGGAATCCTGTGTTAGTTACCTTTTTTTCACTGCTGAGACAAAATACCCAATACTCAAAGTTAAGGAATGAAAGGTTTCTTTAGCTCACAGTTTGAGGGCTTGGATATAG
>NW_004955410.1:23773352-23789001 GCF_000276665.1 Chinchilla lanigera | reverse complement strand
ATGTCTGAAGTCCTGTCAGGTAATTCAATCAAATTCCACTGCCCACCTGTCCAACTTTCTTCTCACCCTTTCCCTACCTGCCAAGCAAGAAAGATAAATGGAAACCAGAACTAATTGGAAACTATTTGGAGTATTACATTCCTGTGGCAGGTTGTTTGAGCCTAAGCCCCTGGGATTTGGGTTTTTTTGTGTCAATGACAGTCCAATTTCTCTGAGGAAGCTATGGACTCCAGCTGTCTTACAGGCTTCTAGTCTCAACAGCCTTGAAGTAGATGCTATGTGATTCCTCAACCTTGATGCAGGGAAAGGAATCAGGTAGATCTGTTATCCCGGCGTTCTTGCATAGATAGACTGCCTTCTGCTCCTCATCAGCCACTGCAAAACATCCACAGAGAGACTACTAATAACTGTACTTAATGATGTGCATAGATTGCTTCCAGCGAGAATGAACATTGGGCTACAGAGATAAGGATGAAAGGAGCAAACTTTATAAAGTGTTCATTGAGTCAGTCGTGTAAACACTTACATCTTTATTGAGTGTTTATAATAAGTGGATATAATAAGTCTCTGGAATGTAACCTGTTCCAGAATTGGAATAGATAATGAGGCTATCATGATGAAAATGAATGACCTCTAACCTTCTGGAGTTTGTACTCTTCAATTCTAATAAAATGTAAAATCGTTATAGGGCGATATATTCTACAAGAAGCTAAAAGAACTTGCAAGGCAGTGGCAAATTGGCTTTTCCCATGGGAGTCAGGGAAGGGTTCATATTTGACCTGAAAGAAGACTGAATGTTAACTTGTCTTGAAAGGGGAGAGGAACCACAGAAATGAAGGACAGATTGATTACAAGACTGGAATTGTAAAGCACCATGCAGTTCTAATTCTGGGATTAAAAGAATGAAGTTCTGCCAGGTGCAGTGGTGCTTGCGTGTAATGCCAGCCCTCTGGAGGCTGAGGTAGGATGATCACCACTAGTTTAAGGTGAACCTAGGCTACATAGTAAGCTCAAGGCCAGCCTGAACTACATAGTGAGACACTGTTTCAAAAAAAAAAAAAAAAAAAAAGAAAAGAAAGCCTTTAGCTCACAGTTTGTAGATGTTTCAGTACCTATTAGCTGGCTCCTAAAATCCTGTTTATCTATACCACCAGCTGGTGGTGTGGTAGAGAGGCAGCCATTGATGGCAGCTGGCGTGGCAGAAGACAGCAAGAGCAAAGAAGGGGTGGGAGCAAACCTCTTCTCCATCCCTTATATTGTATGCAGGCTACCCACCCGGTGGGTGTAGCGCTCAGACCGCCAAACCCAGCACTAGATAACAAACCAATCACAAACTCTCGATTTAGCCACCTCTGAAAAGCCTGACCACATGACCCCCATGACTACATGAGGGGGACATGTGGGGACATCCAGACATAAATCATGACCAAGTGCCAATTTTGGTAGAGAGGAATCAAGTCCCTGAGGTGCAGAGTGGCTGAGAAGCTGCAGTACACATAAATGTCTCCCTCATACTACATGTATAGTCCCATTTGGCTGCTGCTAGGAGGGAAGAGAAATGCTAGGAGTGCATCAGTGTGTGTGTGTGTGTGTGTGTGTGTGTGTGTGTGTGTGTGTAGGGGAGACATTGCCTGAAGAAGGAAGGAAGACCAAGGAACAAAAGTCTTCCTACCCTGAGGAAACAAACCTAAAGTATGAGTTGGAATTATTTAGGTAAACAGATGTAGAGGAACAGGATTTCAGGAAGAGGGGACAGTGCAGTAATTTTTCCTCATCCCTCAGGGACACATACCAAGACCCCCAGTGCATGCCCAAAACCACAGACAGTACAGACTCTAATACATACATACCTAAGATAAAGTTTAATCGACAAATTAGGCACAGTAAGCGATTAAATATAATGAAACACAACATTTATGATAATATATTGTAATAAAAGTTATACAAATGTGGTCTCTCAAACTATTGTATACTTTTCACCCTTCCTGTGATAAAAGAGGTGATAAAAGAGGTGAATGACACAGGCGTTGTTAGGCTATGTCTCATGCACTATAGACCACTACATAAGGTTACTTTAATGTAAGTACTGCAACACCACATAAGTCAGTCTGACATCAGAGGTAGCTGCCAAGTGACTAACGTGTGGGTCATGCATTCTGAGCCGTACAAAGGGATTATTCACTTCCCAGGCAGGTAGAGGTAGAACAGCATCAGAGTTCATCATGCTGCTCAGAATGGTGCTCAATTTAAAACTTACAAATTGCTAATATCTGGAACGTTCCATGAAATATCCTCAGACTGTAGTTGACTATGGGTAACTGCAGGTATGCCAAGCAAAACCTCATAAGGGACTACTAATGTCGATGCACACACCTTGTGGCAGGAGGAACATGGCATATTGGAGGGGCTGGACGAGCCCTGGGTGTCAGGAGTGAGCGCGGGGCTTTGGGAAGGGATGTGGCTGGTGAGGCAGGCCTGCACTGTGCAGGGCCTTATGGGTCATTTGAATTACACTATTTGCCCCCAGGTTAAAAGGAACTTTAGAAATGCTTTTTGGCTGTTAAAAACTGGTAACATCATAAAACAGGACAGTTTCTTATTTTTTTCTTATGCTCAAGATGTGACACAGTACTGAATGTTCCCAGAGAGTAGGGTGAGACAGGACTGTCACATGGGGCTCCTCAAGTTTGGGGTTGCACATTCCCGTCACAGTCAGGTGTGCCTCAGGGGCTTTCAGAAGCTGTGGGGTGGGGCTGCTTCGGTCACACGTTTTCTCATCCATGGGCAGTCTTGTTTTCTCTAAATAGAGAGTCAAAGGACTCTGTTGATATCAAAAGTGTGTGAGAGGAATCTAAATTGGCTAAATGTCAGATGCACCCATGATTTATGTGTCCTTTACATCTCATTGCTGATAAAGCTAACACTCCTCTATTAGTAAGATGTGTGTGTGTGTGTGTGTGTGTGTGTGGTGTAAGTGTACATGTGTGCATGCAAGAATATTCTAAGGCAAGAAAATTGTGGAGGTCCTTTGCCTCCTTGACCCTGGTACCACTGACAAGGGCAGGGAAACCTCTGACCTAGAAAATGCAAATTTCATCCCAGGCACTAGGAGGTTCCTATTTCCTCCCTCCCTCCTTTTCTCTCCTTCTTTCCTTCATTAAACAAGCCTTTCACACTTACTGCAGCAAAAGTAGGAAAATTGTACAACCAAAAATGAGAACCCTGGAAGGTCCTAATTCTGTTAATATTCTGGTTTATATACTGTACGGTATTTTTTCTCCCTAACAATGTGTGTGTGTGTCTTTAGAATTTCTAATACTCTCATATTATTGAGTGATTGACATGTTCATTTTTAATAGAAAAATCCATTCCCATTTACAATAGAAATTAATCTGGAGGCAACTGGAGATGGAAGTCACAGCCTCCATCACGAGATGAATGTCTTCCTGTAAAACCCAGATTCCACAACAAACAATTCTAGCTTCCAATTTGCAACATAATTATTTCCTTTCAAACTGTCAGTAATTTTCGGTGACAATGAGGATATATTAAAAGTATATCATGAGGCATTACATTAAAATAAAAAAACTACATCATGAGGAAAGTAAACCAATGTCCTTAGACTTTTGATAACCAAAAGAATTCTGCAAATATCAAGGGGCTATTTCTCTCCCGTGTCTCTGAAAGCAGGGGAGGTCCCAGCCATGCTGGCCCTTCTTATGTCAGAAAACAATGTGAGGTGTGTTAGTTTCCTAGGGTGGCCATAATAAATGGCTGCAAACTGCGTGGCTTAAAGCGATAGGAATGTATTCTTCCATGGTTCAGGAGGCCGAAAGTCCTAACTCAAAGTATCTATAGGTTTGGTTCCTTCTGAAAGCTGGAGGCGGAATCTGTCCCAAGCGTTTCTCTTGTTTTTGGTGGTTGCTTGTGTTCATGGGCTGACTGACCTTCGCTTACAGTTGCATCACATTACAGGCTCTGTCCCCTCTGTCCCATGACCTCCCACGGGCATGTCCTCTGTCTCTGTATCCAAACCTCCTTCCCTCTCTTTTATGAAGACCCCAGTTATTGGATTTAGAGTATACCTGCCTTATACTCTACAACTTCATCTTGATTCCACCTGTAACCTGTTTATGAATAAGGCCACCTTCACAGGTACTGGAGAAGAAAACTTGAACGTATCTTTTTTGAGGACAACAATTCAACTCAAGACACTCTACAGTACATAATCCAGAACATAATAATTTATCTTATGCGTTACCAGCATCATTAAGTGAAAATTAAAACTTTAAAGGAGCTTTATTTTCATTAGCTATGCAAGGATTCTATCTACAGTTCCCCACTCCATACCAAAAACCCTGAAAAGTACATCGAACAGAACAAAAATATGAAAGCAAATCATTTCCTTTAGCACACGATAGATCCCAAACCAACATCAGATTAAATGTTGACAATAGAAGGGGAAGAGCAGATTTATGAGTCCCACGATACTTTCTTCATCATAAATTTAAGTGTTATATTAATCTACTAATTTAAGCATGAAAAATATGAATAAGCAAATCCTGTAGTAAGTGAGTTTTCCTTAATATAAGAAATACTACTATACTCCTGTTCAGATAAAAGTAAAGCAAAACCAACATGAGAGTTATTTGTTAATTTTAATGGAATTGAATTGAGTGTATTTACAAAGTAAAATATGAAAATATTTCACCTCATTTTTGGTAAGATGTTTTAGCTTAAAGTCTGTCTTTTTTTCTGAGACTTTAGGACATAGTGTGACTTCTAAATCCAAGAAATTATAGTCAAATTTATCTTAATGATTACTGAATTTCTCACATGGGGTTATTGTTTTTCTGTAAAATGTCTTTAGATATTATTTTTTTCCTATAAAGCAGAATTCTTTAAAATGAATTATATTTGTCTACAGGTTTACATCAATCGCGGTGACTCGCTGTGCTGTGGTTTCTGTCATCACGAACGGGATGACACAGTAGGGGAGGGAGGGTCTGTGTCATCATTGGGAGATCAGCTCCTACTGGTTTTGCTTCTCCAGCTTCTATCCTATGAGTTATCGTAAAACCTGTGCTTTCCTCCACTCAGTGTAGACCCCGTCGCCATCGCAGTAGCCTTCATTCTCTTTCTTGGATCATTTCTCCTAAAACCTAATCAACAGTTTGAATCTGGACCCTTGAGGTAGAGACATAAGTGGGCTGTGTGACCCAAAATCATGGTGTCTGGCCTCAGGTGGGACTTCCATTCATGGGGAAAGCCTGCGAGGGATCCTCGCCAGAGCCCTCCACACTGTGCTACTGAATTTGGAGGTGCCCTTCCTGCCCGCAACCCAGACTTTCCCCAGGATTTACACTGAACTTTACACGATTCTTTCGCTAATTCAGCTAACTTAAAAATGGCCAAAAAAGACTTAAGAACTATACTCACTGATTTTAATCTTTATAACAGTAAATGATTTAATTATTGTTACACAACTTTCTGTTGGGGGGAGCATTGTAACAATAGCAGAGAAAAAATAGCAGGCAAATTCTGTCACCAATATGACACAGCAGAATAACAATTCTCTCTTTGTCTTACTGTCATAAAGTCCATATTAAAATGAAAATCAGTAGAAAGGCTGGAATAAGCAACTGTAACTTAAGAATAGCTGTTCATTGCTACCTGAGGGTGGTCCGTGGTACGGACTTCAAGTCTGTTTCGGGGCATCAACACTATTTCTCCCATCGAGTGACATTTGCTAAAGAGTGGGTGCAATGGAACTATTTAAACACAAACACGCTGGGTTCCTTTCCTTTCACTGATGAGAAACAGGGAAAAATTACATTCTGCTGCTGGCAGTTGAACTTTCATGGTTGTCCCTCCTATAAATCGTTAATAATTTTTTGTTGGATTGCATAATTTATAGTATCAGTTTTGAATGCATAATGTAATACTGTATACTGAAGGGTAGTTAGTCTTTCTTCAAATAGGTTACTGAAAATGAAATAAATACCTAGATTAAATTTCCATACTAGGGAGAGAAAAAAATGAAATAATTTGCTGACTTGCAAAAATATGTAATAGACGTTGTAGAGATAATCTAAGTTCTAAAATATTACCTCCTTGTTCTAGTCGTCTCAGATGATTTCACTGTTAAGCAATTCCTAAGAAAAATTTTGCTGCAATAATTGAACAAAAGTGCTTTTTTAATAAACAGAGTTGATAAATTATCTAAATAATAATCAAATGAAGCAAAAATAGCTTGGAGACTTATAGGATAATAATAAAAAGTGACTAATTTATTTAAGTGTCTCTGATTTTGTGAATGAGAGGGTTAAAGAACCCTTATATTATAAACAAGAGTTAGAAAATGTTTATTTCTATATCTAGCCCTGTACTTTATTCTAAGAAGAAAATTTTTGTAGATTTTTATATTTCTAGAACTTGTTTGTATTTTCAGAGTTTGTATTTATAGTTTTCTCTGGTTGTAAAAAATACAATTCATGTTTCATGTTAAAAGGTGTCTACTAAAATGACTATTTTTTCTACATGACCATCTGCTCCTTGCTGGTGTCTACTGTAAATCAATAATATTATTTAGTCCTTCCCCTTTTGCTATTATTATCATATTTTTCATGGATCCAAACCCCTTATTTTACTAAGCTTCTGTCTTCCTGAGAAACTATCAAACTTCATCTGTGGGATTGGCCCAAGACCCTCTGGGAATCCCAAATAGAATTTTAATTTTCTCTGGGCTTTGGGCACCATTTGTTGTTTATTATTCTGAAATGGTATTATTTTCATTAGGATAATAGGATTATCTTCATCAAGATGGGTGATGTCTTTCTTAGCATAACCTCACTTTTTTGTCATTGGAAAGGAAGGAACATGGGATTAAAAGAGGGCTGTACAAAGATTAACCTAAGCATGTACAGCAGTGAAATTAAAGAATGGGAACTAATGACTGATAGGCATTTTAAAGATAAATATACTGTATATCCCAATCATTAGGGGAATCTGATTTGTGAAAGTGGCACATTTTGATGTATGTAAATCAACTGCTTCCTAAAATTCTTCTTTTGAATCATTCACAGTCTTTTGAGGTTTTTGTTTTACTATGCATATATTCTGATTTTTAAAATGTATTTATTTCACATAAGTGTTTTAATACTTCCATTTAGTCATGGTGCTCTCAAACAGAACAGTTTTGTCTACACTGATTGATTTAATGTGATTTGTAACAGCAATGCATCATTAATTATTTGGAATTTAGCACTTTTCCTGACTCTAAAGTACTCTGTAAATAACCCACTATCACCATAATAATGAGTACTCTTTAAGACAGAACTGTAGGGAAAAGAACTAAGTTTTGAATTCATTGAAATTTTTTATTCCCTTCCTCTGTAGCAGGTGGATTTTCAAAAGTTTAGTAATTTGCAGATGTTTGTCCATAGGTACAAAATTCAGTACATTTTGAAATGTAGAAATTCTTTGCTAAAATTATTAAAATATTTCCTATCACTCCCCCACCCATCTTGTTTAGGTTGTACACAAAAAGGGGCTTATACAACTTGAGCCAGAGAAATTATCTATAGCCTTGATAAGCTGCGTAATGTTAATGCTGTTTTGATAGAGAAAACCACAAGTCATGCAAATAGCAGCCGCCACTCTCCAGTACAGGTGTGTAATAAGCACATATAATTAAACCAGGGATACATAATGGTTTGTTGTTGGATACGCATTTACAACAGCTGACTACACTCCTAATGTGTGGCTCAGGAGTTAGGTAATTTTCTTATGTCTCCACTCCTTGAACAGAATATTCCTCATGGACTCAGACACAAAATGATTCTGCGTTTCTTATACAGTACATTCCCACTGCTGTGTGTAATTTAATGTCTTTGCCATATCAGCATTACCTAAAGATGATTAAAAAGAGCATGTAAATTCACAAACAAGTCATTTTATTCTTCAACTTAAATAATTTAGCAATGCCCCCCAAAAGGAAAGTTATCAAAATGTAAGGCTTTTGACATGGGTTCCATCTTAGTGAAATATATCAACCGTGCATTTAATCACTGTTATGCATAAAATATGGTTTATGGCTCTGCTCTATATATCAAATAAACTTCTTTGTATATTATGAATCTAAGTCCTTTAAATGGCATAAAGCAAATATGAAAAACTAGTGCTGGTTTTTAAAAATCAGTACAGAAATAGGCAGCAATGCAAAAATTATTTTTGGCTATTTTTAATTCTATATTTCCATCTGTATTTTTAAAAAATGATTCAAAACACACACATATTGTACAACTTTGGATTTTGAATTGTGCTAACCCATGGAAAGAAGGATGAATCTGTATATGTAATGTGTGAATTTCTTTATTTTAAATTCTTCTAATCCTTGCCTTCCCCCCACCACGATGCTGTGAAACGTCATGATTCTACAAGACATGTGATCACATACACACATCTGGGATGATGCTTCATAATAGGGGTGGTTAGAAGAGTTTGTCTACTCAGGTTGATAATGTGAAGAAAAATAAATAATGTAAATTCATTTTTTATTCTTTTTAAAAAAGGTATTATCTTATACATGTATTGAACTATATACATGTATAGTTCGTTGTAAAAGTGGTCATGATAATATCTGAGCTCAATAGCATTTTTCCATAAATTACTGTGTAGGCACCATTAATCATTGTATTCAAGTGCGACGCATCACCTATTTAATTCAGCTGGTTCTGATTTACACATCATTTCAAAGAATGCCAAGGGAACAGAATTGAAAAGTTTTACTTTCCACATTAGCTATACAGCTCATCCCTCTGTAGGCATATCTCAGGACAGGAACTAAATAATCAACTTCATTCATTCATTACTTTTAAAGCTGTTTGCAACAAAGTTTAGGCAAATGCTTTCTTTTAAGTGAATTGCTAGCATGAACATTCAGGAGTGAAATTCAGCCCTAGCATAGTAAAAGCATTCTTGCTGTTATATTTTACCTTGAAGTGGAATAAATTAGTCTTTTCCAGCTCTATCTTCTTTTCTATGACCTTGAATATGTGTGATTGTGTGAGTGTGAATATGTGAATGAGTTGGAGGAGGTAGGACTGTGTGTCCCAAATCTATACTAATGTTTTATTAATACAAAAGACTTGGGTGAAATTTCTTTTCTCAAAAAGAGAAGTTAGAGTGTTCCCATCACTGTGTAAAGCCATCTTCCTCCTGTCCCCAACCTCTCCTCTCTTCCTCTGCCTTTCAAAGGCCAGGAGTACAGTGCATCTGGTTGCTGCTTCCTTCCCTTTTCTCAGAGACCACTCAGAGTCTCATAGCCCCAGTCTCTCTTTTCCTTATTTGTGTATTCAGCTTTCCTCTAACTGAAGGACTTTTCCCAGTAAGCATGCTTTTATCTCATTAAAATTATAAAAGATGACTCAGATTCTAAAGTTCTTGCCGTGTCTTACCTTTTATTTTTCTTTTCCTTCAGCGTTCCTACAGAGATTCTACGTCTTCACATACCAATTTTTTTTTTTTTGCAAACTCTCATCTAAATTCAGTGCTCTTGCTAAAGCCCCCATCTGTAGCTCTAACAGACCATTTTCAATCCTCTTCCCTTCTGACATCTTGTCAACTCTCTAAAGAGTGGACCATTTTCTCTGTCTATTTCCATGGTCCCATAGTCTCTCGTTTTCAACATACATCTCTTACCACTTTTGGTAAGTTTTCTTTTTAGAGCTTTTCCTCCTCTCCCTGAGTATTTACTAAAAGGATGGATAAAGAATAGGTGGGTGAAAGAATGGATGCATGGATAAATGGATATGTGCATAAAAGAGGGAAAAAATAATAAATGAATCGGTGAAGAAATGAGATTTTCCATGTCTATCTTGAAGAGATATAATTTTTATAATCTTCCCTCCCTTTTTATTTTTACAATCCCAAACCACACTCAAAACATGTTTTTATCACACACAAAATTTCTTAAATATTTAACATTGATTTTTGAAGAGTTGTGACCTTCATTACACACACACACACACACACACACACACACACACACACACACTCTTGTGGCTTTGCACCTGCTGAGGAAATGGAAGCAGATCCCAAGAAGAGAGTATCCCACGATCACTGGAAAGGCTGTTGGCAAAGGTCTCTTGTATCTCAGAATTTCTACCTTAGACCTTTCTGTGCTGCTCTTTGAATGGGTCACTTTTCTCTGAAGCAGAGCAAAGACAGCCTTTGATAAACTCACACATTTTTTTCAGAGGCCATTGGAGCTTTAAAGATGAGACAAATATGATCAAAATTATCCAGTGTTCAATAATCGTTCAGCTTTGATTTATTAGAATTTACTAGTACATTCTGAGTTATAATGAAAGTAGTATTTTAGATAAGGAGAGCCCTTAAAAACAATTTGGCCCAACTTACTGTCATCTAATTCAAACAACAGTGGTCATAAAAACTGCAAAGATCCAGAGAAATTCTGGAATGTAGGAGCATATGATTGCCAGCCATCCACAGTCTCCTTTAAATTTTCTCTAACACTCCTCTCTAAACCTAGAGGCTTTTGGTACATACCTGCCCTAGTCACAACTGGGAAAGTACTTAGTTAATATGCCTGAGTTTTAGGGGTCCTGTAGGATGTAAACTCCTTGAGGACAGTCCCCTGAGGCCACACACACACACACACACACACACACACACACACACACGAGCTTCACAAATAGTTAGAACTTGGCTCATCTTTGCTGAGTGATTGAATAGCTTTAGAGAACAACAAGAGCATGAGAAAGATTGTTTAATGTGAAGGAAAAGGAGTTGCTGGCCCAGTGGCTGTATACTTAGCACATCCATGCCTTAGAACTTAGATTTAAAACTTGTTCTGCATTCAGACTTCTAATATTTCTGACCCCATATGATGAGAAAATACCTTTGAAGGAATCATATGTATGGTCAGCTACAAGTTTCAGCAGATAGGTGCTCTTATCAGTCAACTGAGTGTTCCTTTTAACTTCATAACTGTTGTGAAGGTCGAATGAGATAACTTGTGAAAATACTCTCAAATTACTTCACTAGTGTGACATACTCCTAGTATTTCTTTGTATAGAGAACCAGATGTCATTCAAACCCAACAAAATTCAGAGAACTAAACTTCTAGGAATAAGACAGTTCTGTAGCCCTTCAGCCTCTGTCAATGGTTTAAATCTCCAATAAATTTCCATTCAAGAAAAAAAATTGAAATAAGGGAGAAAATAGACAGACGAGAGGTGCTAAGGAGAGAGGTTTGGGACTTTTTCCCCCTCAAAACAGTGTATGAGGGCCAGGGATCTAGCTCAGTGGTGCAAGCACCTGCCTGGCAGGCATGAGGTCATGAGTGTGATTCCCGGTACCAAAAAAAGAAAAACCAACAGTATATGAGGGGTCAGGGATACAGCTCATCAGCACAGCACCTACCTGGCAAGCGCAAGGTCCTGAGTTTGATTGCCAGTGCCCCACAAAAAAAGTGTATGAGACTAACACTGTCCCAAAAAATCTAGAATGGAGCCTTCCTTTCTTTTCTTCACTGTCTCACTTAATATGATTCCCATAATCATTTGTCATCTTTCATGTAAATAAGTTTATTCATTGTTATACTAAGTCTACTTGTGTGCAGTTTTCTCCATCAATATGGAAAGTCCCAAAAACAGTTCAAGTGAGTGAGATGGGAATGCTTAAACTCTGCCTTTATTTTGCAAAATTTTGGCTAAGAAATAACCATAGGGAAATTAGTATTATATGGAAATACTGGTAAAGCAGCAAGTTCACAATCATAAGGTTTCCTCCTGGGTCTCACAGACTACTTCTTAGCCTCTGGATATGCAAATCCTTGGATCCCTTGCCAGAGTTACCTTTCTCATTCTCACAGATGTTAGTGATGCTGGTGTCATGGACTCCTTTGGTGGACTAATGCTGTTATGACTTGTATCTAGATGTTTCCTCAAAGACTCATATGGTCATAGGTGGAGTTTTTGAGAAGTGGCTGGATCTAGGTTTTGTGATGCTAGGATTGAAGATATGATGCTAGGATTAATTCCCAGTATGATGCTAGGATTAAGGGTGTAAATATTACCTTTCCCAAGGGCAGATTGCCTGATAAGATACAAGGGACAGAAAGAGGGTTGTTACTTGTTGCTTGTAGCTTGCTGTCTTGCTGCCTGTGCCTTCCACCTTCTATGAACTATTTCTCCTCTGCCATGCCACTGTACCTTGGAGTTAGCCAATATGAACTGAAACCTCTACAAATTGTGAGCTAAATAAACCTTTCCTCCTTTAGCTTTGGGTGTTGAGTATTTTGTCTCAACAATGAGAAGAGTAACTGAGACAAATATGATGTCTCTTGGTGTTCTTATTGATGTTCTTATATGCTGAGGGATATGGGGTGAGGAGCCTTAGTGAGATGACAGTGTTCCTCATACACACTTCTCTTGCATGGGAAGTCAGTTTGAAACAGCTCTCCTCATTCTCCAAAAGCAACTCTTCTCAGTTAAAAATCAAGAATTGTGTAAGTTCAAAGCTCATAAATCAGCAAATTGTACTTTTTTTTCTACAGGGAAGCATCACTTTAGTCAATAGCAGACTACCCATATTCTTTTATCATAATTATCTACTCCATTCATTTTGAATATGTGAGATTCTCAGCAATGCTTTTGTCATACACAGTGGCAGAATGTCTGAAAATTCTGCCATGTTGAGAAGAATTTGATCTCTTGGGCATTGCTCCACAGGCCAGGCAAAGAGCAGTAGAGCTACATCTTAACATAAGGTGAAGGGCTTAATACAAAGCTGTCCAAAGATAAAATGAGCTATCTAAAAACTAGTGAGTTCTCTATCTCTGGAATTACTCAGCAAAAACACAATGATTTGCCACTGGGGGCATTATGAGGGTGCTTTCTGGTTAAGTGACCAGGTGGTACAGCACTTAAGGAAGCTTCCTTTCTAAGGACTTCCATTTATCAGCAAATGGTTCAGTTGTCTTAACCTTTCTTAATGAGAACTATCTGTCTTCTATTTTTTTAATAATCAGGATTGTCACGAATGTATTCCAAATTACTTACATGTACACATTTTACACACCATGAAAAAGTATCATCTATCTCTTTCTGTAACATGCAGTACATATTTTAAACCAGAGACTTAAATTACATCTATGAATTTAAGAATAATCTGAACAACTAATTTGAAAACAACAATATGCAATATAACAATCAATGCTGAATTCCTATCATCTTGTTTAGTAAAATTCTGTGCCATTTCTAATTTTTTTTATTATTTTTAATTCTCTTTAAAAAATAAAAACATTTCACACTAAAAAAAAAATTATCAAAGTCCTGAATAAGCTCAGGTATATGTACATATCAGTTATTAAGGGGTATTTTGTAGGTCTGTGCTCATAATAAAAGCAATTTTACCTACTCTCAGGAATAGCATGTGCTACATCAAACACTCTTTCAACTTTTAAAGACTTATTTTATTTTAAACAATTGAAGACTCACAAATTTTTAAATAGAATATAGTGATCCCATGTATCTTTCATCCAATTTTTCCTATTGATAGCATTTTACACATCCATACTACATTTTCAAAATCAGAAAACAGCTGTTGGCTCACACCTTATTCAGATTTCACCAGTTTTCATATCACATAGTCCTTTATTTTAATTGGGTGGTGTATAGTGCTAGGAAATTTTGTCACATATGTAGGTTTGTATAAACTCCACCATGATCCAGACAGAATTTTTCCCATCACCATAGAAAACTTCCTCTTGCTGTTCCTTAGTAGTGAGACTCTCACCCTAACCCTCACCCTTGGAAACCACTGATCCCTTCAACTACTATGTGTTATTTTGATAATATTATATAAATTAAATCTGTACATTGGGTAACCCATTGAGACTTTTTGCATTTAGCATAAGACCCTTGAGGGGCTGGGGATTTAGCTCAGCGGCAAAAGCACCTGCCTGGCAAGCGCAAGGTCGTGAGTTTGGTTCCCGGTACCGGAGAAAAACCAAAAACAACAACAACAACAACAACAACAACAACAACGAAAAAGCATAAGACCCTTGACATCCATCGAGTTGGTACACGTATCAATAGTTGGCTGTCTTTTATGGTCAAGTACTAGTCCACTGTACTTGAACCCCAACTTCTCAATTCATCTATTGAAGTTTTTTTTTTTTCATGGTACTGGGGATTCACTCTGAGCTACACCCCCAGCCCTATTTTGCGACAGTGTATCCCTAAGTCATTAAGTTGCCCAGGCGGGGCAGAAACTTGTGATTCTCCAGCCTCAGCTTCCTAGAATGCTGGGGTTGTATTAGTTTTTAATTTTTATTTTTATTAGTACATGTTTGCAGTGCATAATGATTACCTGTATTGTAAGAAATTGGTAGAGGTCCAGACACATTTAATTCTTTTTCTGTACCTTATCCTTCTCTTCCCTCTCTGCCCCTTCCATCTCTTGGCCCCCTTTCCATTTGAAAAACTCTTCCTCCATTTTTGTCTTTTTTCAGTTCTTTTTTTACCCTTTTTCTGTCCCCTCCCTCCAACTCTTGTGCCACTTCTCATTTGAAAAAGGTCTCCCTACTTCCCATTACCTACCTTTTCTTTTGCTCTTTATTTATGTTTTGTGCTTCTCATATAAGCAAAAGCATGCAATATTTAAGCTTGTGAATCTGATTTATTTCATTTGATAGTATGATCTCAAAGTGCATCCATTTTTCTATAAATCACTCATTGTTTATCTTTCTTTATGACAGAGTAGTACTCCCTTGTGTATATATACCGCATTTTCTTTATCCACTCATTTGTTGATGGGCAAATAGGCCATTTCCAAGATTTAGCTATTATGAATTATACTGCTATAAACATAGCTATGCATGTATCTCTGTAATATGATGTCTTTAACTCTTTCATGTAGATATATAGGAGACAAATAGGTCAGATTGAATTTCTAGTTTTAGTTTTTGGAAGAATCTCTATACTGATTTCCACAGTGGTTGTACTAGCTACCATTCCAGTCCACAACGTACAAGGGTTCTTTTTTCCTTACAGCCTCCCCAGCATTTGTTATGAGTTGGTTTCTTGATGATATCCATTCTTCATGTCCACAGAACAGTATTTTTTTAAAAACAACAAAAAAGTTCCGATAATTTAAAATTTAACAAAAATGTTCTAACTTCAATTAGAAAATATCATGAAAAGAAAAATAACAACCAACACAAAAACCTGTGAAGGTAGACTAAAACAAATAAAGATAGATGTTTTATAGGATACTAGAGGAATGACCCAGGAATTGGAATAAGGGAAAAATTCTAAAGTTTCAAGAGAGAAAAAGAAGATATATCTGAAGAATTTGAACTCAGAAAGTCAGCAGACTTCTAAGGAGCAAGAGGACCCTAGAAATACACTACTGTTAAACTTCTGAGTAAAGCAACTTCTAAGTTTGCATTCTCCATTCAACCATGGTATCAATGTAATCAAGAGTTAGAATAGTCTTCACAGATGTGGAACAAGCCAGAGCACATACTACTTTTCAACCTCTCTCTCTTAAGAAGTTACTGGATGGGGCTGGGGATTTAGCTCAGCGGCAAAAGCGCCTGCCTGGCAAGCACAAGGTC
>NW_004955410.1:23769696-23773252 GCF_000276665.1 Chinchilla lanigera | reverse complement strand
AAAAACCAAAAAAAAAAAAAAAAAGAAGTTACTGGATGTGTACATTTCGGTAAATTAAAGAGTAAGCCAAACAAGACATATAGACTAAGAAAACATGAATTAGGAGAAAGAAGTATAATGAGGAGGAGCTCCATGTGGACTTACACATCAGCCTAGAGAGGCACTGGTCTAGATTGGGGTCTGGGGCAGAGGGCTCCAGGAGGGAGGACTGGGTGCGCCCTACAACCAGATAGATCCTCCCTTCTGTTGGTCTCAGGGAGCAAACTGCCTGTTGTGAAGGGACCACACACTGGGGAACAGCCAATAATCTCTAGGGGTTAGGAACTGCCAGTGAGGACTACTTGGTAGCCAGTAAAAGAGGAGGCCCTCGTCCTCCAATACAAGGAACCCTATGCAGCCAGTAGGATTAGGCTAGAGCTCTTAGACAAGGAGTGGGAGCCCCAGGCAACCTCATAGCCCCAGCTGACTCCTCCATTCAGCCTTTCTGAGTCCTGAGCAGAGGACACAGGGAACCCAGCTTCTGACCCATACGAACTGAAAGATAATAAGTTAGTGGTACGGCAAGCAGCTGTGTTTGTGGTAGTTTGTTAGATGGCAATGGAAAAACGAATGCAGCCCTTCTCCAGCGTCACCTAGTAATATCCTTCCCACTACCAAGACCCAGTTCATTGTTTATCACCTTCGTGCTTGCCCAGGTTCCCCATCAGAAAGTAATGTCTCTTTCTGTAATCCTTACAGGACTCTCTTTCTCTCTGATGATCTTCCCTACCTTTATCACCGCTAGTAGTGCATGTCTCTTTCTTCTCCTGAAGCGTAAGTTTCTTGGAAGCAGGGATGGCTTTGCATGTGAACACATGCATGTGTCTTGTAGCATCATAGAGTCAAGTATTTACTTGCCTCAAGTTAACTCTTCTCAGGTTTTAAAGAGTTAAATCCTCAGCCTTCTTCATCGCCCTCATTTTTTTGTGTTTCTGAGAAGTTTTGTGCGGCTTCACAGAAGAGCAGAGTTTTGTGAGATGACCCTCCCTAAAAATTGCCACCAAAAAGGTGAATTCCTTTGGCAAAGAGTACAAAATGTTTAAGTGTATGCCTATTAAAATCCAGTGATGAAGATCATAAGTAACAGATGCAGGGGTTTGAAAATCTGTGGACAAGCCTGGTGGTATTTCCTGTCATTGAGGGGGACACTGTGGCCATTGCCGGGCAAAGGCCAGGTTTGCTGGCACCTGTGGCCATCTGCAGGCATGTCTCCCATTTTCCTAACCCTGGATTCCCTCACCTGTGTGTGCTCAGGTGGGTTTAAATAATAAATAACGAGGAACCCAGGGTGGGAAAAGAGCTACCTCAAGCTGGGGAAATATGACGACCAGACTTGGTTAATTGAAATCATGCATCGAACTAAGTTGCCACTCTGATGCGATCTGACAAAAATGATCATAGGATAAAATTGCCTCTTGCTGATCCCCACCTATCTTACATTTCAACTTGCTGCAAGATTGAAGCAAACTGCTCCAATTTACTGCTCCCGACCTGCTGATAATGGACACTCTGCCGTGCACTCTCCCTTCATTACCGCGCAGGTCAGGGCTGTTAACGGGGACTCTTGCCACTTTTGACAGATAGTCACTACCAAGATGAATGGCCGTAGCCACATGACCACTTAGTACCAGGCCTTCCCTCCCCAGCACCTTCAAAACGCCTCTTTTTTAAAAAAATAAAAATAAAAGACTACACTTCACCATTTAACTCTTTATTAACTAAGAGAATCAATAGATACCAGGCATGTATGACCTGGTGAGTCCTTTACTGCAGCACCATAACTATTCCAAAGCCACCACTTAACAGCATTTTTAAAAGAAAGTTTCTAATCTGTCTTTGTACTTTTTGTCCTGCTGGGGGTTGATATTAGACTATAAATTGAGTTCCTTGGAGGAGAGGAGGGGTTTTAGCCAAAAGTCTTAACAGTGCTAAATCCTGTGAAGTGTTTACTTGTCTGAGTTAAAATAGACTTATTTAAGAATAAAAAACTATTTATTAGGGAAGTTAGGCTATTTTTAATATTACACAGATGAATGGAAACTGGGAATCTGGGATTTTATCTGTTCATAAACAACACTTCATGAAGAACTTAGCACCGATTCTAATGGCTTAGCGCTAATGTTCACATTTTCAAATTATTTTTAGAAAAAAAAAAGAGGAGGGGACGGGAGAATGCATGCATTGTTATGTGCTATTTTCTTAAGCAGACACATCATCATTTAGATAGTAAGGGCTTAATGAGGAAGGTAAGAGAAAGCTAAAGGAGAACAGAGTACATATGCTTTATGTTCCTTAAGGATTATAACTTAATTCTGTACATAAACTAAGCACAATTTGTATACTGCTTTAGTTTATATCTAATTCCTGATATGCCCATTCATTTTTGCATTTGACAAACAGTTAAATGAGCTCTCGCAACTCTTATTAGATTTACATTGCTTTGTCTAATTCACTTTGCCTCATGAAATTGGATGAACTATTAAATACCGTAATCTGTTATCGACCATTAAAATTAATTGATTTTTCATGTCACTTTAGAACTAATGAATTGTCTAGAGATAGTCTCATAAACTACATAGCATAGTAGGAAGGCCATTTCATTTCCCATCATTTCTAGTAAGGTTGAGCAGGGCTGTGCTTTTGCTGGTTTTTCTCTCAGCAGAAATCTCAAAAATGTCATTATTCCAACACCGTTATTTTTATTGCTTTACAATCATGCCTGCAAATGATGCGGCTATATTCAATAATTATACGCCATAGATAAAAGCCACGTTTATGAGAAAGGTTTTGAAAATGTGAAGGATGCTTAATGCTGCCTTGGGAGAGGTTATTTTGTCACATAAGGATATTTCCAGGTACAGTATGTTGCTGCCATCAGGATAATATAATTTGAATGGACATGCCATTTCAAAGAAATAAAATGCTACCAAATAGTAAAGGTCAGAAAAGTAAATACATAAGTAGCATTTTGTGTTTCTTGGAAAAAGTGTTATTTGATGTTTTGGTTCAAAAATTACATGGCTACTATCGTGATAACAGTATTAGCTCATGTTATTGAAAATTTATTATTTGCAAAACACGGTTCCCACCACTTTTAATGAGCATGGCTTTATTTAATCTTCAAAATGCTCCTCTAAAATAGGCTTTCCTGGGCTGGGGATTTAGCTCAGCGGCACAGCGCCTGCCTGCCAAGTGCAGGGTTGTGAGTTTGATTCCTGGTACTGGAAAAATAAAATAAAATAAAATGGGTTTTCCTTTTACCTTTATTACACAGGTAAGGAAACTGAGGCATGAAGAGACTAACCAACTTCTCCAAATTTACATAACTAAAAACAAAGGAGATGTAAACCAGGCAGGCTTACTCAAAAGTTCAACTCTTGCTGCACCATGCTGCCTGCTTGATAATATGAAGGCATAATTAACTGCTCACCGTTTTTATCCTTCAAATGTTTACTTAAAAAGAGTCCTGGGCTTTGATTGTAGCTTAGTGGTAGAGCACATCCTTTACAAGCATCTG
>NW_004955410.1:23653500-23762696 GCF_000276665.1 Chinchilla lanigera | reverse complement strand
GAAAAGAGAGGAGGAGGAGGAGAAGGAGGAGGCTGTATTATGCTTTGCCCAGTTCTCATACTTCCTCTTTTCATCTTGTCATTGTGATGGTCTTTTTGATGTGCCAACTTGGCTAGGCCACAGTCTCCAGTTTTTCAATCAAACCCTCATTTTTGTGTTGCTGTGAGGTATTTGTAGATATAATCCAAATCTATAATCAGGTGACTTTTTTATTTTTTTCTTTTCAAGGTAGAGATTATACCCAGGGCCCTGTACATGCCAAGCATAGCACATACCCCGTCATTGAGCTGCAACATCAGCAAAGAGTTGACTTAGATAATCGGTGGGCCTGGTTCAATCCCTTCAAAGGCTGTGAAAGCAAAGCTAAAGTTTCCCTGAAGAAGAAGAAACCTGTGGGCAGCAGTTTCCACCTGTGCCTGTAAGGTCCAGCCTGCCCTTCTGAACCATTTGCCCTACAGATTTCAGACTTGCCTAGCCAGCCTCCACAATCTCATAAGCCAATTCCTCACAATCAGTCTCTTTATATCTTCTTTGGGATCTGCTACTTTTGTTGAACCTTGTCTGATACAGTCACTAATACCTGATAAGTCTTGTTCAAATACTTCCTGTGCTACACCAGGCCCTTTTAAGTTTATGCCTATATAATGCCAATGGCTCTCTGCCTTCTCTCTCCTTAGCCTGCAATCAAAAGCATATCGATACTCCTAGAACACTATACTCTTACATTATATCTAATTTTTACTGAGGGCTAATATGCCCTGGGCACTCTGCTAGACACAAGAATATGAAATAAACAAAGTATAGTATTTCAAGAGTCTCATTACTCTATCATTTCCTAGCACAAATCTTTCAAAGTCTCCTTCATTTCAAGATATGGAAAACTACTCTTTCCAGCAAAGTACGCCCCACAGATTTTAATCTGTCTTGTAGGACTCACATCCATAAACACTAATGCCTGAGCCTGGCTACTCTCTTCTGTCCTCCACCATGGAGGGCTTATACTTACTTATGTCTGGTGTGTGTGTGTGTGTGTGTGTGTGTGTGTGTGTGTGTGTATTTTCATTGTTCAGAAAGAGTTTTGCTGTATGGAACAAAAAGTATTTATTTAAAAAAAAAAGTGCCTGAGGTTGGGGTGCAGCTTAGTGGTAGAATGTGCCCTTAGCATGCACAAGATCATGAGCTCCACCCCTACACCAAAAAATAAATAAATCAAAAGAATGGGATTCAGAGAGTTATGAAGTTACTGGAAGAGATAAACATATGGGCTATTAGCTGGCCCTGCAGAAATCACATGTCCAAATTGGTCCGTCATGGAACCTACCCACTTTGCCACAACAAAGGATTTGGGACCCACTGATCTTAACTGGAACTTTGATCTGAGGGTCAGAAATCTGTTGTTTGTCACCACAGCACATCTACCTTTCAGTTCCATAAAACTCATGACTGGTACAGGAAAAATTGCCAACAGAGAACTGGTGAAGCTAGAAAATGTTTTCCCCTTCAATCTGCCTTCCAAGCCTGTAGTGAATATGTCTAATTGACACTCAGTACTCTAGCTGCAAGGGATCCTAGGGAAAAAGCATTTAGTACAAAAAGGCTGAGAAGAAGGAGATTGAGATGGGTGAGTGCTATCCTACATTGTCTATCTGGCTGTTGCCATTCATCCTAGGAAACTTTTATGTGTGTCTTACTTAGATAAAAATTATTTATGTCAATAAGAAGTCTTACTGTTCTTCATACTTTGTGTAATTATGAACACACACAGATGTTTCACAACTATTGTCAGCACTCTGTATCCATGGATTCAATCAACTATGGATCAAAAATATTCTTTTAAAGTTGCAGCTGTATTGAACATGCCACATTATTATTCCCTAAAATATTTGTATTAATATAGTATTTACATTAGTTATAAGTAATTTAGAGGTGATTTAAACTAGATGAAAGGATGTGTACAGATTATATGGAGTAAGAAACTTTAGCATCTGCAAATTTTAGTATCCCTAAAGGTGAGGGGGTATCCTAAAACTAACACCTCATAAATGCTAAAGAAAAACTGTATATGTTGAATGAATTATAACACATTTATAATTATTCATTTATTCTAGTGATCATAAATTGACTTGTCATAAGTAAAATTTTTCCAACTAATTGCAGAAACTACATCCCATATAGTCCCAGTAGAATATTGCAGGTAGAAGGTATTTGATAAACATCCCTCACCTTATATTAAGGATAATCCCTCACCTTATATTAAGGATAGTACTATGCTTTTAAAAAGGCTTCAATCTTTTTCTTAAAAATCCTTATTTATTAAAATTAATTTAAATTTAATTTTTAAAACATTACAGATTTCTTTCCTCTTAGTTTGCAATTGCTATAACATTCAATTTTGAAAAGAGGTCCTGGTTGAGAAATTCTCCTTGCAATGACTCACTACATGAACATTTTCATGACAGTAGCACTCCTGACACTCTCTCACAGGTTTTTTTCATCCACGTTGTACTGGATAATTCTTTGCTGCGGAGTGCTGTCCTGCACACTGTTGTTCAGCAATAACCTTGGCTTGTCCCCATTATGGCCCGGTAGTGATGCCCCATCTCCAATCTGTTATAACTAAAACTATCTGTAGAGCTGGAGATATAGCTTAGTAGTGGAGTATTTGCCCAAGGCCCTGAGTTTGATAGGCAGCACTGCAAAAATAATTAAATGAATAAAAACCAAAAAGACAACCACAAAACCAAAATAAAAATAAACAAAAAAACCCTAATTAATTAATCTCTAGACATTGCCAAATGTGACTTGGTGGACAAATCTGCCACTAGTTGAGAATCATAACTCCTCAAAGTCAACTTTTCTTGGTGATCAACGACTGTTGCTAGAAATTACAACAATGAAGGATGTATCTTCACAGGATTTGAGAAGATCACTATGGCTTTGATTTTGTGGTACAAAACCCAGCTTGCTTACTTAAATCAGTTTAAAATGACTGGAGATATTAATTTGTCCATTATCTGAGAAAGATAAATCTCAGCCCATCTTCATTTTTCTGCTTTAGAAACTCTATACTACTTTTTGAATATCATTCTTCAGATAATATTTGGGGTTACAGATCAGTATTTCACTAATGCTTGACTGAGCTGCATCATTTTACAGTGAGCTAATCCAGCGATCTGAGAGTAGGTTGATCGCTCAGACTTAGAAGGAAGGCAGTGTGAAGGTGATAGGTGCATCACCTTGTTTTATAATAGAAGACAGAGGTGTTCAAGTTGCATCTTTGTTACTTTTTTCTTCTCCAGCCCTGTCACCGCAGCTGTAGCAAAGATCCAGTGTACCAGGGCTTTTGACAGACCCTTAATGGATCGGTTGTTCCAACGAGGTTTCATCCTAATGGCACATGGAGAAACTCAACACGGTTAATGGCTTTGTGAGGGTGATTTTGGTGGCAGATTTGCCTGTTTTCCAGGCAAACAAATTCTCAAGCTGCTTGTCTTCTACCTTTGGCCCAATCCCAACCCTTGGAGTTTTAGGTTTCTGATAGAAGGAGACCCCACATACTATTTCCTTGTATCTTCCTTTTAAAACATGTGCTTCTATGTTGCTTAGAAAATATCTTTGGGTGGTTGTCTTAGTTGCTTTTCTGTCATTGCTGAGACAAAGTACCCAACACCCAAAGTTAAAGGAGGAAAGCCTTATGTAGCCCACAGTTTGTAGAGGTTTCAGCCCGTAATCAACAGGCTCCAAGGCAAGGGGTTACAGCTCATGGCAGGCAGAAGGTCGCAAAACCAATGAGGAGGGAGCACAGCTCTTTCTATCCCTTATCCAGGCTATTTAGGGCAGGTAGCACTCACAACCTTAATCCTAGTGTCCTTGATCCTAGCATCCCACCATGAGTCAATCCCAGTGTCACACACTGTAGACCTAGTCACCCCTGAAAAATCCCTACCTATGACCACATGAGGCTTTTGGGGAGGGACATCTAGACACAAGCCATCACAGTAGTGGTGGTGGATTTTCAATCCTTTCTCAACTGTACCCTATAGGTACTAAGAATCCATATTTTTTAATCCTGCTGATGCTAAACTGGGATTGGCAGCACTGGGATTGGCAGCACATATATTCCACAGTTCCAGCCTGAAAGCACAGTCCTGACAAGGTGAGGACAAAATAAACCAGATATTACTAAAACTCTGCCTGCTCTAGCAAAGCAGGTCATATACCACAGGCCACCAGGAATGATCTCTAATGACCTACGGCTTCCTTCAGAGCAGTGATGGAGGTATAAAGTTCTTTCCTGCATAAGTCCTGAGCTATCTGAAGTCACCATGGCTGTCTAGATTCCCCAGGGTGGACAAACATTCTGTAAGCCCATGATCTCTGCAACAATGCCCAGATTCTCTGGAGCTGGCGTGGGGAGGGAGCGGCCTGTTCTGTGATGCTAAGTACAACAAACTAACCCACAGAAAGTACCAATCGTGTAAAACGTAGTAGATCTGCGGCAGTTCCTGCAGAAACTGGGTGACAGAGCAAGGCCAGGGGCAGGCTAAGCCAAGTCTCAAGCATTTCATCAGCAAAGCCAACTGTAGCTCCCCAGTAGACTCTGTATTGTTCACTGTCTGCCTGGAAGAACCCAAGTGGTCAAAATTTTGCTACCTTATCCAGCTATCTAGAGTAACTATGAAACTAAGCGTGGATCCCTAGAGAGATGGAGCTGTAGATTAATAAAATTACACATGCACCTGCCACCTATTGACTTGTGCCGTTAGGGCCTCAGCTGAAACTGATTCAGAAAGAGTTCCATGTTAGCATGTTGCTGCATTTATACAATAGGGAGAACTCAGCTTAGAATTGTCTTTTAAAGTCATGAGATCTGTGACTCCTCCAATTTCTTGGGCAAGAAACAAACAAACAAAAAACAGTTTTATGTTCAAAAATGCTTCAGTGCTTTGGAAACAAGGGAATTTTACTTTTTTACATCCTTCTCTGTCAGTGAGCTGCAAAGTGAGCCCCCCAGCAGAGAGAGAGAAGTGGCTTCAAATGTAACACACAGGAGATGTGCTGGGATGAAAGACGAGGGTGATAATTGTTCAGTGAGGATCAGAGAAACGTTAACTTCCCGAGTGTGGGAATCACTTGTGTTGTCTTTAGGGTGGTTTTGAGAGCTGTTGACATAGGAGCGATATTAGGAGGTGAAGCATTTCCAATCTTCTTCTGACTAAGTCCTCTATGGAAGGGGCACAGTCTGGGAACCAGGCACCTAGGGAGGCCCAGGGCACCTCCTGACTCCTCCAAGGAACAGGTTCCCTGGCTGACCTGGTGACTAATGGACCCAGCAAATCTTTATTGGCAACTGCTAAATTTTAGCGGTAAATAAACCTGTACTTGCATTGAGTTTGCATTCCAGTAGGTGGCTAGAAAGATTCAGTGTTTGGAGTTTTTACTATGAACTAGATCGGGTTCTCAGATCTTTACTCCCCACAACTGTGGGATGTAAACACTGTTATCATGTCAGTTTTTAAAGATCATTTTCTTTATTAGGCCATGTTTGTAGTATATAATGTCTACATTCCTTGTGTGGAGCTGGTACATGTACACAACACAACTTAATTCCTTCTTTATCCTCTTTTCCTCCCTTCCTTCCCCCGTCCCTGCCTCACTCGATGCCCTTCCCATTTGAGAAAGATCTATCCCCCTACTTCCTATTATCTATCTTTTATTTTGCTCTTTATTTATACTTTGGGTTTTTCATATAAAAGAAATCGTGATATTTAAACTTATTTACTTCACTTAACATTACGATCTCAAGCTGCGTCCATTTTCCTACAAGTGGTTTGAGTTTTTCTTTACTGCACAGTCATCATACTCTAATGTGTATAAGAGTCACATTTTCTTTATCCCTTCATCTATTGATGGACATAGATGCTGTTTCCATGATTTTGCTATTATGAGTTGCGCTGCTATAATAGGAATGCATGTATCACCCTAATATGGTATCTTTAACTCTTTTGGAAAGACACCTAGAAGGGGAATAGCTGGTTCAAATGGAATTTCTAGTTTGTGTTTTGAGAAATCTCCATACTGATCTCCATAGTGGTTGTACTAGTTTACAACCCACCAACAGTGTAGAAGCATTCCTCCCCCACCCCAAAGAGTCTTCAACATTTGTTGTTACTTGGTTTCTTGATGATAGCCATTCTTTCCCGAGTAAGATGTAATCTCAGAGTTGTTTTGATTTGTATTTTTCTAATGGACATAGATATTGAGCATTTCTTCATGTATTTAGTGGCCATTTGTACTTTTGTGATATGTCTATTCATTTCCCTTGACCATTTTTGATTGGGTCTTTTATTTTGGGGGACCTATTTTTGAAGTTCTTTATATATTCTAGATACTAGTTTTCATCCCAGTTTTTCAGGTTCAGAAACTGAAGTTCTAGGCATCTAAAATCCCCAGGCATTGTGGCCCCAGAACCAGCAGCAACAAGCACTCCGTCATTCTGCTAAGGACAGGCTTACCAGCAGGAAGAATTGTGACGGCATGGCTGGTATGTTCATTAAATGTTTGAAGACTTTGGTGCCATTGTTAAAATACTCAAGTATGGTCCTTTAATGTAGCAGTAAATAGAATTTTTCAAGCACAGAATACCTGTGTCCATGGGGCCGAGGTGTGAATCAAGCTCCCTTGTTCTGTCTTCATTCAGGCTGAACTGTTCTTGCTTTTATGTAAGTTTGTTCTTGTGAAACTCTTTACCAGGGAACTTAATCTGCTCATTCTACGCCTGGAGAGCAGAGCTTTTGTTCCTGAAGCTCTGTCTTCCTCAGACTCGCTCCTTCAGAGAACCTGTTTATCAGGAAGTGGTATGGCAGCCCAGGAAGGTTTATGTGATGCAGCTAGAAGCTGAGAGACCTGGAGGGAAACTTCTGTGGCTAAAACTGAAGAAGCTGAGATAAGAGGATGATAAAAATAGAACCACATGTGGAAAAATGAAGTTACCCAAACATACACATACCAACATTTATCCATTTATTTTCCAATAATAAAAACAAAAATGACCACTCACAGCCAGATGTATAAGTTTGCAGGGAGAACAAAGGCAGCTGTAAATATTCCAAGGAGCCAATAAAAAGTAGATGAAGAAGAAGAAGGAAAAAAAAAATGAGGAGTGGTTAGCTCTCCAGTGTAATGGGCTCCATAAAAGCTTTTATTGTTAAGGGAGTTACTTTCTAAGAGCTATATGAAGAAAGCTGAATGAATGTGAAAAATTGCATGCAATAACCTGAGCAGAAAGATGATTATCAACCTCTGAATCCTGTATTTTGGAGTGAGCCCGTGCTGCTATTAGACGATTGCCATTGTAGTTAAAGAAAAGCTTGTTTGGTGCTTTCCTCCCCCTTCTAGGTAAACAGAAAGTCAATATAGGTTTCTCCTCTGTGCTAGTCCATTTATGTGAACAATTATTTTAAAGATGTAATCCAATCTTAACAGTGTTTCTGAAAGTATAACTCTTGTGAACTTTCCCAGCAGAATTCGGTACATACAACTTGCTAAACCAAGATCTGAGTTTTTTGCAGATATGTACTGCTTCCCTCCCCTTCTGCCTTGCACCCTCCACTCCATTCTTTAGCCATCTGTTTATTTTGTCCTTGGCTATTGACAGGAGGGTGAGTTACATTTAAGAGTTGACCCATCTGCACTTCAACCATTCAAAGGCTAGCTAACTAGAACTGTTAAAAATGGAAAACAGGGTCTCCCTCCCCCTTTGGACATTACTCTCTTAGGCTTTTAGTGTCTTTGCTGTATTCCAGTGGAAGGACTCTGCTCTGTCCTTTTTTGGACAGATGGAGGCAGTGCAATCTTCTAGAACACTTGTGCATGGGGAGAGTGATAATTTAAGAGAAGTAATGGCTGATATTTCTGAAGTTTTATTTGATGCTATTAATATATTCTGGGATGCTAGCTGCTCTATTATTGTTTTGAATTTATTCTGACTGGGAGCTATCTAAGATTCAGTGGCATCTGTAGGACATGTAACAGTATGATGTGAACTTTGGAAAGTATAAATAAAATTAGGATTGACTTCACTGATCAGATAGCAGGAAGATGGCTGGAGTGCCTTTAAAACTCCCAAACACTTCAAGACCATTTACATGTGACAACTCTCTTTCCAGATTATACAATCAGCAGGCTCCATTTTAATAAGAGAGGCCTTGTCTTGAGATGGCAGCTTTACTTGTGGTCCCCATGTGGAACCCCTGGGGACTCCCAGCCACCCCAGCACACATGAGAGCCTGAGCAAGGGAGGGGCCCAAAGCTAAGGTTCATTAGCTTCAGGGGAGGTCTACCTTTATCCTTATGAGACATGAGCTTAGGGTACTGATAAAAACATGTCAGAGCGTGATGGGGTAAGGTTGACCAACGGGTATTAAGTTATAGATAGAAGTAAGACATTTTGACATGCTATTTTATAATGAAGTGACTATGAGTAACAGTTACGTTATTTTTAAAAAGTCAGAAGAATGGATTTTGAATGTTTTCCCCATAAACAAATGATAAACATTTGAGAGATAGATCTATTTCACCTGGTTTAAACATTGCACAATACACACATGTGTCAAAACATCACATTGTACCTTGCTAATATGTACAATTTTTGTGTTTTTATTAAAAGGAAATATAATAATTATGTTTTGAAGCTAGGTGTGGTGCTGCATGGCCATAATCTCGGCACTGAGGAGGCTGAGGCAACAAGATTGGCTGTGAGTTTGAAGCCAGTCTGGACCATGAGTTCAAGACCAGCCTGGACTCTATAGCAAGACCCTGTCACAAACAAACAAACAAACAGACAACCTGAAAATCCTCCAAGAATAGTTTTGGAACTGCAAAAATAATTTATATACATGTTCCCATGTGGTTGAAAGTAGGTGGGAGGGAAAGTCAATAGTAAAAATGAGCCATGCTGTTGATTTCCTTCTGGAAAAAGGACATGACCAGGTATATGATGGGGTCTAGTATATAGTGAAGCTGACAGCAGGACTCTTGTTTACTGTGAGCATTAAGTCAGACCACTGGGAGGGAGACAGAGCAAGGGAAGAGAGTAGCAAGCAGTCCTGCCTAGATGAGTGGGGTCTAGCAGGGAACACAGCTCCTCTTTTCCTCCCTCTTGAACTTCAGGAGAGCCTGGGTAACATGCTAAAGCCCACACATCCTGAAAAGTACTTTGTGTAAGGATTGTGAATATCTATCTATCTATCTATCTATCTATCTATCTATCTATCCCTCCAAAATACTATATGAGGAGACATATATAGATATATATATATATATATGGTAAAATAAGTGTACGCCTATATACATTTTATTTATTTATATATATGCACAAATAGCCCCATAGAATTTTATATACCTACATATTTGTTTATATATATATTTCCCCCCCAATCCAGGGCCTCATGCATTCTAGGAAAACAGTGTCAAGTATATTTTTGAAACTACATTCACAGGACTTGATAATGAGTTGAATATATGGTATGGAAAAAGAGAAGAGTGAAAAGATGTCTCATATACTTTTGAGCAGTAGAAAGATGGATTTGCTATTTATCAGCAGGAGAAATCTGGGGAGTGCGACCGGAGTGTGGTGGAAAGGAGTCATGTAGGTTCGATCTCCAAAGTGGGTATCCAGTAGGCATTCTGATACACACACGCGAGTTCAGTGGGAAAGGCCGAGACAAAATGATGTGACAGTTAACAGAGGTCTCTCTGGGGATGGGAGGGAAAGAGGCCCAGGGCACAGTGCTTGCCAATTCCCTCAGTGTAAAATTGCCTGGCTTATTTCTAGCTGCCAATGTGAAGTCACTGTCACTGAGGAGTTGGGAGAAATGCGGATGATTGCACAACCAGGCAAGGTGGCTCAGTCACACTCCTGAGAGTCAAGGCACATGGGAATACGTAAGCGGTTCCTAGAGCCACAAGATTGGTTACAGCACTTAGGAAGTGAGAATGGATAAAGAGAAGAAATTCTAAAAGGGTGCTCCTGGGTTAAAGAGTTGGGAATCTGATGAGGAATGAAAAAGAATAAGAAAGGATTTCAGGAAGGATGGGGTAGTCACGTGTCAAAGGTGTGAGGGGCCAAGTAAGACAGGGACTTAAAAATAGACCACCGATTCGGCATTGTGGGGTTTTGTGGTCTGACAGCAGCAGCTTCAGTGGGTTGGAAGAAACAAAAGCTTGAGAAGCTCAGAACCTCCCCCGCCTTCATTTCCAAATAGCAGCACCTGAGGCAGGGGAGGCTCTGGCAGCTGAACCCTGCATTAGAATTTTGAAAACACACTTCGGGCCTTTGAATTAGAGTAGATCTCAGAATCACATGATGTCAAGACTGTAGAAGAATTTGAGAGACCTTTTGACTCGGAGCCCTAGGAAGAAAAGAAAGGAAGGGACCAGTTTATGTCTAATAAGTTGGAAAGGTATTTTCAAGTGTTTGCAGATCTCTAGTCCTATCTCCTTAGCTTTTTATATGCCTGTGTGAGTGAAAATCAGGGCCTTTCATCTGGATTCACTAGCCAGCACTTCATTTCTTTAACACTGTACAGGACGTACAAGGGAGGAATTTTCTTCTTAGTCTGAGCCTGGGTTTCACTGTTTTCACTGGTAGTTCTCATTTTTCTGCATTTTTTTAGTTCAATGCCAATGAGGACTATCTGGGGTATGTATTACTTTTAAGTAAATATTATCCATATGTATTGTCAGACTCTCCACTTCTAGGTAAATCTGTTATTCATGCAACATTGCCCCAGAGATAGAACTAAGTTTTCCTTGGCATAGCTTCTTCCTGTCTCTCACCATTCATTCATTCATTCATTCACTCACTCATTGATTCAAAAATTAGCAAAGATGTTGTGATAAAGTTGGAAAAGAGGAAAAAATTTTCAGAGGAAAGACCAGCAAGTGCAAGTACAAGGAGATATCAGAAAACATGTCATGTGTTAGACAGTAACTGGTGAAGTATGACTTACAGATGTAGTATATAGGATTAGTGAGATATGAGACTAAAAATGTAGGCTGTGCCCAAAATCTCAGGCCTAGGGCTGGGGATTAGCTCAGCGGCAAAGTGCCTGCCTGTCAAGCACAAAGTTGTGAGTTCAATTCCTGGTACCGGTAAAAAAGACAAAAAAAAAAAAAAAAGTCTTAGGCCTTAGAAGCAACATTTAAAGTGTGGATTTTATCTGGGAGGCTCAAAGAATTTTTAAAATCAAAGAAATATCATGATCTGATTTGTGCTAAGGCTTGTGACAGACAGATGAATTTAAAAGAAGAAATGATCTTGAAACAATAAAAATACAGGCTGGGTATAGTGGTACGTACCTGTAATCCTGGCTACCCATGAGGCTGAGGCAGAAGGAATGATGTTAGAGGTCAGCAAATCCATGTGGATTTGCAATAACTACTGAAATCCTCTTAGACTGTGACCTATGATACGCCTGAGGCTCTGCAGGCTCCATATCAGTCCAACTCCTTGAGACACCCTAGCTGGGAGACTGCCACCCTCACATCCCTTTATTCACTGTCAGTCTATTTAGGGTGCTATCACAGAACTCTATATGCTGAATGGCTTGTAGACAACAGAAACTTATTTCTCAACTTCTGGAGGTTTGGAAATTCCAAGATCAAGAGTGTGGCAGATGTGGTGTGTGGTGAGGGCCTGCCTCCTTGTTTATGTGGATGACCATCTTCTTGCTGTGTCCTCACATGGTGGAAGGGAGCTTGTGGGGCCTTGGATAGACACTCATTTCATTCATGAAGAAGCTCTATTCCAGATACCATCACATTGGGGATTGGGTTTTAATATATGTATTTGGGTTGTAACATATGTACAGTTCTTTAACCCCTCATCCTCACTGTCTTCTTGTTAGGTCTTGAGTAAAACCTCCTAGCTTCTGTTCAAACATTATCTCCCTGACCACTTTTGCCTTGTTTGTGTTTGAGCAGCTGCCTCTGATAAAAAAATCTGGTGTTTTAGTTACTTTCTTGTTGCTGAGATACAATACCCAATGCCCACAAGTTAAAGAAGGGAAAGCTTATTTTGACTAACAGTTTGTAGAGGTTTCAGTCCATAGTCAGCTGGCTTGAAGGCAGGGTGGCCTGGTAGAGGGGAAACAGACCATGGCATGGTAGTGGGAACATGTATAAAGAGAGAATGCCCCTTTCCCCTGGGATTTTCAGGTACCTTGATTCTGAACCCCAACAGAATCAATCCACCAGGCAAGACAAAGGAACAGAGGGGACAAAAAGAGAGTCAACAACAAGGGGGGAGGAGGTACACAGACCCTTCTAGGCCATGCCACAATGACCACCTCCACTGATGAGCATCATGTACCTGTGATCTAATAATCACCACCCCAAAGCCCCACCTATGAGCACATGAGGCTTTGGAGGGATGTCTAGGTATAAACCATAACATCTGGGTTTTTTTTTCTTGTCCTTTGTTCTTGCTTTTAACCACATCCTACATGTTTGCTTCATTGTTAATTGCTTTTGCAGACCTCTCCAGGGCCCTGCTCACTCCTCTTGGCTCCTCTATAGCCACCTGGAGCTCTTCACAGTTCTCATATTTGGCGATTGCTGGTGTCTACTTCACACAGCCCCAACTCTGGTAGCTTCACTATCTATATTTCCTAAGCTAATACTCACCTCTTCCTGCTTCAGTGCCTAGCCTGGTCACCTGAACCAGAATGCCCCTTTCCCCTGGGATTTTCAGATACCTTGATTCTGAGCCCCAACAGAATCAATCCACCAGGCAAGACAAATGAACAGAGGGGACAAAAAGAGAGTCAACAACAAGAAAATAACATAACAAGGATAAATCAATACATATCAGTTATAACCATAATGCAAAATGGTCTCAATTCACCAATCAAAGGAAATAGACTGGCAGAATGGATCAAGAAGAGCCAACAATATGCTGCATACAAGAAACATTTAATTAAAAAAGAAATTCATAGACTGAAAGTCAAAGGATGGAAAACAATACTCCATGAGACAGGAACATGGAAAAAGCATGAATAGCTATTCTATTTGCACACAGAGTGGATTTCAAGCCAAGACTGATTAAGAAGGTCACTAACATACTTATTAAGGGAAAACTCCAAGAGGAAGTGATAACAATCATAAATATATATGCACCAAACCCAGTGCACCCAACTATATAAAACAAATATTAATGGACATGAAAAATCAAAATAAGCACTAACATAGTTGTAATGGAAGACCTCAATGCCCCATTGTCACAAATAGACGGATCAACTAGACAAAAAATCAACTAAAAGATATCAGAATTGAACCAAACTTTTGGATAAATGGACTTAGTAAATGTCCACAGAGTATTATATCCCACAATATCAGAATACACATTCTTCTCAGCTGCACATGGAATGTTCTCCAGAATAGGCTATATACTAGCTCATGGAACATGCTTAAGTAAATGCAAAGAAATTGAAATTATCCCATGCATATTATCAACCATAGTGCAATGAAACTGGAAATCAATTGCAAAAGAAACTGTGAGATTTCATAAGCACATGGAAATTAAATAACACCCTCCTGAACAATGAATGGGTCATGGATGAAATTAAAGAAGAAATTAGACAGTTTCTACAATTAAACAATAATGTCAGTACAAGGTACTGGAACTTATGGGACACAATGAAAACAGTTCTATGAGGGAAAGTTATAGTGATGAATACCCCTATCAGGAAAACTGAGCAAGCTCAAACAAACAACTTAATATTGAACCTCAAGACTCAAGAAAAAGAAGAGTAGGTCAAGACCAACGATCATAAGAGGGAGAAAATTATTAAGATCTGAAAAGAAATCAAGGCAATGCAGACTAAGAAAATAATACAAGGGCCAGGAAGATGGCTTAGCGGCACAGCACCTGCCTGGTAAGCACAAGGTCCTGGTACCAAAAACAAACAAACAAACAAACAACAACAAAAAAAAAAAAAAGCAAAAAGAAAACAAAAAATAAGCAATACAAAGAATCAATGATTCAAAAAGTTGGTTCTTTGAAAGATTAAATGAAATTGACAAACCCTTAGGCAACTTTATCAAAAAAAGGAAAGAAAAGATTCAAATATATACAATTAGGAATGAAAAGGGTAAAATCACACATCCTGTAGAAATTCCTAAATCATCTACATCTACTTTGAGAACTTGTATTCTATAACATGGAAAATGCAGAAGAAATGGACAGATTCCTAGATATGTATGAATTACCAAAGCTGAATCAAGAAGATATAAAAATTCTATATAATCTGTCAGCCAACTAAATTAAAGATATAATTATAAACCTACCAGCAAAAGAAAAAAAGCTCAGAGTCTGATTGATTCACTGATGAATTCTACAAGAAATTTAAAGAAGACCTAACATTGCTACTTCTCAAACTTTTAATGAAATTGAAAGGGAAGCAATACTCACAAAGTCATTCCTGGAAACAAGCATCACCCTGATACCAAAACCAGAAAAAGACCCAACCAAGAAAGAAAACTACAGGCCAATATCCCTAATGAACACAGATGCAAAAATCCTCAATAAGATACTAGCAAACAGAATGTAGCAAATCATCAAGAAGATTATACACCATGACCAAGTAGGATTCATCCCAGGGATGGTTCAACACACACAAATCAGTTAAGTATAATCCACCATATAAACAGAGCCAAAGACAAAAAACATAGGATTTTCTCAATAGATGCAGAAAAAATATTTGACCAAGTCCAACATCCATTCATGATAAAAAAAAAAACTAACAGAAAATTGGAATAGGTGGTCTTTATATCAGTCTGATACAAATCAACAGCCGACATCACTCTAAGTGGACAAAAACTGAAAGCTTTCACTCTAAAATAGGAACAAGACAAGGATGTCCACTATCATCACTCCTATTCAATATAGTTTTGGAAACACTAGCCAGAGAAATTAGATAAGAGAAAGAAATAAAAGGAATAAAGAAAAGAAAGGAAGAAGTCAAATTATCATTATTTGCAGATGACATGATACTCTACATAGAAGACCCCAAAAACTCTACTAAAAGACTTCTAGGTTGAATAACCAAATTCAGTAGTGCAGATGGATACAAAGTGAACACTCAAAAATCAGTAGCATTTTTGTACATGAATAACTAACTCACTGAGAGAGAAATAGGGAAATAACACCTTTTACAATAGCATCCAAAAAAATTAAATACTTAGGAATCAGTCTTAGGAAAAAAATAAAAGACCTTTACATTAAAAACTACAGCACTCCAAGAAAGGAGATTAAGGAAGTTATCAGAAAATGAAAAAAATATCCCTTGTTCTTTGTTAGGAAGAACAAATGTAGTAAAAATGGTCCTACTTCCAAAACTGCTGTTCAGATTTAATGCAATTCCAATCAAAATTCCAACAGCATATCTGACAGAATTAAAGAAAACAATCCTAAAATTCATTTGGAACCAGAAGAGACCTAGAATTGCAATGTAATTCTGCACAACAAAGGCAAGGCAGGGGGCATCACTATCCCTGACTTGAAATTATACTACAAACTTACTGTGATAAAAACAGCATGGTACTGGCAAAAAAAAAAAAAAAAAAAGACCAGAAGATCAATGGAACAGATTAGAAGATGCAGAAACAACTTCAAACATACATAGCCACATTATCTTTGACAAAGGAGCCAAACATTTTCACTGGAAGAAAGATAGCCTCTTTAATAAATGGTGCTGGAAAAACTGGTTTTTCACATGCTGAAGACTAAAGCTAGACCCATGTCTCTCACGGTTCACACAATTAAAATCAAAATGGATCAAAGGCCTAAATATTAAAATAGAAACACTAAGTCTGCTGGAGGAGAGATAGTTGGAACTCTTGAAAACATTGGTGTAGGCAGACTTTATGAACAAAACCCTAATTGCAAAAGAACTATCATAAAGAATCAACAACTGGGATCTCATCTTATTAAAGAGCTTTCATACAGCAAGAGAAACCACCAATAGAGTAAAGAGACAACACATAGTGTTGGAAAAAATTTTTGCCAGCTGTGCCTCAGACAAAGGACTAACATCTAGAATATATAAAGAACCCCAAAAAATCAGACCTCTCGGGGCTGGGGATTTAGCTCAGCGGCACAGTGCCTGCCTGGCAAGTGCAAGGTCATGAGTTCGGTTCCCGGTACCTGAAAAAAAAAAACTAAAAAAAAATCAGACCTCTCCAAATTTAGAGACCTACTTCAAAAATGAGCATCTAAAATGAACAAACACTTCTCAGATGAAGATGTAGAAATGGCAAATAAATGTAAGAAAAAATGTTCAGCATCATTGGTCATTTGAGAAATGCAAATTAAAATGACACTGAGATTCCTTCTCACCCCAGAAAGAATGGCTATCATCAAGAAATCAACCAACAACAAATGCTGGCAGGCCTGTGGAGAAAAAGGAACCCTTCTCCACTGTTGCGGGGAGTGTGGACTAATATACCCACCGTGGAAATCAGTGTGAAAATTCCTCAAAAAACTAGGACTAGAGGTTCCATTTGACCCAGCTATTCCTCTTCTTGGTATCTTCCTAAAAGAATTAAAAGCATCATACCACAGCAATGTTGGAACACCCATGTTTATAGCAGCACAGTTTGTAGGAGTTAAATCTTGCAAACAGCCCAAATGCCCATCAACTGATTAATGGATAAAGAAGATGTGGATTTGTTATGCAATAGAGTACTACTCTGCCATAAAGAAGGATAAACTTGAGACATTCCTAGGTAAATGGCTATACTTTGAGGTCACACTCTTAAGTAAAGTAAATCAGACACACACATGTAGATATTGCAATGTTTCTCTGGTGTGAGAAACCAAAAGTGTAAATATGGACCAAAATGTATAACAGATATTGTGACATTGAAAGAAAATGTTCAAATGGGAAGAGGAATTGGGGGCAGGGGAGGGAGAAGAAAAAAATGAGAAGGAGAAAATGGACACAAAGCTTTTGTAAATAAGGATGGGAAAAGGAGTTGAAGGAGGGTAGGGGAATGAGGAAAGAAAAAAAAGGAATCAAATTATATCACATACAGGTACAAATTCCCTATAGTGAATGTGATCAGTATGTACACCTAAAATGTACCAATAAACTTTATTATTAAAAAAAAAGAGGAGCCTTCACTGCGTCCCCTCTGGCCACAGCAGACTGTGCCGTGAGATCTCTGCCCTGGATCTTCAGAGTACAGGTGCAGGACATTTTCACCATGTTTCTGTAGCCACAGTCTTTGCTGCTGAGTCATTCAGGACAGATGGAATGAACATGTGGATAAAGAGGAAAAGGAAAGGCCTTTGAGTTTGGCAGGCCCTTAGGATTTATTAAAAAAAAAAAAAAAGTTAATTAGGATATGGCAGTTCTGATTCTTTTTTTTTTTTCTTTTTCATTTTGAAGCAGGAAGAATGTCCTGTCTGAGCACTGCTGCAGTCCGCTGCATGGTGAGAAGCTGGGTGCTTGGTGGAGGAGCTGCCCGGTCAGCTGGGATGCAGAGTGCAGCCCCTAGGGCACCATGCTGACCTCTGCCCCAGGGACTGTGCACCCTGAGATTGGCAAGGAAAAGAGATGGACAAAGTCCCCCCCTTTCTCTTCCTCCTCTCTGCCCGATCCTGGGCCAGATTCAGGCACTGGAAAGAGAATGTGCCTATCCTTTGGGAGAGAATTAGCAATTACAGAACCACCTTATCTTCTCCTAAGTGCTCCTTGTTTTAGAGAAAGGGACCCCCAGGGCAATGGCTCTTTGGCTTAAACCATTGACAGAGCCACAAAGGCGGTCTCCAGGCTCTGTCCAGAGAGGGTGTTAAGTCAGTGGGTCACTCCTACCAACTCCTGTCTCGATCCTTACAGGGGGGCACTTCTCACACTTAATTTTGAACCACAGGGCCATAGAAAGGAAATAGCGCAGAAAGCCACTTCCTCTTTGATGAGTATCAGTCTTCTGCAAGCCTTAGCTTGGGGGCTGGTGTTGGGAGGAGAAAAGACAGGGAATCTCAGCTCAGCCTCTGCGTGGCGGTGAGGACTGGAAAGGGACATGTTCGTGGGACTGTCGTGGCCCGGGAGACCTGGCATCCAACAGTCACTGAGAGCAGATTGAAGAGATGAACAACTTTCCAGAGGCTTATTCTGATTGATACGCTTCATTGTGTTCTAAAGATTAGAGAAATAAAAGAAATACAGCTTGGTAATTAGTGAACAGTCAGGAAACCCTGAAAACATATGACAGGTAAGTAGATTTATTAAAAGCGGTTGTGACATGCCCATTTTTCAGGGTTGTGTTTCATCAGCAGAATATAAAATAAAGAAAAATATCTAAGATTTATTTTCACATTTCACATGCTTGGCTAAAATGAGAATATTGCATAACCAAGCAGCTTCCTCTCTGCTTAATCGTGGGAACGCATTTCCTGAAATAGCTACAGGATACCAGAGCACATTTCATTTCTCTCTCACTAAATACTCTCAAGTGCAGAGTCAACGTGAAAAGACAAAGCATCATGCAAAAGCTAGGGGTTGAAATTAGAAATTTACATAGCCCCAAGAGAACATTCAAGTAGATTTATTTTCTAATGCTTTAAATTTTCTCCTCTAACACTCTGCTTTCTTCTGCCCTGAGAGAGAGAGGGAGAGAGAGAGAAAGGGACAGAGAGAGGGAGAGAGAGAATGATGTGCTCATTTATACTCAGGTGAAAATGACTGGTAAACTAGATGTATTACATCTCCCACAAGGCTTACCACGTGGTCAAAATTCCAGAAAATGAGTCAAATGGAAAAAGAGGCAAAGCAACAAATTAAAAAGTCAGTCATCTGATGGATGGAATATTTGGGGGGGCTAAATTCACCCCCTTCATCTCTTTTTTGTAAACCAGTTTAATCATTTTGGCTCTCATTGATTTTATATTGCAACTCATTTACAAAACACAAGTCCGAGGATAAGGGCTACTTTACACTCCTCACAACAGATGACTTTTCTTTTCTACCCTTCTCCATAGGGAAATGAGAGTTTCACAAATACAACAAAGACGCCAGCGAGAACAGAATTATAACCCAGAGACAACTTGAATGGAGCTGTTAAACACTACTGAGAGGGACAACTTTGACGCACCTGAGGCGTCACCCAGGGCAGGGGGAAGGCTTCATTCACCTCACCTGGACTCCATAGGGTCACTTGTTGAGCTGCGGGGAATGAGACCTTACTGGGTTTGGCTGTTGTAAGCTTTTCAGCTTTTAATTATGGTGTTTAGAAGACAATGGAGACAGCTTAAAATAATAAGAATGCTTCTAAAACGAGCCTGATTGCTGCGTGGTACAAAGAGGAGCGCTGGCCCTCTGTGTACAGTACACATTTAACCTGTCAGCAAATAGCGGCTTCCAGGTACCTTGCAAAGGGATGCATTTAGAAAGCGTCACATGAACGGTGAGGGTTTTAGTTTGGCTTTCAAAATGAGCTGCTTAAGATATAATACTGGCTTAATATAAATTAGAGTTTATCCTTTGGAAACTACTTGCAATTTGCTTCTGTTGGGCCGCAGGTCATTACGAGGCAGTTAAAGGTTCCCAGAACATAATGTGATTCAGGCCCACATTCCTGTTGCCATGTTCGATTCATCTGGAAATGAGAATTACAGTGAGAGCACTGCCTGGTCTTTGACCCTTTGCACGAGCTTTTTAAAAGCAGGGTTTATGCAGAACACTAACCTCCTTCTTCAACATTCAGTAATGCCTAGTAGCAGCTGTGGTGAAACTCTGAAGCAAACTGCAAACTGTTAAAAAATATCTCATTCCAAATTTAAGAACAGTGGGCACTCACCTTCCGGTTCCCTTCCTTAACAGGCAGAGAAATTTGCTGGTGAAAGGGGATGATATTCAAATGTTAAAAAGGATCTTTCTTTGTTCCCTGCTACAAATGTAATCAGGTCACACAAAGGACAGTTGTTTTAAAATGTCTTGGCTGTGAGTGATTAAGGACAGATAATAACAATATTTGGAAAATATCGACACATCAAGTACATTTAATATGCCAACTTCAGCATCAACCTCCTTGCTTACTCTTCCCAACAGTTGTGCGACTAAGACTTTCCTTTTACAAATGAGGAAACTGAGCGGAGGGTAAGTTGTCTAAGGTGACTGGCAGACAGAGACTTGGCTCTTGAGTGGATGGACTCTTGGGAGTGGATCTGGTACATAAAAAAACTTTTAAGACAAATCTATGGCATATGAGCTTCAGGAAAAAACAAATGACTAATTCATCCAGCAAATGAGAAGTCTAAGCCTTTTTTTAAAAAGTCATTTAAAGTCAAGCTCAATACATGAAGTGTAATTAAAACAAGGATCAAAAATGAATCACAGTCCCTAAGAAAGTTTGGTTCCCCGACACCTGTCCCGAGGCTGGGCAGAGGAGTCAACTGGAGCAAGTGGCTGTTGGGGCGAGGTGGTGCCCCAGGCTTGGAAGCTGGCACACTGAGCACAGAGTAGACCCCAGAGACTTTCATGGGGGAGTGAGGAAGAACATCCTGCCTGGCCACGGGACTGAGGGCCGAGGGGAATTCTGGAGGATCTTGGGGATCCCGGGAGAGGGTCCAAGGACATTCCCACAGTCTGCCGGAAGCAGTACAGGTCTCAGCCTCCCCTATGCTTGCAGGGTCATTGGCTTGAGAATCCTGCCCTCTGCAAACAAGACTGATGCTTTAGCGCTGATGAAATTCTGCTTGAAAACCAGGGGTGTGAGCATTAGAAGTCACTATCCAGGGTCTGTCAGATGTCTCTCTGTCACTACCACCTTTTATGCTGTTCTACAGAGAGAAGCTGAGGGCAAGGAGGGCAGAAGTACCCAAGTCCTGATGTATATTACTTGACTCTTTCCTCAGTGCCACAATGGGAGTACTGCCAAAGGCAAGTTTGAGGGAGAAAAGCAAGTTTTGTGGTGGGAAAAAAACAATGGATGGCAGAAGGTGAAATCAAATAGAGGAACAGTCTCAGGGGAAACGTTTTTTAGGAATAATTATCTATGGACACCTTTATACTTCCCAAGAATTACCCCTACAAGACCAAGTCAGAGAAAGCCTCAGTATTTTCCTAGGCCTCCTTTGTTGGGAGCGAGCAACAATGTTCTAAAACACTGGCATATTACCAGATGAGAGTGTCTTCAGCCGGGTCCCAGGAATCAGACTTCGAGATGAAATTCACAAGCAGGACACTTACAGGACAGTCTCTTAGGAACTGTACCCATGGAGACAAGAAATAAACAGGATTGCGCACATGGAGAACCGCCAGTCCAGCGAGACCTCTGGGGGCAGGATGGCCCTTGAGCTGGAGCAAAAGACCCAAGCCTCACGGAAGCGGTGAGGGCAGGAACAGGTGGCTGGGAGGCAGGATGTCCAGTCAAACTCCATCCCTTGCCCTTGATGGGAGGAACACCCCCTACCTACTGCGCTTCCAGTTACACTTCCGGTCCAGCCACACTTTAAATCAAGACTTGGTGCCGCCCCTTCTACTATGTCACTTTCCTTCCCTCATCCCCTCCTGGTCTACCCAGACACTAACTCGGTCCCTCAACACTCCCACATGCCCTGGGATGAAAGAAGAAGAAAGAAACAGAAATCATTTTATTGCCATAAAAACAGCACCAAATGAAGTGTATAGCAGCTTCTATGCTTCGCAAATCCACTAGACTTGGGACGCAGCTGCTCACACAGAAGGGGCCCTTGACAGAGGTCATTTGCTCTCTCTTTTTTTAAATTTTTGAGACAGGGTCCCTCTAAGAAGTTCAGGCTGGGACTTGAACTCACTACATAGCCTGGCCTGACCTCAAACTCATGGTGACCCTCCTGCCTCAGGCTCCAGAGTGCTGGGATTACAGGTGTATGCCGCCATGCCCAGTGATAGATGCCATTCTTTTAAACTGAAAACAAACCTTCCCAGAGTGGAGTTTGGGTGAGAGCATCAGCAGACGATGCAGGCAGCAGTGAGAGGCTAGGCACCTGCAGCTGGAGCTGTGCGAGTGCTCTGGGCTGGCACTGTGGCGTGCGCTATAGTAGAACATCACTGTCATTCCCACCGCGATGTACACTCACATGGGGAGGATGAGCACTTTACCCCCTCCTGGTGCCATCAGAGGGAACAAACTTCCAAATCCATATCCCACACACGACTGATTGCCTGTTGTCCTGGGGACAATCACATATTAGTGCCCTTCTTCCGGTGACACCAAGATGGGATTTACCACGCACTGTGGAACCTAACGGGAGGATTCTTACTGGTATATGCTTTTCTGCAAGTCTTGTAAGTGATCCACTTTGTACACCACGTCTAAGAAAACTATCTGTGGTTAAACATCTACTTGGGATAAATAAAAGCTATGTTACTACTGATATTTGTCCTGGAGAGGTGGGAGAGAAAGGATAGCTGGAGGAAAGATTGACGATAATGTAAAGGTAATGTTATTGAAAGAGCCAGGATAGGAGCTTCAGAACTTGGAAATCTTAATGTTTTCTCTGAGAGTCAGTTTTGTACCCCCCCATCCACTTTTTTGGAACCCAATGTCTTCACACTGAGCTATCCCATTTGCCCTATCATCTGTCTATCTGTCTGTCTGACTGCCTGTGTGTCTAGCTGGAGATAGGGCCTTACTAAGTCACTAAGTTGCCAGACTGGGTTCAAATTTGGGATCTTCCTGCTCAGCCTCCCAGAGTTGTCTGGGTACAGACATGAGCCATTGGGTCTAGCTTGTTTCTGATTTTTAAAAGCACTAGACATAGAAACACATCCTAACAAACCTTATTTTTGTTTTTTTACACCTGTAGCAGAGACGCCTGACCCTGAGCTTTAGGCAAAACAACTGGCTCAGCAGTGCCTAGCGCTTCCCCCACAGCTGGAATTCCTTAGGGAAGGAATTTCTGAAAACATCGGTCATGGTACTATAACAACACTGTGCTGACTTTAAATTGACCTTTGGCTACTGGCCCGAGCACCCATCTTTCAAATTCTCAAGCAGAAATTCCTTCTAGTAAACTTGATTCAGAGAGCGAGATGGGAAGAAACTGAGGAGGAGGGGCAAAGCAGGGGACAGAAGGTGGGTGTTACCACACTACCTGGGGGTGTCCTTTGTGGGATGGAGAAAGCAATGGGAACAGCTCCGAGGGGGCCATAGTCTGAGCTGATCTTAAAGCAGGACCATGAACAAGACAATTGCCCATTTTACTTGGCAGATCCCTTCTGCATCTCCTCTTAAACTAGGGAAGATGCTCCTGCCCTAGGAAGTCCAGATCATGCCCACTTCCCCTCCTCTGGAAACTGAGTGGTAGCTGGAGCTAAACCACCAATAGTCCCACCCCCCCACCCCCGAGCCCTGCCCTGGCCCTACAGGATTGTGCAAAAATGTAGTGAAAATTTGAGATATGAAAAAAAAACTAAAATGAAAATCTTATACAGATACAGCCAGGTGTCTCCATCTCCTGGTGACACCTGCATGCCCTTGGGACCACACACAATGGAGCACAGTGTACCAAGAAATAGGAACAAGTCCTACAGGACTGGTCTGATCCACCAGTCACCATAGCAGGCTCTTTCTACTGACAGTGATGGATATTTGAAGATTGTCTGATGCCTGCTTGGGGTTATTTTCATTTCTGATAGGGCCTGGTAATCTACAAGAAATGAACTTCAATTGCTTTTTCTGCAAGTGCTAAAAAGTTACTCTTACATCTGAGAGGGGCTTGGCAAAGCACATGTCAAGGACCCTTAGGTCAGTGGGACTGAAATAGCAGCTCTGAAATGAACACTTGATACTGTATATAAATTGAATGATCAGCTTGGTGATTTTAGAACTACCTAGGTGGAATTTACGTGTCTTCTGGAGGACCTGATGGTTCTAGGCCCGGGCATCTACCTCTGACACCCAGCACTGCAATCAGTACAAGATGGGAGGAGAGCGGGGCGGGAGGAGATGGGTGAGTGGCTTGACCTCAACCTTCTCTTTTCACCCCTCTCCTTCTGATCAGTCTTTAGCATGAATGCTGCGACTCACAGAGTGGCTGCCTCCTCCCTGTGTGAGCTGAGGAGATGGCTCTGCATTTGCTGTGTGTGTGATGGTCAAGTGCTCCTTGACCTCCAAGTCCCTGGCAGATTGGGGGATTCTAAGAGTGAGCTTGCCAGTTCACAGCTCTAACTTGGAAAAGCAAATCACTACAGACTGATGAGCACATGCACATATACACAAAAGACGGCTAAAATTCACATACTCAGCTTTGATCTTTTAACTTGTAACCTGGATTTTCTTTTTTTTTTTTTGGTTTTGCTCCGGTACCGGGAACCGAACTCATGACCTTGCGCTTGCCAGGCAGGCGCTTTTTGCCACTGAGCTAAATCCCCAGCCCCTGTAACCTGGATTTTCAAAACGACAGACATGAAGAGCCAACAGATACAGAGAAACCCACAGGAGAGATAAGAGGCTCGGATGGAGACACAGACTCGAGTGGAGAGAGGGAGGTAGATGAAATAGTATGGTCAAGGGGAGAGAGAAATGGAAAGACGGAGTGAGAGAGGAAGACAAGGAAAAGAGAGGAGAGTGATCTGAGCAAAGGAGAAGACAGGCAAAGGAGATAATTGATGAATAATTTATGTTATTTAAAATGTTGGCTTTCACAGTAAAACACTCAACTTTCTTTCCTAATTATTCTTTCTCATTGTTTTCTAATCAGTGATTGTTCTTCTCTTGATAAAAGTAATAAAGTTTTCTTCTTGGCTTCTAAGTTTAATAACCACTGACAGACATAACCAGAATTCCATATTAAAAAAAGTTTTTAAAGGTAGCGTTGGGGGGCTGGGGATTTAGCTTAGTGGCACAGCGCCTGCCTGGCAAGCTGAAGGTCATGAGTTCAATTCTGGGTACCAGAAAAAAAAAACAAAAAAACCAACAACAACAAAAAAGGTAGCATTAGGGAAAATATATAGCAGAAAGATGGAGTAAAGAAAGATGGATGTCACAACTGGGGACCCAGGAAGTGGGGACCCTAGGCTCATGTTCATGGCTGTGCTATAGCCTGACATAATCTGAATTCTCTCAGAAACTGGAGAGGTTCATAAATAATCTAGCATTTCAGTTTACCTGCTGAAAACAGCTTCAGTGTAGCAATGTCCTGGATCTCTAGTGGAAGCAGAGGAAAAAATTAAGTATGGAAGAGAACAATGGACTATGGAGAGTTAAAGCTGCTTCCAGAGCACTGGGTGGGAGAGAACTTTGAGTTTCTACTTTCTATGTTGGTCCTGGGTGTTTCCCATACATGTTATCACCTTAATCCCTACATTAACTATGCGTGCTTGGTGTCTCATTTTGCAAATGGCATCTTATTTTAGCTAAGTGAAAACAGCTAAGACACTTAGATGCAAATCCTGATCTAGTGCCATTCTTGGCCTTCCGATGCAGTGCGAGCACCACACTCAATTAATTTCCCAAGTAGAATATATGAGCAAAGCCCCCACTGATGTCTTGTGTCAGTCTTTAGTAAGCTTCCTTTAACGTGATGTATTACAGCAAAAGTCACTGAAGCGTATTAATGTCGGTTATTTCCCACCACAGGTAAGAGATAAAAAGACAAATTCAAAAAGAGGTTGATTCAATTTTGGCAGATGGAGATCCTCAATATATCTCAAAAGATTAACCAGAAGTGGACTGTAAAGGCTAAATTTCAGATGAGCCCCAGACTTATAGGGAACACTTGTAGTGCCTTAAATTTGCATATGCAAGCTGGGATGCACAATCATAATTACTTGATTTTCAGGAATTAATATTTTGTTGTATCGTCCTTCCAGACAAAGGCGAAGAGTGTAGATCTTGGAGCAACAGATTCATGGATGCTGAGCTCAAAATTGAGCTTTACACAAATAACTTGTATTCAGATCTTCTCTGTGACCAATTTGATACGTTCTCTGGGTTATGACCCCACCCCATGTACGATAACAGACTGCATAAGGAGACTGGTGTGAGTCAGTTAGAATCTGTATGAGAGAGGAAATTCGCTCACTTATTAATTATTCGTACTGCAGTCCTTCACACTTCCTTAACATGAAATACATAAACAGCAGTAACAGTCCCTAGGATGCTTATTTTCCCACTTAGATATTTACATGAGGCGATTCCAGTTGGAATCCAGAATTGGAAGGATCTTCCAGTTCCTTAACCGGAAAAAGTCGGGCACTTCTACTGAGAGGTGGTGGCAGTAAGAATGTGGAAGGGTTGAAAGCCAAATTACAAAGAGCTTTAAACTGGATGGAAAACAGGTACAATGCAGCCCTGAGATGGTCCTTTGAGCTGCCACGTGAGCACAGTCAACGCCTATGGAAGGAACACAAGCAGGCGCGAGATATAAACACACCCAGCTGGGGCTTTCATTTCAAACACTTCCTTTCTGGACGACAGAGCCACATTGAGGCAGAGGACAACAATGTCAAATAATCGCCCTGCATCTACTTGTGGTCCTGTTTGCCCACTGCAAGGGCCCGAAACATGACATAGTTTCACATTTTCATCTAGCTCTGACTCTAGCTCAGGTAGCTGGCCTGGGGATGCCTCGCGGCTCCTGTGTGGACGGCAGGGCAGTGGCCCGCGGGCGGCAAGGGGGTGGGGGCATAAATTGTAAAAAACGAAGTAAGACCATTAATTCCCACAAACGTTCCAGTGCAGGACGGGGGAAGGCGCCCAGCCCACGTCCCGGGAGCCGCCGCATCTGCTAATTTTCTCTGATGAGCTGTGCAGAGCCGATGGCAGTCAGCCGGGCTTTTCACCCCCTGGAAGTAATGAACACGCAACACGGACGGATCTGAGCGCTCTACATACCTTTCTCGGAGCAATTTTAACTTTTCCCATGTCCATTAGGCCTTACAGCCTAATCTTGCTCTGCCAATTGCTCCCATGGTGAGATCATTAAGTAAATTATTTTAAGATCAAACACCCTGCAGTGACAATGGCGTCCCATGTAAGGTAAATGCTTCAAAGGCCCCCCTTTCAAATTACAGCCCTCCGGAGTTATTCATCCGCCCTCCGCAGGACTGGCCCCGCCATTACTTGGCTTTTTGCCGCAGGCGAAGGTAGCACTGCTAATTGGCCTCTGTAACAAAACTGACCTGTGGACAGGATGAAACTTGTTTGGAGCTTAGAGACAAAAATTATTCAAGGTTAAAAACACATGAATGCCCCGGCTACGTCACCAAGGAAGAGGAGTGAATGAATGTCTTCCCCTGTGGTTCCTAATGTGAAAGAATGCGCTCCCAGCGCGCCCGGGCCAAACAAAGGCTCCTTCAGGTAGCAGCGCCCCGCGCCCCGCGGCCCGCACCCCACGCCCCAGGCCTCGCTCCTGCAGCTCGGACGGACGGGCCGCTGCGTCCTCCGCTTCGCTTCCCCGGGCCCCTCCCGGGGAGGCCTTTGATCTCCCGGGATAATGGCAGATGGAACAATTTAACTGCTTCGTACAGGTGCAGAGTTTACTTGACAGGTCGGGGCTTTTATTTCTAGCACATTAGCCGGGCGCATACAAATGGGTTTTTGACAGATTCAAGCAGGTAAAACAGCACCGAGGTTCCGCAGAACCGCGGGCACACACCTGCCGGGATGGCACAATTGGAAAATGCTGCATAAATTGAGGACAGGTAAAACCTCGGGGTTCCCCGCTGTAAACGGATTTTTAATTTTTATTTTTAGTTTACAACTTGTGGAGGTGGTGTGTTGGAGATTCTCAAATGAGTAAACACCGAATGAACTCCTTGATCTTTTGAGCTCAAAAGAAGCAGGGCTCAGTCAGGGCGATTCCTGTGGGTCCTCCTGCGGTGGGGGGTTTGTCACACTTCCTTGATATTCGCCGCCGGCGCGGAGAGAGGTCCCTCTGCCTCCTTCAGGGCTTCCCTCCAGCCCTCGCCTGCCGCGCCCAGCGGCCTTTCTTCCTCTCCAGGTGAAAGATTGTGATCTACACATTGTGCTTAGGTAACGAAATAGCTGGTGAATTGTGGAAACTCGGGTAAATATGACGTTCTAAAGATAGGTAATATGGTTAAAAAAAAAAAAAAAAAAAAAGTTGCCCGGGGATAACTGAGGCATTTTCCCACCCTTCGGAAAAAAAGAAACTACTTCGGAAATTGGCAATCCTGGTTTATTAGTCTTGATTTTCTAGAGAGATGTATCACTCTTCCAACTTGAGTGCATAAATAATTTTCTTACAACAGAAGTATTGCAAACTATTGCTTTTAGAAGTGCCATGTGGCGGGAATTTTTAGGTTGCACAGGGTGAAGTTATTTGGTGATAATTTTTCCTTTTATTATACATGTATTTGTGATATCTTTTAGCGAACAAATTAGATTGTAAACCCATACTTTCCATCAGTAACAATTTTAAAGACTTTGGAAGTGCTAATTTTTTTATCGCATTAAATAACGTTTCTTGGGAGAGGGGATAATCCTGTCATGACTGTACTTCCAGACTGGGTAATATTAAACCTCATCATTTCTCTCTCTGTCTCTGTCCCTCTGTCTCTCTCTCAATACCTTGCTACTCACTAATGAAATAGAAGTGCTAGTGTTTAGAGACAGCATTTACAACACAGAGCAGAAGAGCTAGTCCAACCTGTAAAGAACGGTGAGCTCCTAACAACAGTGCTATCTTTGGAAGTGACCTTGTTTGCGCCTGTTTCTTTGAGTACACTTTCTACCTACTGTAGGACCTGTCTCTCTTCCATTAGAATCTCTCTCCTGACCCAGCATTGCATAGAATCACTAAGATTCTGGAGAACACTGCAGTTATCCCCAGGTTTTATAGAGGAACACTGAAGGCTGGGGATACAAAATAAGTTCTTTTCTGTGGAATGGTTTTCATTTGTTTGCATGTTTAATAAAGGCCTCTAACATTGCTGAGTGCCACTAAGTGGAAGGCACTAGGGGGCATGCAAGGGTGAAGAAGGTGATCAGAATGAGGCCCATGAATCCCCTATTACAAGGGAATCTCATGTGGGCATGCACCTTCAGAGATTATGGGTAAATGAGCAATTAGTGCAGAGTACTTGAAGTCCCAAAGTTTGCACTGCACTGAGTGCTATTGGAAACAGAGGGATGAGTAACAGCTCTAATAAAAGACAACTTCAAGTAGGAACGATTTTGAACAAAACTTTTAATGATAAATAGGAGTTTACCTGGCCAAGAAAGAGATCATGTTTATAGGAAGTAGATCAAAGGCAGGAAAGAATTTAGATGTTTGAAAAACAATGCAAAACTACATGTTGGAGGAAGTTACAAGAAGGAGGCAGCTTAGGGATGGAGTTCTCTCTGGTATCTGGCTGTGACAACTTCTTGCAGGTGAGGTCAAGTTCAGCAGGCGTACTGACTGCCAACCACCATCTTCTGTGCAGACGAAGACAGTGACACAGGGATGAGTGGGCATGTAGAGAAAAGCTGAGGTCAAAGCTGTTCATTTCCATACCAGTCCTGGGATACTAATTCCGAGACAGTTGTATAAGGGAGAAATCAATTTCTGTGTTGGTTATGTCCCTGCAGTTTGAGTCACTGTCATAGCAACTTCAATCTCTACCTTCATTAATAAAAAGTGGTGGATGGAACAAGAATGCCCGTGCTCTGATGACCACTGTCACTACTGTAAATGCAACAGAAGTGGGCTGGTGGCATCTTTGCAGGACAGTCAACTGTTAGAGCCATCCATGTTTTTTTTGCTGTGCAGGTCTTTGCAGAGACTGCTATTTGCCTGTTACTCAAGCTCAACTTTTTTAGTTCTGGCATTTCAAAATATGTCTGCAGGACCAGAGTGGGTTTTTTTTTTTTTCCATCAAAGCAAATATCAGGGTCTGAGATTATGATTTTAAAAATGCTATGAATTTAGAAATTATGAAGAATTTAAACTATGAATTTACAAACTATGCGGATAAGATCATCCCAGAGACGTTGAAATCTGGGAGCTCTGGTTCTGCTTTTCAGCTGAAGAAGCTAGAACTTGAACAGCTTGGCCAGACTCAGAGATTTTAAACAGTGGGATTTTAATCTGTGTTTAAGATCCCATGTCAGCTGGAATTCAGACCTAGTCTGTGTTGGGCAGGACCTGCCACTAAGACTCCATCTTCTCTTGGTACGGGCTTTTGTCAGGTAAGTGATCTAATCACATGTTTAGGAAACTTGCTTGACCCAAACTGAGTATCCCTTATTCATTTGTATTTCCATCCTTTGATTTTATTTTCCTTAGCTGAAATGTCACTTGCTTCTTGTTTCTTGTCTGTCCACAGCTAGAATATCAGTTCCACATCCACTTCCCCCCAATTCTCAGAACATGGTCAGGTACCCTGTAGCCACTCAACTGCTATTTGTTGAATAAAGGAATGACAAGATGAACTCAAGACACTGCAGTCATTACAACAGGTGGCTGAGAGCTGCTGTGGAGTTTACTATCTCTTCTTGTCCTCTGTCATAGAGAGGATTATGACACAGGGAGGTTGAGGCAGCCCCATATCTCAGACAATGCTATGTACCTTTTCCTAGTGGTTTGACTTTCACATCATTTACTTGTCATTGGTCATTTTACAAATAACCCCAAAGCAACGTCATTTTGCACCTATCAAGCAAATTGCATTAAACAAAAATCACCAAGCAATGGCTTGAATCCTTTAACTTCTGTGATGTGCCTTGCTCACTTCAAATGAAGTGCCTGCCTGGCACCAGCTGGCTGGGACAGGTGTGTTCTAATTTCCCCCTGTGGTGGTGGCTTTGAGGAAGCACATCCACCCCTGCTCTCTCCTTGGGAGGAGGGGGGTCTGGGAGAGATCATGAACAGTTTTACATGAGGAAGAGCAGGAAAGAGCCTTTGAGTAGTTAACTCAGCCCTATAGGAGAGCTTATTGAGCTGCTTCAGCTAGAGAATCTATCACAATTCAGAGCTGGGATACTATATTCCACCCCAGGGAATTAAAACAGTAGGTTGAGAAATTGTAAATACATATATTACAAATGTAATAAAATGGTTAAGATTTTTACAGTGGGTAAAGATCACCAAATTAAAATTTCTAAGCCTCCGCTTCCCTGCTTAAGTTCTCAAATCTTTAAATTTTTAAAATTTTCACTACTTTAGATTCTTCTCCATTTAACCCACCTTGAGCCTGACTGCTCCATCTTGAAATTCCTCAGGATATAAGCCTTTTAGTGCTATTTTCACTGCCAGGCAGTTTTATTCACCTGGATAATACCAACCACTATCTATGTGCTTGGATTCCTTGCTGTAGTTTGTATCAGGAATGTCCTCCAAATGCCTATGGCTTACAGGCTTGGGCATTTTTGGTTTTTTTGTTTGTTTGTTTTTGGTACTGGGAATCGAACTCAGGACTTTGCACTTGCCAGGCAGGCACTTATGCCACTGAGCTATATCCCTGGCCCTGTGGCACTATTGAAAGGTAGTGAAAACTTTATAAAATGAAGCCTGGTGGAAGGAAGTTAGGTCAGTGGGGATATGTCCTTGAACATGTTATTGGGACCCCAAACCCTTACTCTTTCTGTTTCGAGGCTTCTGTGAGATAAACTTTTTTCCTCTGCCACACACTTCCACTATGTTACAGGTCTAAAAGCAAAGGGCCAAGTGACCATGGACTGAAGCCTCTGAAGTCATGAGCCAAAATAAACCTTTTCTCCTTTCAGTTTGTTTATCTCTGGTATTTTGTCACAGTGAGGGAAAGCTGACTGACATAATCCTAAACTTATATTTTTCCACTCAGCCTCTCATGAGTCTCATCCCCATGTTTCAACTGTTCACTTGATGCATATACTTACCTGTCTCACAGGCACCTCAACTTACAAACTCCAAAGTGGAAACAAAGATTCTCCCTTCATCCCCTTCTCTCCTCCAGTTGTCTTCACAGAGGGCTCCTCTAAACAGCTCGAGGCTCAAGCCCAGAACCCTGGAAATCATTTTTGACTTTTCTCTTTCTCTCATAAGCCACAACAAATCAATGTCCACATCTGTCCCTTTTGTCTACTAAATGCCTCCTTAATCCATAATGTGGTTTCTATCTGTAGCTACCTCCCTGTCCCATAAAGTCATCTTTAGGTTCACCTTGTTAATTCAGGTGGATTACTCTAGAAATCTGCTTTTATGGTCCCTGAAGACTCTTTTTCTTCTTAACTTTGCCCTTCACACTGAGTCTGTGTTACCTTTCCAAAATGAAGGTATAGTTAAGCGATTTTCTTATGTAAACTCCTCAGAGCTTTCAACTGTTCTAAAAGCCCTTAGTGTCCCGAATGTCCCACAGGTGTGGTCTGGCTCCCTGGACTGATGATGCTCACAGCTCTCCCTTACCCCAATTCTTTCCCTGCCTCCTTTTTGCCTGGTTAAGTTCTGTGCCTCCTCCAGGCCTCAGCTTGCTCTCAGGGGAGCCAGGTCTGACTGGGCCCACAGCTAGGTTCCACCCCTCATGTGCTCTTTATTCACAACTCTCTGCCCACCTATTACCATCCATCACATCTCTACACCTAACTCAGTGTGCAGGCAAAGAAAGGCCTTGGTGATGTTTAGTGATGAAAGGAACGGACAGCCCAATTTATCCGAGGCTGAGGCCCAAATTATCAGAGGCTGAGGCTAAAGTAAGCCAGACCATTGCTACAGAATATGTTTGACTTTTAATGAAAATAAGGCAAAGTAACTCAAACTAAAGGGATATGGTCATGCAGATTGTTGACATGTGTCTTCTGTGGATGATCATATACTACCAGATGGGGCTAGAAAAAGTCAGTGGGAGGAAATAACCACTGAGAGAACACAACTTTTTAAAATCCCTTTTGCACACATATACATACCCAGTGATGTGCAAGCAAACAAATACTTAGAAATGAATCTAGAAATATGTAAGGTTGACTAAAGAAAACCCTGAATTGGAAAAGTAAAAGTAAAGGCTATATATACGAATACTTAAATAAGTGGAATACTTAATACTTAATTTAGCACATTCTTGGGTGCTAAATTCTTGGGTGGACATCAGTCTTATAAAGTTGTTAATCCTCCTCAACATATCCATTACAAGAACACAATCAAATGCCGGCTGGATTATTGTGGGAACTTGACAATGTGCCCCTGAAACTTTCCCATAAAATTAATTTAAAAAGCAAGAATAGCCAATAAAATATTTAAAAGGAAGGAGATGGTAGGAAGGCTTGCACAATCAGATACTAAAACAGTTTAACACCACATGGCTAAATTAATGAGGTAGTATTATGAAAAAAGATAAGACAAAGGATAGAAATCTAGGACTCAAATCTGAATATATATGAGATTCTGCCTGCATGCTGAAGATTAGGCACTTCAGATTAGTGGGGCAAGTAATTTTTTAAAAAATTTTCTTCCTCCCTCCCTTTCTTCCTTTCTTTTTTTTTTGGTGGTATGGGAATTGAACTCAGGGCCTTCATGCTGAGTTATATCCCTACCCTTTTTTCATTTTTCAAAAATAATTTAAAACAGTTTCTAAGTTCTAAGACGCCAAGTTTCTAAGTTGCCAAGTTGAACTTGTGATCCTTCTGGCTCAGCCTTCCAAAATGCTGGAATTACAGGCATGTGCCACCATAGCTAACTAATTTTTAAAGTAAATGCTACAGGGTAATTACTTAATTATTTGACTCATTAAGATAAATCTCTTATCTCTCTTTATATCAAATGTAATAATCATGGATTAATAATGAAGTATGCTACTAAAACTCAGAATTATTAAAGCAAGCATAAACAGGTATTACTACCCAAAGGTTTACTCTATGAAAACTCCATACACAAATTATAGAATAAAAAATAAACTGGAAAAATACTTTGTGTATGCTGGCACAATGGAAAAAACCATAATTGGTTAGTTTATAAAAACAGAAACACAAATAATTAATGTCTGCAGTTTCTGACATTTGTGAAAAAGATAACTGCTTACCTTTATCTCTGATATCTGGAATAGTTGGTGCGTAGTATAGTAGTTGTTAAAAACAGTTTTAAAAATGAATATACTTTTCAATGTCATGATACATTTTGGGATACAGGTACTTTAAACACTGATTTAATTGTTAAGGTGTTTTTGGATAGTAAGAACTATCAAACGTCCGTAAAGTCTATATACATTTTGGATGGTACAACTGTATACGATCCCTCTTGCCAGAGATAAGCCTGGCTGATACAACTGTTGCTTTGGTACAATGAATCATAGTGTCCTCTTTCACTCTCAGAACTGTCCTCAGTTAGATGCTAGGTAAAATATATAGGGTATATACTCATACTCAGCAATGGGTATATCATTATGGAAATGTGCTATAAGATCCTTTGAAATTTAATCTTTTCAGAATTTCATATAATTTTAAGAAGGATGGAATGACTTATCTACGAGAAGGTAATTTAAGTAAATGTTTGCCAGTATTGTCTACTAAACTCAGTTAGGAATCTTAAAAAAAATATAGATGCCCAAGTCCTTCCCTAGACCAGTTGAATTAGACCTTTGTAAAGTACAACTTGGTCATCAGTATTTTATAAGCTTTGCAAGTAATTAGAATGTGCGGCTACAGTGAGGATCCCTGACTTAGATAATCTAAAATATCTATGCACAAAGTGGAATATTTTATGGCCATTACAGTTGATGCTCTTGGGCTGGGGATGCGACTCTGGTGTAGTGTTGCCTGGTTTGTACAAGGCCCCAAGTTCCATTCCCCATAGGACACAGGACAGCTTGATTAAAGACTTGGAGTGGGGACTGTCATCTGGAAAATTTTTAAGACAAGGGTCAAAAGAAAAGCTGCTTTGGTAAAATTACCACATTTGGTGCAATATATGGAGCTATGCTGATTTGGACAACTCTTCTAAATGTATACGTTTGGGCTGTAATTTGAGCAGAAACGTTCATCCTAACAATTGCACTTTCTCTTTTCACACTAGACCTGAGCCTATAAAACACAAGCAGACACTACATTGTCTCTCAAAATATTAAAAGTAGAATGTGAGCTGTACATCTATTAAATGCTTCACCAAGTTGGAGGCAGTGACTGTTTAAGATCATGTTAAAGTTTCTATTCATTAGGCCTGCATGCAGAAGGATAAAATACGCCTCACCCAGTCATATTTCTGTTATAGCTACTACAGGTTTATGGGAGTGCTAAAATGGTGCAGCAAATATGGAAATTAGTGTCACCGTCTTATAAAATCCTTTATATATGGCTCTTATGTTAGAGAAACATATGATGGTTATTTGGCACTTTCAGATAAGGAGGTTTGTTTTTCAAAATTGGAATTCCTGTCAAACCCACAGCCAATACATCAGCCTGATTTTCCTCAGCCCCTTTCATAGACAAACACCATTAAGTACTTCAGAAATATCAGATTAACATTAACACCCAATGGATTAGGAACCAGACAAAAGTGGGCTTAGGGAAACACAGCCGTGGAGTCTGAAGGTAGGTGTACAGCGTATCAGTTTCCAGCAGGGCTCAACTCTCAGAAATGTGAGGGGTGAGAGGCCTACTTAAAAATGTTCACCATTTTGGTGAGTCTTTAGGCTCTGAAATATCAGAGAAGAAGCCAAATAGCTCATCCAGGACATCCTGAGGAGCTGTTGCTGAGAAGGATTTGGGTCCACCGATCCAGGTGGAAAATTTCCTCTCTTCTTTCTTTGTCTTGGACCCAATTTCCTTTCTTCCCTCCCCTCCCCTATGCATGAAGTCTGACTGTGGATAAGGCTGCTGATCCATCACACAATGGGAAAATCCTATGGTGAGCACTCTAAAATACCAAAATCATTATCTCTGACAGGACAATGACTTTGGCTTATAGGTGTGAGGAGAAAAAAAGCCCATCATGTCAGCTATTTAACACACAAATGGATACAGGGTGAAAAGGTAGCAAATACACATGCTTGCTCCAGTGTCATTTGCTGTGTAAGTTTATGACTTCCAACAGTCCTGGGTATACGCAGATAATAAAATAGTTACCATGAAGATGCCCGCATACAATTTACTTACATATAAAAATTCCTGTGAAGAGTGTTCATCTGCCTTTCTTGAAAACTTCTCTGTGTAGTCCCCTCTGAAACACAGGACTCAATTCTTAGTATCAGTGCTAAAGTTTTTGCTGCAGAATCTAAATTTGCCCAAAGTGAATCACTTTTTCTTAGACACGTTGTATCTACTGCTTTATGCCCTATTTTTAAAAAAGCCCTCACTGGCTCTAACTGGAGTTTAGATAATTAGCAATCCCTCAAGTCATTATTCTTATATTCTAAAAGGCTCCTCAAATCAATGGCGCATTATTTTCATTTCCAATAGTTTAGAGTGTATAGGCTTTTAAAGACAGAAAGTTAATCACTCATAATTCTGAATCAGAAATGAATGATGTAGTTGTTTATTACCTTAAACACTCATATGTGAGCTACTGCTATGTTTTAGATAGGATAAATCTCTAATCTCTCACCACGGGGGTATTACATTGCCCATTTTGCAGCTGTAAAAATCTATATGAGAAGTATTATACAGCTGGCCGCTCTTATTTTTCTTTGCCAGAAAAGAATGGATAAAAACAGTGTTGTTAATTTCTTGGCCAGGTTCTGTCACCTGTCTTTGGAAGTGTACGGTTCTATGATTTTCTTATTTTTTCCTCAATACCACATGGGCTTGTCTTCCTCTGTTAGTCTAGTGACTTCTCCAGACATTTATCATGAGATGATGATGTGCTTTAATGACAAAATCAAGAAGAGAGCAGTCAGGGTGCTGAAGTTGGTGTCACTGCGGAATGGAGTAAACCCTTTCACTGATTTGGTCATCAGTTCCCTCCTGGATGTCACTGGTCCAGTCACCTCACACTCTTTTCCTGTTCACTTATGCAACCAGCTCTGTTTTCTGGAATACAGCAGAGAGTGAGATGTCCACTCGTTTACTTTGAATCCGAAACAGAGTTTCCAAAATCCATGCAGTGGAGTGTGGGTTTTCCACTAATCGAGGTTTCCTCACTCAAATGTATTTTCTGTTCTTGTGATAGCCCACTCTAATGAGCTAGGATGTCTATGTCTCAGGCTTATTGATGATGAAAAGTTACATTAATATGTGCTCAATAAATAACTGTTGTCCCAATTGAAGAGAGAGGAAGGAAAAGCCTTAGTGTAGTAATAGCAACAATAGTAGCAACATGTAAAAGAAGAGAGAAATAAAAATTGTTACAGATGACCTAAGAAACAAAAACTATAGTTTCTTTCAAACCAAATTAGAGCAGAAGTGTGAATCACCTTCCATCCCTTAACAGGCAATGTTTCATTGGCCATATAATAATTTGGACATCACAATGAGCTCTCTTTGCTTTTTATTATGAAAGTATTCTTTAATAAGGGTTTAACCCAAAAGGATTTGTAGTTCTTAGCATTTTGGGAAATTTAATTAATGACAACTATTGTTTTAACAGGTACCTGTGAGACATAAAAAAATACCTAGGTAAAATATCTGTCAAATGTGGAAATCTATGTATAAATGAAGGGAGTTGGAGTTGGGTGGAATCAGTCATGCTCTGTCTACCTCACATCCTGCCCTCTTCACTTATTCATTTTATTGGTTTATTCAAGAGCACTGATTTACTAGGAGGCTGAGGCAGGTGGATTGCAATTTGGAGGCCAGATGGGGCAACTTATGGAGGCAGGGTAGTTCAGTGGGAAGGCCCTGGGTTCAGTCCCTGGTACTGAAAACCAAAACAACAAAAGCAAACAAAAGAAGACACGGATTCAATACATATTGGTGGAAATCCACCTCCGGGCCGCACCAGGTGCTATTTACTATGCAGGGCAGCCAGAGTCACAAGAAACTCCGTCTGCCTGCTGAAAATCAGGACTGGATAGAGATGAGATGGGCACACAAGGCTCACAGCACAGAGCGCTGGCGGAGGAGGGCAACGGGAGTAGAGCAGACCAAAGGAAAGATCTAGACCTGGCCTAGATCATGGGTGTTCAACCCTTTGGCTTGCCTGGACCATAGTGAGCAAGGAGGAATTGCCTCAGGTTGCACATAAAATATTCGGTATAGTCAATATAGTATAGAAGTGACAATACTGTATTTCCTTTATTTTAAAGATATTTTTATTGTAGCATTTCCAGTACAAGCGCTCAAGAGCAAAACAGTGTATGATACAGTTTTGTACTTCCTATACCAGAGGGGCTAAAAACTATCTTATGAAGTTATTTTATGAAATAACACAAGCCCAAGTTTAATAATAATTAAGTCAACTCACAGGTCTGCTTATTGAATAATCGCCTGTCATTCCCGGCACACACTTAGGCTGCTATCGGTAATCGCTGCTTCCCTTGCGGAAATGCACATGCGCTTATGATGTCTGATGCATAAAGGTTTTGCCTCCGCAAGGAAGGAGGAGCTAGCAACGCCCTGCCGTCTCCCCTGCAGTGCTCCCTTGGCGCCTATGGCATCTGCGGTCCAGCACCCTGCAATTGAATCATGAGAAATCTTGCTAACAATTGCATGAGCAGGTTAGAAGTTCACGGTCTTGTGCTACCTCACTAGCTGTCTAGAGCTGCATGTGGGTCTCAGGTAAGTCATGCCTGCTGGATGTTCCAGGCAGGAAGAGATCGTCCTTGGAGGCTGAGGCGATCAGTCAGGCTGCCTGATAGAGGCAGCGCTTGATTTTGCCCTCAAGAGATAGGGTTTACTACACACTGAGGCTGAAGGATGGGCTCTTGACACAATTAAATCAACGTTTATTGAGCCCTCAAACCACAAAAACACTCGGAAAAATGCACAGTGAATTTGAGTCTCAAGCTGGACCTCTGAGACGTGCACTAAGACAGCCTCTTCCGGGTCATTCCTCTTTATCTGCTTCACGTGGCCACGCCGGTTTGACCTTCATCCTTGGGGCCCCACCCTGTGATTAGCACATGGTATAAGCCAAACAGACAGTTTCTGAATAAATAATGACTGAATGAGGTGGAACCACCCCTGCTCCTAGCATATATTAAACTCCAAAGGAATTTAGAGGACCCAGGAAGATTTCTTCTGCCCCCAAACATCTCCTGGGCAGAGAATTTTATTTTGCTTCCTCAGACGACTTAAATGTGGATTTGAGGTCACAAGTGCTCTATTTTTAAAGATGCAAATACTTCTAAAAAAGCATTCCCATTCTGTAACCCACTGTTCAGCAGATGACATCTCTCCTATCCCTTTCTGCAGATCAGTTCATTGGTGGAAAGAGCTTTTGATAGGGTATGGTCCAAAAATGAAAGACAGTTTTGGATATTTGGGGGCTCCTGTGGGAGAGCAAAGCACTAAGAGGAGGCTCCCAGAGGAAAGAATAGCGAGTCTCACACTAACTACTCGGGACCAGTGGACTTGGGGGTTCTGAGATCTCTCCCAGCTTAGATACTTAGAGGTTTGTGAGCTGGCAGCCAGTTATAGCATACTGTGCTCATCGCTACGTTTTATTTGGTTGGCGCATTATCTAAAACATGTTTAATTAGTCTCCCCGGTTTAAAGATGGAGAGATTCATAAAGATTCTTATATTCTAGACTTCTCAGACCCCATTCCTACTGCCTTGTATTCTTCCTGACTTACTCAGTTACCTTAACTTCCTCAGCCTTGAGTGTGGAGGTCACTGATTGTACTGTCCTATTTCACCAGGCTCTGCTTAACTGGGTTAATCTTCTTGATATTGCCACCTCCCCATGGCATCTAGAAATGGATGTTATGGGGCTAAAAGTTATACAATTAAAGCACTATCTTTACTAAAAGAATACAAAAAAGCTGTCACTTATGACAGCTATAGTACAAAATTTTGATCATGTCTACAGATTGCTGTGTCCCTCTCAAATCTCGAGAAATGTGCTGGGAAGTCAAAGACTTCCTTTTGGCTAATTTTCTGCTAAGTCATCCTCTGTGAGCCCCCTTCCTCTAAGAGCTGTTTGTCTCTTTGTCCTTTCAACTAAGCTCGCTGTAGAGTTTCTATGTGGAAATTTCTTTCTGGATTCATTTTCCCAAATATTGAACCTGGAGAAAAATCAGTTGAGGAATTAGGAGAGTAGAGTGCTGCCCTTTCTTCAAGAATAGAATGATGATCCCTGGATGGAAGAAATGCACAGGCTTTAAGTAAAAAACCAGAACAGAAAACACCAACAGGGGGAAGAGAAAATCAAGGTAGACATTGCTGGACACTAGAACAAGAAAATCATGAAAAAATCATTTCACACTAGTCAGTCAGCTTCACTTCTGCCAATTATAAGTTTGTGATTTTGGCCCTGTGTGATAAATATTAATACGTTTAGCACCATACTTTATACAAATCTTACGAAATAACAAATCCAAGAACAAGTTCAAAAGCAAACTAAGAACTTACACTGACGCAACGTGTGATCATGTGTAGTGCTGTCAACTATGGCAGGAAATCAGAATGTTACATAACACATCCTTTCTGCTAACGGTCAAAATGTTTTCCAGTGTTTGATTATTTTCCTTAATCTACAGTTCTTGGCAAATGTTATTTTAAAAAGTTTTATACTTTGATAGTTGCAAACTTGATTGTATCTATAAACTTAACATGTCTTATTTATTAAATAATTGTTAAGAGATGTCTTAGGCCAGTTTTTATTGCTATAATGGAATATCTGAGAGTGTATCACTTATAAAGGAAAGAAGTTTATTTAGCCAGTGGTTCTGGAGGCTCAAGATTGGGTGGCTGCTTCCTGAAAGCCTTATGCTGCATCATTACATGGCAGGAAAAGCGGAAGGGCCAGCTGGTTTTCACAGAAGACAGAACTGACACGGATTCAGAGACTTAACCCAGTCCCAGAAGAGCTACATTAATCCATTCATGAGGGTGGTAGCCCCATGACCTACTCACCTCTTAGGAGTCTTCCCATCTCTCCATATACTTACACTGAAAATCTAACTTCAGCATGAGTTTTGGGGGAGATGAGCTATGTCTCAACCATAGCAATATCTGTAATAATGAGTAAAGAGTACAATCAGTGGTGGAGCATTTTAGAAGAACACATGCCTTGTAGAATTCCCAACAATTATTGAGAGATCTTGTTCTTCAGTCCCCAAAATTAATATCTGTCAGAAATTTAGAAACACTAGTTCACTTTTACCTTTGATCGCTCACATGTACAAAATTGATAAAAATTCTAGCTAGCATAGAATTGTTTCTATGAGAACAAAGGCTGAATAATGACAGTAAATGCCACAGGAGAAGAAAGAAGGCAAACTCAGGAACGTGGGCTCTGCAGCAATGTTAAGATCAATCATCAGAGAGAGTATGTTTTTATTTCTGATCTACTTCTACTTCACTGTGGGCTTATATCCATCTGTCCATCACATTCAAAGTGGCCAGGATGGGTATCTGGAGTTTCCCATGTGTTAGCCCTGTTCTGAACCTTTGCATATCAACTTGCTCAACTCCAAAAAGCCCCAGTAAGTTTTACCATCTTCCAAATGAAAGACTTGGCCACAGAGAGCCAATCTGCCCAAGGTTAAACACTAATAAATATAAGAGTCAGGACTTTATTATGCTAAGAGCCTGCTCTTAATACGATATAGTGCCTAACACTGAGTTTAGACCATGTGTCCAAAATTAAAATTTGGATTGATGTAAGGAAAATTAACCCATTCTTCCATTTTCTCTTTGTTTTCAGGGAAAGCATGTATCAAATATAAAACCTTTGTATAGGCCTCTGAGCATCTAGGCAAGGTGTCTGCTGAGATTTCTTGTTCAAGTAATTGAATTATACAGCTTTAGTACAGGGAATTCCCCCAGTGTTATATAGGATGACAATCTGGTTGTACTTAAGTCCTTCCCTAGCTAGTGAAAACTCCTGTTCCAGACATCCTGATTTATTTCCTGACATAAGTGGAGGTCCTGGCTCATAATATTTTGTAGCCTTATGGGAAGGCCCACACGTGCTATAAAAGGCAACCACTATAACCAGTGAGCATGTGTGAAATACTTAAGCAGAGTTTGCTAATCCTGCCCAGGTAGTGAGTGAATCCATGGGTTGACTATGTGAGTGCCCCAGCTTTACACCGAAGTTGCTCAAACAAGGAAGTCAGGATGTTCTGGATTTGATAGAGGAAAACCCCAGAGACTATTGAAACTGCGAGATCTTAGGAGAATAAATGTATAATACAAATCTACCCAGAAAACTCTGACCTTCAACACTGCTGTACTTTGGATCTTGAGTGTCCCCAAAGGCATCTGTGGCGTGGCCCTAGGGTAGCACTGTTAGGAGGTGGTAGAACCTCTAAGAGGTGGAGGCTAGTGGGGTGTCCCTAGGTCAGTAGGGTGTGCCCTTGCAGGGGACCGTGGGATCCTGGCCATAGGCCCAAGCAAAGGGAATAATGAAGGCTAGACTGGAAGCTCCAAAACTGTCAGGTCAATGCAACTTTTTCTTGTACAAATTGGCTGTCTCAGGTGTTTTGTTATAGTGACAGAAAGCTAACAAACACTGAACTTTTTAAAGAAATACTTTTTAGACCTAAAGCTAATTGAAACATGTTACAGAAAAAGAAATAAACGTGAGAATTTTTTTTCAAGTTAATGTGAGGACTTCTGAATGAGCTGTGTTTATAATTTTTACTTCTGAGTTCACTATCTTTCTCACTTTACTTTCTTTTACACTTCTTTTCCTAAAAGTTTTCAGCTCCCTATTACTAACCCTCACCACTTTATTAGTTTTTTTTTTTTAATTTTTTGACAAATTCTAACTAAATAGTTACATAGCCTAGGTTGGGCTAGAATTTGTAATCACAGACTGCTGCGACTATAGGTGGGCACCACCATTCCTAACTTCTCATATATTTTTAAAATCAACTTTCCTTAGCCAGGTGTGGTGGGGCTTGCTTATAACCTCAGCTTCTCACAAGTTTGAGGCCAGCCTGGGTAACCTAGTGACTCTTCTTGAATCTCTCGCTTTTCTGTTGCCAGTGTTTTATTTTTCTTTTTCCTCTTTGTGCCAAATTTTCATATTTTTGCCTCCCTTCTTCTCTGTCTTTCTTAATCAGCTGCCATTGATTCTGCTCAAAACACATTATGAGGAGAGTGAAGCATTTATATTTCTCAGGCTTCCTGCTCCTTGTATTGTCATCCTCCTACCCAAATTTTGAAAGCTGGCCCCTTCTTGGTTTGTAGAAGCCCACTGTGTTCTCTCACATTTCGAGCATTCTATTTTTGTTTCTTTTCTTGGCCAACAATAATAGCCATCTTACTTTAAAATTCAATTTTTGGTCTTCCTTCTATTCTTGTTTTTCATTCCCTCATGTGATTTTTTCTGCCATTTGAATGCAGGAGACCTTTAAATCTGTATTTCCTCAACATACACTGAATATAACAGCAGTGCCTTAGTTCTGTGGAGCTGGTCTACATACACAATAAAGGATTCTGTCCCAAGAATCTTTTATTAACATCTTACCAGGCAGGTGCTGTGCCACTGAGCTATATCCCCAGCTGGGGTTATCAACATCTTGCAATCAGCCTAAACTCATGATTTTCAAAACCAAAGAAACTCTTCTTTTCAATGCATGGATTTTGTCAAAAGGAAACCTTTTTCACTCCACCAGGTACACAATCCCCAAGTCATTTTTATAATTCTTTCCACAGTTTCATTGTCAAGTACTCTCACCTCATTCTTTGAAGCAGCTGCGTGTCTCTTCACCTGCTCCCTGCCATCCTGGCAACCCAGGCCCTTTCCAGCTCTGTCCTGAGTGGTGGAGGCAGCTTCCTCACTGGCCTCCCTGACCCCAAGCTTTCTCTTCCCCAATCTCACTTTTCTGCCACCGCCACACTAATCTTTTTTAAATGCTGCTTCTGTCTTGCCGCTGTCCACTCAGTAACCCTTAGCATGCAACTGAGAGTGGACAGAGACCTTGGGGTTCATCTCACCCAAACGCTGATCTTACAGATGAGGAAACTGAGGCCCAGTGAGAATAACTGTTTTATTGAAGGCCAATGTCAGTAAACCTGAGAAGTGGACTCAAAGCTTTAGTTTACTCTGCTGAGGACCAATGCTCTGTGCTCTCTCCCTCTCTCTCCCCATACTGTTCACATTCTTTGTGTGGAGTTGGTACACACACAGATCACATCTTAATTCCTTTCTTGTCCTTTTCCTTCCCCTCCTTTCACCTCTCTCCATCTCTTGATCCCTTTCCTGTTTGACAAAGATCTCCTTACTTCCTATTATCTATCTTTCATTTTGCTCTTTATTTATGATTTGGGTTTCTCATAACAGAATTATATGTCACCCAAGCTTGTGTGTCTGAGTTATCTCACTTAACGTTACAGTCTCAAGGTGCATTCGTTTCCTACAAATGACTCTACTCAGTCTCCCAGTGTCTGTCCTTTAGGGTTTTTGTCAGATCTGTGTACTGCTTGTATCACTTCTTACTTTATGCATTGTTAATCACTCTCTTCCTTAAAAGAAAAAACATTTAAAAGTAAATGTTATATCGCAGTCATGAAAACAAAATCATTATTACTTAATGTAAATAGAAGATAACTTTAAAATCAGTATAATGGAAAAAATTAGTATAATGGAAACATAACAGTACTAATTTATAGTTGGATTTTTTTTAAACCAGTCAAAGGTTCTATTTCTGAAATCTGTTCTTTCATTTTGCACAAAAGGAAATTACAACTGATAGATGGTGAAGTATTGCTAATAATTGAAAGAGTGTAAAGAGAATAACTTTCTCATAAATAATTCAATGTCCCTTAATGCGGTGTCTAAAATTATGTTCCATACCACATGTTATAAGCACCTCACGCTTAGAGGAAGGGAAATTCCCGAGTTTTCCTTTTTGTTATCACGTAACACCTCAACTGTTTTACTTCCTGGGGCTCTGATATCTGCTATTACCTAGCCCACGTGTATTCCCAGGACCTGCTTGCCTGTGTCCCTATGGAAAGGACACAGTTCCTGTGTCTCTAGGATCAGCCTCCTATTGATTGTCCTGCTTAGAGATCTTACCAACCTCCTTCCCCCTGGCCAAACTTACCCAGTTTTCAGAACCTCATCCACATTACAACTCTATCATCTACAACTGCAAACTCCATCATCACTTCCGAATAATCTAATCCTCATTGATTCTGGCCTTTACCAAAGTCCAGTGTAGCAGGGTGTGGTGGTGCATACCTGTCATCCTAGCACTTAGGAAGCTGAAGCAGGAGAATTGCCAGAGTTCAAGGCCATCCTGGGCTACATAGTAAGACCATGCCTCAAAAAAAAAAAAAACAAGACAAAAAAAAAAAAACCAAACCTCCTCCTGTGTATCCTTTAGACTAAACTTTGGCGTCAGTTGACCCAATGATCATTGCATGTGTTAATTTAATTACCCTCAAAGAATTATACGCTACTTGAGGACAGATATCCCTTTTAAAATATGATTTCCATATCCCAGTGGATCTACTTTACAGTAAGAATACTCAGAGTACAGTGGTTTACTTGTGACCAGTGAGTCCCCTAGAATTTTGAACATGTGCTAAGTGCTCAATATGAGTTTGAAAGTTTGTATATTTTAACATTATCAAGGGTTTGGTTTTATTTTTTTTAGTGGTAAGGAACCCATATATGACATTAAAATAACTCTCAACTTGTTTGGTTTAGAGTTAGATTTTTTTTCAGTTGTGATAAAATACACATAATGTAAGATTTATCATCTTAGCTGTTGTTAAGTACAGCACTATTGGGTCCAATTTAAGGTCAGTAGTATTAAGTACTTTTCTGTGCAACTATTATTACCATTAATTTCTAGGACACTCTGTCTTACAAAGTTTAAACTATGAATCTAGTAAACTATAACTCTCTTTCTTTACCTTTTCCCCAAGCCCCTGGGAACCACCTTTTTGTTTTTTTCTGTTAAAGTTAGACTTTTAGAGCTGGGAGAGATTTTTGAGATTACAGAGTTTCTCATTTTACAGGCAAAGAGGAGACTCAAACTAGGAGAGGAGTAGCTTGGAATTAAAGAAATTTAGACTCAGAGTTGCTAGCTAGTCTGCCTAATTCTGCAGTGATGTTGGGTCCCAGTTTTCCAGAAATAGTCCTAGATTATGCCTGTTGTGCCTGGCTTTGAATAGTATTGCCTTTCTCCTCTCTTACAAGTGTACTAGTTTGAATGATAGCTACTTACACAAATATGTTCACATACTTAATTCCTTATTCAACATGCTTTCTCCTACATTACAATACAGAGCACATTTATTTCTTTTTATATCAAGTATGCCTTTTAAAGATTTTTGACTCTGTTTTTAAACCCCAACTGACCAATCAATGTCAGAGAAACAAATGCTCCTTTAAATGCAGTTTGAGACAAAAATCTGCCGTTTTCCCATTTACAAAGAGATTTTCTATATGCACGGGTCTGAGCAGCTAAATTTACATGAGCAATAGATGAATTTTCGACAGCCCCATTTGGTTACTTTAATAGAAATAGAGGTCTAGCATGTTATTACTGTTACTATAGAAGGTAAATGACTTATTACAATTAACAAGAAAACTGTTCACCAGAATTTATGGATTTTGTTCTTTTTAACCTAATGAGCACTGCAGCGTATTATCACTTATATCACTCTAGATTGCCCAATCAGCCTGAATAATATTACTTCAATCCATTTTGAAATAGGTCCAAATTGTCATTTTTTTTGTTGGAGTAATGATCAAGTATTGATGTTCCTTGAGTTCATACAAATGGCTACAACCGCCTTGTATGCAGCCTCGTCAATAGAGTCTGATGTTCACATTAGGGATTTGGAAATCAATGTAGTTTTCCTGTTATTCTTTTATGATTAAATCAATTGAAGTTATTTACTCATAGCAGAAAATATGGGTGATTGCCAACCCTATGGCTTAGTGAATTGCTTTCTCACTACTGCTGCCCTGTAATGAGAAGGTACATGTTCGCTTCAGGGGTTGACTAAAACCTGTTCATGTATAGCAGCAATTTGAGATGCAGAAAGTGTTTATTATTAAAGGCTAAGAGTGTTGAATGCCAAAGGGCATCTTTATCATTTGGCATTGCATTAACATCGACAAAGGAGGAAAACACGCCCAGAAAACCCCTCGGCATTGGCCGAACTGTGCTCAATTACGGAAGCAAAGCCAGACGACAGCCAATGGATGATCTTGCCACATCCTCCTTTGCACGCACTGGTTTGCAGAGACCCCAGTTAAAGACAATGGAAATGTCAGTTGAGCTGAATGGACAGGACCTATTTGTTGATGGGTTTTCTCTTTTTAACATGTGGTGGGTGACCTACAGTGTTTTGATGTGAGAATAAATAATGGCTTGTGTAACAGGGGCTGCATTTAATGTGTTTGAATGCAAAATGGTACGAGGGTAAAAGCAATTCGAGACAGCAGTAGGGATGACTGAAGAGGCGGGAAGAGGCTACGCAGGGAGGCTGCACAGAAGTAAAATCGCTTTCAGAGAAGACTGTCATTTGCTCTTGTGTTCTCTATCTGAAGTGAGTAAGGAGCAAACAATAGAAGAGACATTTCATTTTTAGACCAGTTCCGTGCAACCAGCCGCATTGGGCCATGACCGTGCCAAACCCTTTACAGACGCTTGATCTTTTCACCCTGTTTGATGTGAATATCTGAATAGCACAAAAGCAGGCAAATGGGCGCCCGTGACCAGTCATGACTTCTACATGTACTGAATTTCTCTTAACTTTTTTCCTTAACAAAACCTGCTCATAGAAGAAGAAAATGGCTACTTTGACAAAGCCTTATCAGAAAATGGACTTTACAAGTTTGCCTTCTGTTCTTGAGGGAAAGTAATGAATATCATCCACATGAGAGAGGCTCTGTTTGGACGGAGTGGGGATTCAGGTCACCTGGTTGCGGGAGGGAGAAAGCAGGCTCTTCTGCCACCTCTGGGCTTCTTCTAACCATTCCAAGGAGCAAGAGGCTTCTCTGACCGCTCAGACCATGTCCACGTGCGATGCTCCCGAATACAGGCGTGTCCTGTCACTTAGAGTAAGGAGGAGGTTGGGGAGGGGAAACTGAGTCAAGCTGGAATGGAGAGCCCGGAGGCACTTAAGAAAGAGTGAAAGGAGAAAGGAGGTAGACACGGAGAACGGAGACCGGGACCCAGCCCGCAGGTGTACCCCTTGGAGGAACATGGTTCTGAAACGGTGTGCAGTGCTTTCCACCAAAACTTTTCAGGGTCTGGCAGCCAGCACATACCCACGTGAGGCAGGAGAGTGTTGTATTAAGGACACACATTCCACAGCCAGGCTGCCTGGGCTCCAAGCCTGGCTTTGTCAGTTCTGTAGCCTCCAGCCATTCTTCATGGTCCAATACCTTTGTTGTCTCATCTATAAAATAGGGGCAGTAGGAATAGAAGCTACTGTTATGACTTGTACCGAGGGGTCCCCTCCAAGCTTCGTGAGCTCATAGTGGGGCTTTGGGGAGGTGGCTGGATCACGGGTGTGTGGTGCTGAATGAGGGTGTGTGATTCTAGGGTTCAGGGTGTGTGATAACTAAATTGGTTTAGCCTCGTTCTGAGTGTGGACAATAGCTACAATGTGGCTTGTAGCCTGGATGGAATAGTAAGGGAGAGAAATAAGTCCGATTTGCTGCTTGCTGCTTCCTACCTACCTTGCCATGGACTGTTTCTCCTCTGCCTTGTCTCTGGCCCTGCCTCGAGGCCAGCTGATTATGGTCTGAAACCTCTACAAATGATGACCTGAAATAAACCTTTCCTCCTCTAACCTGTGTGTTAAGGATTTTGTCCCACAATGAAGAACAAGTAACTAAGCCAGCTACCTCATGGGGCTTTTGTGAAGACATGAGTGAATGCATGTAACATGTTTGCAACAGTGTAGTGCATGCCCTCAATAAATGTTAGCAATTATTTGTACTACTCTGTAGTTATTACCCTTACAGGTCCTAGGTAAATGGAAATGAGCCACTCAGACTCCCTAACACTGCAGGTGCTGAGCCTTTGCCTTGGGAATCTCCCAGAAGAGCCCAACACTGAAGAGAAACAGCAAGTCTCCTGCTGACAGTGCCATGGAGGCAAAGCTGCCTGCAGCACGTGGGACTGCAGCAGTAACGGCAGTAGCCCTGCTGGCAGCACACTGTCCAGGCAAAGGAGTATCCTGGGTGGGCCGCTGTTAGCAGTGGTAGTGGCAGTAGTGATCCAGGGCCTACCTGTGGGTTAGCTACGGCCCCAGCAGCCATGGCTCAGTGTAGGAGGTGAAAGATGGCTGTGGGGTCATTAATACATGTAAGATTCCGCTTGGAATGTCCAAAAAACCTTGCACAGGGAGGAGGAAACTCAGAGGGTGTGTTGGATCAAGGTTTTAAAATAACACAGATGTGGGCTAAAGACCTAGTTAAATCTGTGATTTGATGACAATAGAACACACTGGAACCACCCACTGTGAGGCCCAGGGCTTGTTAGAGCTGCGTGTCTCAGGTTCCTCTGGGGTTATTTGAAGCCTGGATCATGCACTGCTGCGCCAGGGTATAACCACTGCTCCAGGGAGTGAAGCAATTGATTTGTTTGTTAAAACTGCTCCTTAGGCACATAGAGTACTTGTCACATGTTCAGGGGAGGAAACATGAATGTAGTCTTTGGAGCTTGCTAACAATGTCAGTTTTCTTCTAGCCACAAGAAGATACAAGGAAAGGAGAGAGTCCCCATAAAGGAATCTTTAATTTCCCTTCGTTGGTTACAGGATTTCCAAAAGAATGGCCTATTCTTGGCCTATTCATGATATGGCTCTTGGCAGATATGGCCTGGTTCCTTGTTCATAATGGCAGTGGACCTCAAGCCTAAGCGAGAGCGAGTCCTTGACTCTGAGTGCCCACCCTCGGGGCAAGGCAATGGGGAATATGGTTCAACAAACAGAATAGGAGGATGAATTGATAACTCAGCTGGCCTAGGCTGTAGGGGGAGCACGTCAGGCCTCAGACAGGGCAAGGAGAGGTAGTGAGAGGATAGCTTGTGCCTATGCAGGGGAACCAGGCAGATATGAGGAGGCACAGGTTAGACACATGTTCAGAAATGTGGTTAACATCACGAGTTTTGTCCTTAGAGTTAGTAGCAGGCAGGAGAGGAAGTCTCCCTGCACATGGTTCGAAGCCCTTTTTCAGAAAGGGACCTGTGACAAGATGTCATGCACAGTGTGGCAGCCTTGAGTGAGTCTCCTATGCTCTATCTTTAATAAATCGCTTTGGGATAGGCTTCTGGTTTCCTGTAGGAGACACTACCTTTAGGGTCTTAAAGAGAACTGCGGGCCATCTTAATATTTCTCTAAAATGTCTACCGGGCCTTCAGTGGCTAGGACCACCAGCTACTCTGGTTCCCAGAGCATAGTCCAGTGTGACTGGAGCCCACTGTAATTACAGGAAGCACCGTCCAGCCCTCAATAGGAAAAATGCTGAGTCAGCGGCCTGTTGCCATTTTGGATTTGCTGCATCAAAAAGAGTAGTTTTCTACCAGCTGGACAAGAATCAACTTTAGGGAGTTCCAAAGGGGTGACAGATGCAAATGAAATGGGTACAGGTGCTACCCCCAATAGAAGAGGGCCAGTTTCTGAACTGGAGCAATTAGAACAGATTCATTAGTAATGACAGTGGAACATTTAAATGATTCATTATTGAAAAATAAGCAGTTTAAAGATTTTTAATACATAACTTTCCCAAAGCAATTCCTTGTATATCTATGAAAGACATTAGCAGCTCCTAGAAGTTTAAAACTAGTAGACTGATCTGCTCTTTTCTTTCCTTATTTTTAATTTTCCAAAATACTTCTATTAGCCTTATATTGCTGCTGTAACAAATTATGACAAACATGATGTATAAAGAAATGCAAATGTATTATCTTTCTGGGTGGGAAGCCAGGAGCCCTAACACCCAAGTGTGCCCTAAGACCCTGGAAGCTCTAGGGTAGAGTCTGTTTCCTTGACCTGCTGCCTCCTGGAAGCTGTCAACCTCTGTAAGCTGACCCCACATCACTGAGACCTTTGTGTCCATTGTCTTATTTCCCACTCTGGCTCTGACCCTCCTGCCTCAGCCTTGTAAAGACCCTTGTGATTACAGGGAGGCTCTGATATGGTCCAGAACAATCTCTCCATCTCAAAATCCCCATTTGCAAAATCCTGTTAGGTAGAGAAAGTAAAGTAGGTACAGATTCTGAAGATGAAGACACGAACATAATTAGAGATCATCATTTAATTTACACTGTGTTTTATTCTAAGTAACATTTCTCACTATACATAGTGTTCTTGGTGGCTTTATTCACCATCATAATATATCACATGTTATGATATATTTTACCAAGTCTGGAAATTCAGATATAAAAGCAGCAAGTTCATGTTTTCTCTCCTTCTACCTCAGTCCTGCACTTTTCCCCTTTAACACCTGTTCCTCTCTCCACCCTCCCCAAAGTAAAACAGAAAAAGCCATAACTGCGGTAGCACATTGGGTACAATTGCCTTCAAATATATTCTATTATTTTTGAGCCATCTACATATAATGACATAAGCATGTGATTTATAGGATTTAATGTAATCATTAGTGCTGATTGTTTAAAAAAGATAGCATCAGGTTTATAAATCAATCATTTGTTATGATATTTCTTATATCCCATAGCCCAGTTTTCTTCAGTTTTTTCATATCCATATTTTTAGTTTAGAGCAATAATAGATGAACCTTTTGAGATGGAGAAGTATTTTTCTTTCTCTGAACATGAAAGTATTACGAACAGACTAGCATTTGGGAAGCATAATGTAATTTTATGCTTTTATGAAGAGTAGTGATTAGGCCATGGATTCAGGCATGCCAAGAGTAAATTTTATGGTTGTATGTTAGGTCCCTTAAAATAAGGGTGCATAATGGAAATTGTGACAAGAACTTAATTATAGTGATGCCACTCAGTGTGGATATTTTTTTAAAAAATGTATGAAGCTACTCATAAAACACCCTAATGTCATCTGAGTAGCATGCATAACCCATGAGTAAACCTGTGAGCAACATGAACAGTCACCAAATAGCCATGGCTTTGGAGTTTGCTTTGAAAGCTAGTGGAAGGGTGAGTACTTCCTCTTTGCCTGGGAACTCCATGCATGGAGCCTTACCTTGAAACACACAGGCAGAAGACATCATCTTTTAGCAGTCAAGAATCTTAGCTGTGTCTCCCATTGGTCCCAAATCAATGCCAGTCTGAAATGGAAGCCAATACCTTCAGGACAGCATGAGTGGCGGGGCAGCTGGGGTACAGTCACATCTGTTGATGGAAGCCTGCAGAGGACCGGTGAGAAGGGACTTGCAGTGTTTTAGTTAGGACACTTCAAAGGCATGAGAAAGCATCTACATATCCGAGGGTATGTGATAGAGAAATGAGCTCCATTATGTCTTTGAGGACCCAAGAAATAAGAAAGCCGTACTCTATTGAGACCCATGTGTCATGTCATGGGTGAAAAACTCAACATTTAAGTTCAGAAGCAGGGGGGCTACGGAAATGAGTAGAGGTCACATTTATTTATTGGAAAGGATTTAACTTCTTCATCAGATAAGAGGGCATAGGATATTAGTGGACAAATAAATAATCCTGGGTGAGTTCTGCAGAACAATCTCTGATGGACAGGTCAGCACACTGAGAGAGCAGAAAAGAAGATTGCTAGAATCATAGAACACTGGAGTGGAACTGGAGAGAGCATTTAGACATGCTACTCCAACTTCAGAGAATCTTAAGATTCAGAGTCCGGTTCCATATTTTGGCTATTGTTTATTGTATTGCAATAAGCATAGGTATGCAAGTATCCTGTGCAATGCTGACTTTAATTCTTTTGGGTGTATACCAAGGAGTGGTGTAGCTGGATCAAATCATAGTTCTACTCTTAGTGTTTTGAGGAGCCTCCATATTGATTTCCACCATGGCTATACTAATTTACATTCCTCGCTTTTTTTTTTTTTTTATATTTCTACTTGCTCTGTCTCCTCAGAGTAGACCTTCTTTAGTTCTGTTAGTAACACCCTGTCCTTCCCTCTGTTTTGCCTTCTTGATAGTCCCTCAGAGGGTATTCATTCCTGTCTTCAATCAAAATTTAGAGACTTGAAACTTTGTAATTAAAAATAATTTGTTACCTACCAGTAAATAAATGGAGTCTCAGAGAGGCTACTGCCTGAAGGTCACATGGTAAAGTACTGCATCACCAGAACCAGGCTTGGTGTCTTCTCAAACAGGTGGCGTGGCGTAGGTGGGGAGGAGCATGGACTCTAGAAAAGGTCATTGTGCTCTCTGGCTCTGCCTCTTATTATCTCCCTGTGCAAGTGGGTAGGCTAGACTTCTTGCACCTGAGTTTCAACCTCTATAAATGAGGACATTACATCTTAGCACTTGGGAGTGAGAAGGAGGGCTGGAGCTGTCTTCTAGGGGTACCTGTCCTAGGGAGGCCATTCAATATACTGTCCCTTCCCATTGCCCCTTTGGCCTATAACTCATTTTTGATTCCTTAGAAGACTTTGGGACATTAATCTTAGGTCCTGATATTTTGTTCTGTACCAAGAGCCTGATGGATATTATTCTTTTACAGAGTTCACCATCTTCTCAAACCTCAAACTCAATGTGTCTTGAGCTGTGTTTGTCACCTCCCTTCAGACAAGCTGTTATCACTGCCACTGGAGATGAGACTGTTAGTTCCCAGGCCTCTCAAGCACAGCCTCGATTGCTTTCTCGGCCCACCCCACCCCATCCACCACTCAACTGGTGCCTGGCTTTTCATGACATCCTTACATCTTCTGTGCTACATCCTTACATCTTCTCTTGCTTGCTATGACGTCTCCATGCACTGAGTTTCACCTCTCCATGCTATGACCACTCCATGCATGACGTGTGGTCACAATGGGCTTCTGCTCTCGCCCTTGGGCTCCCTGGCGCTTGCACACCACTGCCACCCACACTTCCGGAAGCACAGGTCTGGCAGGCTCCTAAGAAGTCTGGGGTGATGACTCTTCCTCAACAAATCCTTGCAGTACATTCAGGGCTTTCTGTGATCCAATCTGAACTATTCTTTCTAGATTTACTTTCAATTACTCCCTCGTTTAAACTTAAGCTTTCCTAAATTAGCTAAATCCTTCTATTCATTTTTCTCAAAATTGTATTTTTCTACCTCTGGACTTTTTAAAACATGGTGATGACATGAACGTGACATACAGTTTCTCATTTTGATCATCCTGATGTACACAATTTAGACCCGTTTAGCACACTCACATTTTTGTGGAACCATCACTGCTGTTTCCAGAACACTTTCCATCTTGCAAATCTGAACCTCTCACCCAAGTGTGCTGGCACAATTCTATAATCCCAGAACTCTGGGAGGTTGAGGCAGGAGGATTGAAAATATGAGGTCAGCTTGGATAATTTAGCAAGACCCTGTATCAAAAAATAAAAGGGGCTAGGGTATAGCTCAGTGCAAAGACCCTGGGTTCAATGCCCAATACCAAAAACCAAACCAAAACAAAACAAAACAACACAACAGAAATTCTGTATCCAACACTAACTCCCTACTTTCCCCTGTCCCTGGGCCTGCAACTCCCATTCTACCTCTGTCTTCATGAACTTGACTTCTCTAGATTTACTTCATGTAAGTGGAATTATATACACAATTTGGTTTTTCTGGCAGGCTTATTTCACTTGGCACTATGTCCTCAAGGCTCATCCATGTTTTCTTAGGGGTCAGAACCTACGTTTTTAAGGTTGAATAATCTTACTTTGTATGAATATATTATACTTTCTTCATTTATTCATCCATCAATAGACCCTTTTTGCTATTGCGAATAATGCTGTTAGAAACATGGGTGTACACATTTTAGCTCTGAACTTTTCACATGCCATCTCCCTCTACAGCAATACCCTTTTCCTCCTCTCCACTGATTAGAATTCCACAAAAACTTCAAAAACAACCTTTTGTCTGAAGTTTTGTAACTCACCACAGCTCTGCTAGCAAGGGTCACTGAGGATGTTTGCTTGGCACTGACCATGCAGATCCTTGCACTCCTTCTGACAGTGTTTTGTAAGCTTTTTGAGGCAAGATCTAGTGGGGTCCCCCTTCCCTTGTGTTTCACTGATTAATGGGTTACAATAGGATTTAGTTTAATGGTTTTCTCAGATTATGTATGTAATTAATAAACTTTATGGATATAATCACAAGGAAAATGAAGACACAGAGAAAAAGATAGAGAATTAGCAGGGACTATTTCCATACATAAATTATAAATCAGTATGGCAGCTGAAGAATCCAGAGTAACAAAATTTTCTCATTTAATCTTCCCTAACTTTTGAGTCTTTTAAAATATGCATCGTTCCAGAACTAATAATCACATAGGGATTTTTGAATGGGGAATAACTATCTATGGGCTCAGAGATGGCTGTGTTCAAGCAAGATTTCCATCTACCCCTGCTCCACCCCCGGCCGGTCCTCAGAGCTTGGTGTTTTTAGAGGCTGACTCCAAAGCCCAAAGAGTATTTTGCCCTTTTTTGTTTTTTCTTCTTTTACATATGTAACCCTTGACTTAGCATCTCATGGGCAGAGAAAGCACAGAATCTTCACATCTAGACTGAGAATTTAAAATGGTGTTGACAAGCCCATAATATAGCTTAGAGTAAGCAGAATGAAAATTCAATATGGATGAGCACAGTTCGGCAAATTGCAGAAATAAGCTCTAGAGAATGGTGAATATTACACAGCAGGAAAACTTCTAGAAGCTTGTTGACCGTGGGATCAACATGGACTAGCAATATAGAAACTTGAAACAACAGAAAAAAATGGATTTTGATAGGATGGCATAAAAGGAAATTAGCATAAATGATCTACGTAGTAATGCTTCCCCTCCTCCCAAAGAAATGAATCATTATCAAGAAGTTGTTTTTCTGTTATTAGTGATGTATGATTTGTGGATGTGTCTTAAGGATCCTAACCACAAGCTTATCTATCCATTTGCTTTTGTATAGGTTAATTAACTGTTAAATAGCAGGTACAGTTGTGTAAAGTATAGCTTTAGAAATAGGCAGATAAAAGAAATTTGAAAGAGATATATGCAAAAGATCCTCAAGTAACAGACAAAAGAGATGCCCTGGCCCATTTCTACTTCGGGATTTGGTTGAGGAGGGCTGCCTGTGTCGGGAAGTATCAGGAAGAAAAGGGATGAAATGGTTCTTTATAGGTAAAGCCACCTCAGCTGTACCATGCAAAGAAGAAAAAATGTGGGCGGCTCCAGTTGTCAGGGGAAGATGTGAGCCTGCAAAGTAGTGAGAAAGGTAGCTACAGAGAAGGCTGCCTCTGGTCATGAGTCAAGGGTTTGAATTTAATCTGTAATTTATCTTGGTTTCCCTAGGACACTTCTGGAGCCATCCACAAACAATGTGTGTTTGTTGATTGGACGAGTAAGTGAAGCCGTAACAAAAGCAATGTGAGATGATACAGGAACTAAGATACTTGAACTCGGAAGCAGGGACCTTCAGAATGTAATTCTGTGGGGAAAGTTTATTACGTGTTTCTTGTTGTTCATCAGAGGAACACTGAACTCAAGCAGGGAAAACTAACGTAGGGAAAGACTTAAGATTTGTAACAAGAGACAGGCGGGGGATAGAGCTCAGTGGCCCAAGTGCCTGTCTGGTAAGCACAAGGTCCTGAGTTTGATTCCCAGTACCAAAAAAAAAAAAAAAAGCAAGAACCTATAACAAGAGAGGCCCTGCTGGTGGGGAACAAGTTACCCAGCAAAGCCTGACTTTGGCGAGTTGGGGATGTTACTGCTTCTCCCTTGAGGAGCCCTTGAAATATAGTCCCAACCCACCTTGGAGGCATTTAGGTGCCATCTTGCCTCACTGTGGTTAAAACCTTGGCTCTAATCTGGACAGCAGCTTCCTCCTTTCAAGACGCCTGTAGCGACTCTGGAAGCAAGTTCAGGGTTAACATAACTTATTTCTCCCTGCTGCATCCTGACTGATGTGATTACAGTTTTATTATTTTGACTGCTTTCAGGGTAACCTTTTCTGCCCTTTATGTATATTCCAGATGGTTGGCTGGTAGTGCCGTACTGCTCTGTAGTCACCTGCGGGGTAGGGGAGAGAAAGGGGAGAGACAGAGAATATAAAGAACGAGTCACTCACTGCACTTCCTCCACGTGCTCCTGCTCACACCCCTCGTTACCTTTATCAGCACCATGGGAAACTGCATGATGGGAGCCACTCCTGGGAGCCCCTGGGAGGACAGCAGTGTTTCCTCCCATAAAACCTCAGCCCAGCTCAGGAAAACCTCCTCATTTGCAAAAGGCTTTGTACAGTTAGAGCCAACATCCGAGACCATACAATCTGATTTTCATGATAAAAGGCCATTTTGCATACGAGAAACATGCTTAAAACTCTTGCTGAGGCTGATAGATTGCCAGTGCCAGTTTTGCTGGTCTGGTGGCAGCCTCCTTGGGCTGAGTGGCAGCAGCAGAAGTCAGGAAACGTCTGTGTTAGGGCAACCACAGCCAGGATTTGCTAATAGAGACAATACCTTGCCCTGAAGGCAGTTTCCAGCTGCAGCCCCGAAGCACACACGTTGAGAATGTATCACACAGAACTGTCAGTCAGTACTGGAGCCAGAAAATTGTTGTTTCAAATGTTACAGTACAGGAAAATCGCCTCTCTGCACTTGCTGCCAAAAAAATGACAGCTTAATTTATGCCACACTGAAGCTATATTACAGAGCCATTCAGCTTGGCAGTTAAGTACGCTCCATGCCCACATCTTCCCTCTGTGCAAGTGTACTGGGGAGAAATACACAGGGGCTATAATAAGGACAATTGGTCGCAAGGTTTGCCATGTCAGGGGAACTAAATACAGGTGAAACAGCATCAGCAATAAAATGCATCACCCCCACCTCATTTGCAAAAGCCACTTCAGCCCTTGTGCTTGCAGGTATTCAGGGAGGCCGTGGGGTAACATTGTTATGCTCAGGATAGATGAGGGAGCGATGCGCTGGTGTCAACCCCCTGGGTTTTATGTTGAGGGGAGGTGCTGCGGTATTACTCGTGACTTTGAAAATTATGTCAGTATCCTTGATGCAGACCTTCAAAACTTGGCTGTGCTTACCCATTCTGAAATTGAAAATCTGGCAGTAGCACACTGTAGCTCAGAATATGTGCTTTAAAAAAAAAATCTAGATGTACATTAGGGTAGTAAAGATATCTTTAATAGTAAAGTTACTTTTCAAAACTAATTCAAATAATTATCATCAAGGCTGCATTTTGCTCTTTTCTGAAATCAGAGTCTTTCTAATAGAAGAGCATCCGTGTTCACTGCTATCATTTAATGTAAAGGAGCCAGGCCAGAGTCCCTATCCTGGGTACCCTTTTCCCAAAAGAGCTACATAAAATTGGAATATTAATTGGGCTTCAGACTATTTGGCCAAGAAAAGATTTATATGTAATTTACAAAATATTTATAAGGCAACTCTTGTAAAATACCACCAGCCGAGAAAGCAGGTTGGCTGCAGCCGGCGTCTCCCTGCTCAGTAAGCCATTCATAATAAAACGAGCAGCTCTCAAAGAGACCAAATGCATTTGCAATGGCTGTTGATGTGCTATAAATCATTCTCAATAAAACGACTTGCAGAGATAAATGATACATATCTATTTAATAATCCATTATCCAAAATAAATATTCTACCTTAAAATAAAGCAAATGCACTCTCACTGGTTGTTGATGTGTTAGAGCTGCTCTTGCTAATGGTAAAATGATTTGTAAAGTAGAGCTCTGGTGCTGGGCATTGTGTCCTGTGTGCTCAGGAGAGATTAATCTCTCTTCATAACTCATCAATAGAAATGGCTTAAAGTAAAATCACCAACTTAAATCGTCCCATGGATCTGTAACCATACTCACGTTGGCTTTTTCCCTGGGGGCCTTTGTTGTCAAAACTCCGACTTTTTTTAGAACGGGTCTGCATGGTGGGGAGGATGTAGCAAAGAAGTCTTCAGAGACGGAGCTTGGATCTCAGATCATTGGGAATGTTTTCATTTTAAGTAGGCAGTTGTGAGGAATTCCAGAATCAAGCTACACAAAGAGTACTCACAGTTTAAACAAACAGAGGGTGAGGAATTGTTCTTAAAAAGTTGAAGGTTCCCAAATTTAAAATCCCACTGAGCTTACCTGAACTATTTCCCCCTCTGCAAATACCTCACTTTAGGGAACTTCCCCTGCATCATTTCTGGGGAGCCTTCCTCAGTTCTTAGCTCTGTGGCACACAACACCTTGGGTAGATAAGCTCTCTGGTTGCTTGCTTGCTGGTTTATCTCTGAGGAGAGCCCAAGCCAGATGGTCTCTAGAGCTTTCTCAGCTTTAAAAAGCCTGAAATTCTGAACAGTTTGCTTTTCAGAATGTTTAGATTAATACTTTTCCTCTTTTCTGTTTTTTTTGTCCTTTAATCTGGTTCTATATATTTTTTTTAGTTCAAAAAAGTATGGACTATTTTCTGGCTAAGTTTGACAAAGTTATTCCATGTGGTTAGAACCTTAGAGGAGTGACTGTGGGCACACTTATGGGAATATATTATATCAGTTCACTGAATTTGTCATTCAAGTATTGATCCTTGCAAGCAGAATCCATGGCTCCTGTCTCCCCTTACTATCCTAGGCCCAGTACAGAGACAGGGCATCTTCAGTGGCCTCTGGCCACGTGGTATCTTGTATCCTTTCGCCTGTCTACTATTCACAGTCTTGTCTATAACTGTGACCTACCTGTCATGGAACTCTTGCCTAATGTAGAATGACAAGTGCGGCCTGTCTCTGATGAACTGACAGCTTCACAAACCCTTTACACACCCCCATGTCAAGATAGACAGTCCCAGTTCAAGTGCCCAGGGTTTTAATATTCCTTAATTGGAACATCTTTGTTGCTTTTGGTTCTATCTTAACAAGCCTGATTGAAAACCTTCCAAACCTTCCAGGCAATCAATGCCTGATAGATGCTCCTCCACTGAGTCAGGGGGAAGGTTTTACAGTAATTTTTTTCCTAGCAGTTCACTAAGAAGGAGGACCAAGTTGCAAAAACAGTTATTCAACAGGAATTGACTGCATAGCTGCCATGGGCTGTGTATTATGCTAAACATTAGGACAGACAGTACCCTTTGCCTCAAAGAGTCCACTGTATATGTCACTGACTCCATAGGTAACTTCTTATTTTTAATAGTATCTCACTTCATTTCCCTTTGATGCACTTCATCAAAAATAGTATATAAGTCATTTTTTTTCATGAACAATGCAGCATGTATGCCTTTGACTTTGTGCCTTCATCATGAGCTTGGATCTCCAGAGAAAGAGCCCTACAACGTGGCAAAGCATGATTTTCCCTTGGCCAAAGTTTCAATTCCAGGTTTCCCACTGAATTATCCGAATAGGAGTGCAGGCTCCCATCTCTTTAAGATTGACTGTTCCCCAAACCATGGAAACAACAGGTGTAATTCCTATCAATTATCATGGCAAGGTGCACCGTTTACCTGCCGGCTGGGCCACCTGCTTGACGGCCTGATGTTTCCCCTCCTGCTGGCCTCTGCGTGGGTCCCCAATCTTATGCTGAAAAAGCACCTTCCTCCTCCCCTACCTGAACAATTTTTTCCTTTTTAACTTGAGAAGTTAACTTTTCTTTTCAACCTTTAAAGAGGAAAGTAATCCCTTAAGGATGACCTTTCTAAGGCATGTAGAACCCTATGAAACAAGGGAATTGCAGCAGAGATTGAGAAGCCCAAAGAGAAATGAGTCTTGACACATCTAAGTCAGGATTTAGTCCAGTTGACTTGTTAGAGACTGACTTAAGGGTCAATAGAGACCTCTGTCCCTTAATTGTTATTCAATTCACAATTCATTGGAGGAAGGCTCATTGGGTTCCCTGGCGTGGATGTGCTACCTTTAGTGTAGTTAATGTTGCCCTCTTTTTTTTATGTTATAATGAAAATAGTAACAATAAAGGAAGTTTTGTTATTTACATACATTATCTATATTTTATATGCAGCCCAAGAAAAATCTTCACTCAATGTGGCTCAGCAAGCCAAAAAATAAAAAATAAAAAATTATATACATATATATTTATTTATATTGGTTTTTTATTGAGACAGGGTTTTGTTGTGCAGCTCATGCTGGCCTTGGACTCAATATATAGCCCATGCTGGCCTCTGTCTCGAGGCAATCCTCCTGCCTCAGGCTCCCAAATGCTGGCATGTGCCACCACACTTGGCTCAAACCAAAAATATTGCTGAATCAAATGTGCCACACCATGGTCTTCACAATAAGGAAAGTGTTTTAAATATTTTTAAAAGCCTACATGACTTTTGTAAGAAAAATCACTGGTAGCTAAGACACATGATACAGCTATGTGGATACAAGGCCTGTTTGGCTTCTGACCTGCTAATCCTCTAATATTCCAACCCAGGAGAGAGTGTCCAGTAACAGGGAACTGCCACAGCGGGCTTGATTTTTTTAAGCAAGCAAAGCCAAGGGAGGGTTATTTCTAGGGGTTTAGGATCTGTGCTAGGCGATTTTCTAATAGGTCTTGCAAAGCTGACAAGTCATTGGGATTGGGGGCGGTTTATAACTTGGTAGCTTTGTATTGAGGGAATAACTGGAAGAGAGTCTTAAGGCAAATATTGACTAGCATGTTACTTTGGTTAGATCTTAGCTTGGAAGAGTAACTATCTCCTGGAGCAAGCAGCAAAGTTTTTAATATCTGGTCCTAATATTTCCTAATCCAGGGACAGAGTGTTGCGTTGGTCCCAGTTCTCAGGACCTATACCTATAGGTTGGTCCAATGCCACTTACCCGAACAGTATCAGAGAAAGAAGCACCCTAGAAGTTCTCAAATATATGTACTCAGATGAACATATTTATATAACAGCCACCTCCCTTCTTAGTTCTCGTCACTCTGTCCTAGATTCTGAACCAGTATCTCCTTAGAACAGTCTTACAATGCCTCCCACCTGAAGCCAAATGGGCCAGTGAATCCTGATCCTTCCCACTCTGAGGTCATTACACTTTAAAGCAAATTCATTGTTCAGGGGCCATCTTAGTTCCCTGAATAGCCCTTCTTTAGAACATGACCTACAGTTGGTTGGTTCTGGGTACTGCAAATCATAGGACACTTCTGTGATCAAAACTACATAAGGAGGACTTCTCTCCACCCGCCTTCTCTTCCTGACTATACCTTAACTTTTTATAGAAAACTCTCTCCTTCCCACCTTGCTTTATGCCTCCTGCTCTGTTTCTCCTTCCTCAGCTTCTTGTCTCTGACAGCATTATCAGATACTTGACATTGACAATATGTTTGCCTTGACTTTGGTCAAGGTTTTTCAGTTCTGTTCAGGCTGTAAGTTCTCCCTGTAGCTTTGGGGTATTACTCTGTGGCCCTTGATTCCACCCTCCCCAACCCCTGCTGCAAGGAAGTCATCTCCTCCCCAGTTCTGGCAAGCCCTCCTAACTCACTGTGTGTGAGAGCAGACCAGTGTTTCCCAACAAGCTATCTGATTGTTACTTTAACTGCATTCCAGTCTCTCAGAAATTACTTCTACACATTAAAACATCTAACATACATAAACGGAGCAACAACTATGAGTTTTTTTAATTGTACTATTCCAATTCCTGCCTGAAAATAAGAAAAGCTCCAGAGAGTGGATGTAGTTAAAAAGACAGTAAGAAAGTTGATCCAAACTTCAAAATGAATTAGGGATGTTGAACCTAAAATATGGCCCTGGAAATTAAGTGTAGGTGCAGAACCTGGAATGGATACCTGAATGAATGGATATGTGAATGAATAGATACATGAATGAATGGCTACATGAATGAATGGATATGTGAATGAATGGATATGTGAATGCCTTACTCCAGTTCTTGCCTTACTTTTAGTTTCTTGTGACTGTTGGCAAATTGTTGTTCCACCCAGGGCTAGTTTTGCTGGAAGCTAAGTAATGTCTTTCTTCCTTGGAAAGATTCTGCTGTGGTCTGTGGTTTGTCTCCAGTGGCCTCTTATGCTTTGCCAACATTTTCAACATTTGGCGAGGAGGATGTCATTTTCTAGTTGTAAAAATAAATTTGGATATGTAATAATTCAAGTCACCTAGGTTTATATGGTTGGCCAGATAAGTGCCACGAGCCATGAAAAATATACTGTTCCAAGGAATAAAAAGCAGACATTGTAGGAGAAAACTCCGTGCTGCTTCGCCAAGGCAAGGAGTGGTCTCCCTTTTTCTGTGACTTGGTGTTTGCCATGTGTTCACTGGCAAATAACCAAGGCCTTGAGATATGTATTCCTTGTGGTGGATTCTAGTACCACTTGTCTTATGTAAATCTAGTATTTGGGTTTCTTTATTTGCTCTTTTTCCCCTCATGGTTTAATAAGTAAATAATGCTAAGTTAGGTCCTGTCTCTGTGAAGTTATTCAACACATTGGGGTTGGGTCCATTGTGCAGGGGCATACAACTTAGTGATGAGCTGGCACTGGGGTACCAGCAATCTGCTGCCACACAGCGCTCTCTCAACGAAGAAAAACAAATCATTTTAAATGGCTTGTGTTGGAGTACATCTCAACTCACCCTAGGATTCAGGAGAGACTTGTCTGACCCCCATCCAGGGGGCAAGGGATTCTCACATAGCCTCGCTCTATGTCCCTCCCACTGAGCAATTTCTCTCTTTCTGTGTCCTGAGCCTAACGCAAAGCTGGCTCCGCAGAGCAGGTTTTCAGCACCCTGTGGTTTTGGAGCTGAGGGTATAGAATAAGGGACTAGACCTGGGATCTCTGGTGGGCGATGCCTTTCAGCTGACCTCAGTGGCCAAATGCAAGTGTTCTACTGTCAGACTCTTTTGGACTTAAATTCTGACTGTGGTCCATCATGGTACCAGTGGTAACTCAGCCAGTGGTGATGGCTATAGCACTTTAATCTCCATCAGTCACTGCCAATCTAAATAAATTTCTCATTTGCAATGGAAATATAATGGCTGCCCGCCAATGTAGCTTTCCCATGACTCCCCATGCTCTCCTCTACCCCCAAAGGGCATTCTAAGAAATTTGCCCTGAGCAAGTGCCTCACCTCCTCCTTGTCGATATTCTGCTGCCCTTTTTACCACAATAGAGTAAGTTGCCCACTCTATTTTACCCTCAGTTTCTCCATCTGAAAAGTGGGAGTTACATCAAGGATGAGATAAAATCACTATGCAAATTACTCAGGGCAGGAGCTGACACATAGTCAACACTCAGCACAGCAAACACTATTCGGTCTGGTTCCCCTGTGAGTAATCAGGGTTCTAAACTCTAGTCAATATTTCAAACAAGTCAGTGGATACTACAGATTTATTCCAGAAAGGTTATGTCTGGTGAAACATAAAGTTTATTTGCTTTTGCTGGTATCCTGATGTAGTGACATTTGTTATGTGTCTCTAATTGAAAAGTGGGAAAACAATTAGCCTAAAGTTTTGCTTGATGTATAAAAATTACCTAATCATTCTAATTTACCCAGGCTTAAATGTTATTAACCGTGGTAATAAAATTATAGTCTGAGATTTTTATTTATTTACTTTTCCTTATTAACCTCAAAGAGCATTTAGCAAACACCTACTTATTTGAGAGTTCAGTAAGTATAAGGCATTATGCAGAAATATTGAGATTTTATAGTTGCTGATCCTTAGGGGTTGAACTCATGTCTGTAAAGGCAGACTCATTTATTAAGATACGGGTTTGTGTTTGCTCTGACTATATTTCTTGCACTCCACTCCCTTTGAGAAAGTTTTGTGTTCTTTATTCTGGAAGGTGGAAAAAAAGATCTACCTCTAGCCTGGGAAGACCAGAAGGTCCATGGGTTGGAGGAAGTATATAAAACCCTCTTCATGCCCATACACTGCTGGGTGTCATCGCCTTGGAAAGGTGACAGATCTCCAAGGAGATGGCTATGTGTGTATTTAGAAGACCAAACGCAGATGTTAGACTGGGGCTTCATTCTCTGCAAAGATTTCTGTGTTCTGCCAAAGCACGGCCACAGAAGGCTGCCAGAATTCAAGGACTGCCTTGACTTGGGCATGGGTGGTAGCTCATTGGCACAGAGGTTTCCTATGTTTTAGTTATTATGTAAACCTTTCAGAATTTTGTAGGTCCTAAATAAGGATGGAGATGATGCCCTAGTGCTTTTATGTTAGGTAGGGAGTGCAGAGGTTTTGGAATTTATTTAGATATTACAAAGAGAGAACTTTGCCTTGTAGACCATATCATTTGCGTGTTGTCCTATTGCTGTGCATGCCTCCACAGATAATTTTCACATGTTAGGTGCTTAGTAAATATTTTCTGAATTGGTGTGAAATTGCACCTGGAAATTTATGGTAGCAATCCTAATGAAGGTTTACACAATTAGGTAGATACTTGCCTAACAACTAAAAACTACTTAGAAAGCCATTACTTCAGTGATTAACACTGATATTGCAACAAGACAAGTGTGTCTTACAGAATATGTTAAAAAAAGGGTAAACAAAATAGGGCCAGTTCAGTGTGAGGATCTTTGTGTCATTTCCTAGCTGAAAGGATGCGTTATGCCCTCGTTTAATTTGTCAGCATTTCAATTAGAACATCATTGATGACCCTTTCTCCTGACACAGGCCATTTTGTTCTTGCAACACATTTGGCCATTGGCCGCATTTCCCATTATTGATGAGGCGAATTTATGTATTGCAGATATAAATGATTTAATTGCACATATAAATGATTTAATTGCAGATTAGATAAATACGATGTAGACATTCGCAATCACATAATTATTCAAAAGATGACAATAATTTGGTCCCATTTGTCAAATAATGTTACTGCATTTTAAATTTACATTTTAGAAAGATTTAATTAACTAAGTTCCAGGAACATGTCACCTTAAATCTGTCCTGGAACAAGTCAGGGCATAAATAAATAAACACACAACAGAAATCATACCATTACAATTTCTTTCCTCCAGAGATCTTTTTTTCTCCTCTCCCAGAGCATGTGGTTTAATATTGATGACCCATTGAAATTAAAATTAATAATTTGAAAAACATAATTATACCTTGATTTAGGACTAGCATTTTAAGATTTACTTCTTTTGAAACTGTTTTTTGGTATTAACTTAGATCAGGGATACTGAACTAAAATTAGACCCTGAGAACACTTAAACATGATTGGGAATCTAGAATACATAAAAAACTCAAAAAAATTAGGTGCCCTCCCAAAATAAAAGACTCCATCAAAACATGGGCAACTAAAATGAGGAGACATTTCTCATAAGAAATAAAAATAAACAATAGATACATGAAAAAAATGTCAATATCTCTGGTCATTAGAGACACAAATTAAAATAACATGGATTTTATCTTATTCCAAAAAGAATGGCTATCATCATGAAATCAAATAACAAATGGTGGAAAGGCTTCGGGGTGCGGGAGGAACAATTCTACATTGTTGGAGGGAATGTAAACTGGTACAACCACTATGGAAATTGGTATGGAGATTCCTCCAAAAACTAAAAACAAATATTGTTTGACCCAGATATTCTCTTTGAAGTGTTCTTCCTGAAAGAATTAAACAATTAGAGAATTAAAGAATTAATTCTTTAATTCTCTAATTTAAGAATTACAGTGATACATGCATATTCATATACATGCTGTTTATAGCAGCACAATTCATAATAGCCAAGCTTTAGAAACAACCTATATGTCTATCAACAGGTGAGTGGATAAAGAAAATGTATCTATACATAATTGAGTACTATTTGTAGAAAAATAGATGCACCTTGAGACCACAATGTTAAGTGAAATAAATGAGACAGAAGCTTAAATATCTCATGAGTTTTTTTATGAGAACCCCAAAGCATAAATAAATCAAAAAGTAAAATAAAAGATAAATAAAAGGAAACAGGAAGAGAGAGCTTTTGCAAATGGGATGGAACCAATAGATAAAGGGAGGGGCTATGGTAGGGATAGGAAAGGGATATAAAAAAATTAAGATGTTTTATGCACATGGAAAAGAAATATGTTTTTATTTTCACATTGTTCTTCTAATATCCAGCCTTTTCTTATAAATTTAGGCTACAAATTATAGCACTATTTGTAGTACCTGTGATGTCACTGATCAAAACCTTTCTAGTTCTTGAGTTGGTAAAAATGGATTGGAACAGAGGCGTCTGTTTTTTACATTGTATTTATATATTTTGAATGTTAATTTCCTTTGTTAGTGTTCTATGTTTGACTTTATGCATTTAAAAAACTTCTGAACCAGTTAGGCAGAACCAAACTGTCCAAAGGGTCCATGACAGAGAACTAGTTTTTAGAAGTTTGGCAGTGTATGAGGTTTGAGGAGAGTCCTGGATTTGAGACCTTATCAGGAAGTGATAGGGGCCATCATGTTCACCTTCACATGCCTGTACTTCCAAGTTCTGCCATCAGCACTTAAATAGTGTGTGCCAAATATTTAATAAATTGACATTATACCACAGTAGTGAGTGTTAAAAACTTACTACTCCTTTCTCAAGTCAGAAAACTCTTAAGGGGATTTGAACATGTTCTTTTTTTCAAGAAATTGTTTGTGCTTAATACATTCTTCTTGTTACATAATCAGTTCTTTCAATTACATTTTTAATAATTTCAATGCGCACACTCAGTGCTTTAGATATGCCCGGCAAACCATTGGTTTATATAACATATATCTAAGAGTGTGAGAAGGAAGTAAATGATTTAAAAGTTTTGTTAGAATTTCTGCTAAGCCCCTGGCAATTTAAGTACATTTCATGGCCTTTAGAGATCCAACCCATGAATTTGTCCGTTGCTGTTAAGAAGAGAAAGGCTGTTTTACTGAGAGAAAATTTTTTAAAAGCTTATTTAGAAAAGGTCTGTTTTGCTCAAAGAGAAAAACTCTTGCTGGGAAGTAGTTCTTTCCAACTGCCGACAGGTGAGCAAGGTACAAAGCTGACCTAGTGAACCAGGGCAGCCCCCCAGGAGGAAGCGTGTCCTTGGTCAGGGAAGCCACTGCAGTCAACCCGGCTGCAGCAAGGCCGGAAGAGTGCAGCCCCTGACCGCATACTGCTGCCCATGATGGAAGCTTTAGTTTCATCCCTGCTAGAACCTACTGCCATACATGCGGTGACTTAAAACAAAACGAATTTGTTATTTTAACAGTTCAGTATAGAGAACCTCACAGCTTTCACTGGGCTTAAATCAAAACATCAGCAGGACAATGTTCTCTCTGTAGGTTCTGGGTTGTGTCCATTTTCTTGCCCTTTTCAGCTTCCAAAGGCCACTAGCATTTCTGGCTATAGACCACCTCCCTCCATCTATATAAGACTGACCAAGGGAAACTGAATCTTTTCTACATCCCAACACTGTGACCTTCCCTTCTTGTTTTTTAAAAGCACCTAGAGATTGCATTGGACTTACGCAGACAACCTGGATGGTCTCTCCACCTCAAAGTCTTTAACTTCATCACCTCAGCAAAGTGCCCCTTGCCATGTAGCATAACAAGGCAACAGGTCCCCGGAATTAGGACATGCAGATCTTTGGGTGAGAAGCCCTGTGCTGCCTGTCATATTACAGGGCTCAAACATCCAAGAGCTGCCTGATCTTGGAGAAATAGACGACACCAGAGAAAGGTGGTGACCTCAAGAAATCAATTTAGACTTGGGAACAATAAGTAAGTGGTTCCTCTCACCATGGCGCAGTGGTTAGCTGGGAATGGGTTCCAGAGATAAGGGAAAGGGACCCAGGTTTAAGAGAAAGCAGAGAGCAGTGCTTGTCTATCAGCTACAGAGCATGTGGCATTAAAGAAAGCAATGCAGCAGGGGAGAGATTTGCACAGAGAACGATAATAAAGTCTCCCAACCACAGGACCAGAGACAGTTCACGGGACACAAATCTGGTAGGACAGAATTTGGAACTTTGGACGGTGTCTAGCACAACCCTCAAACACCAAGAGGCGTCGGTATCAGACAGTCACTTATCCTTGTGTCACTAGTGTAAAACACAAACAAACAACTGTGTAAAAAAATGAGAGCTTTTGACCATAGTCTATTTTGGCTTTGGGGGAAAAAGACAATTTATGAAGGCTTGCAAGATTTGTTCAGTATATATCTTTACATAAATGTGAACTTAGTCAGCTGCTCTGTCAACCTGCATTTACTTAGTGGGCACTGGTCCTGAATTAAAGGCTTCTCTTTATGAAGACTGTGAATAAATCCAATCAAAAACCTAGCCACAGTCTGTGGATCGTGCTAGGTTTTCTTTTGCACCAACACCAGCTCCACATCTGACGCTTAAACAGGTAAGCTTCTCTGCCTTAGGCATTTCTAGGAAAACATTCTTAAGGTTCCACTTTGTAAGAAATAACTTGAAATCATTGTTTCTATCCAGACACATCAAACACAATCTTATTACAGTTTTAAAGGAAATTTTATATAGACGGTCACATAACTGCAAAAGATTTTGTTTACTTTGGCATACAGTCTTTACCTTTATAATCTTATGTCATAGGCACCAGAAGCTTTCCTTAATTAATGAAACAACTCAGGAAAATGAATTAATAATAAATTACCGATTGGATAATCAGTAGCCTATATTTTGGCCCCTGGAATCTACTCATGAGCAATTTGCCTAGAAAAATATGGCAGAACACCCTTGATTCTTTCCAAAGCCTCTGATAAGAAAGCATAAGTCTCGATTTGGGTTAAAATTATATCATGAGGAACTCTGATCGATTGATATAGTCATTGCTGGCAAAAGCCTTGTGTTTACAGGACAGAGGTGTCAAGACGGTCTGTCAGCACCTTGAATACTGTATTTTGAAAATAACTCAAGGCCAATGTGTTAGCAAGACGAAATGTATACCAAGAATGAGGACCAGTCAGCAAAGGGCACCTGAAGATAGATTTAATTTTATAGGAGCAATTGATCCTTTTAAATTGGTAAGTTCACTACTGGTCAAAACAGTTTGCCTTCTGTTAATAACAAAATGTACTTTAACAGCACAACTATAAAAATAGTGACTTGTGAACATTTTAAACTTTGAAGCTGCATTCCCTTAAAAAGAGACACAAAAGACAATTTAACAATTTTCTTCAAAGTTTCACAGTAAACACAAGAACATTTTTAGTTGCTAAGAGACCTGTCTTTAACAGGAACACCCAAACTAAACTAAAGCCTTATGAATTTAGGCTTTTTAATATTTGGATACAATTGTTATATAGCTATTTTTTATTTTAACAATATTTCTTACTATATATGCTATTTGAACTTCTTATATATGTAATTCAAACAAATAAGTATGTTTGAATCACAGCATTTCTGTGTCTTAGAAAGAGAAAATGAGAGTGACAATTTAAAATGCACATGATTATAATGCAGTACAGTTGTTTGTAACTGCCTCTGATACCCGGCCTTTTAAAAGGCAAAATATTGAAAAGGAAGTTCCAAGCTACACCTGTAACAGAGCACACTTTCTGTTGACTGGTTTTGTGTTGTCTATACCTTTGATAATTATTTAACAGAACATGGCTTTGGGTCAGTTAGGAAGCACCAGAGAGAGACCTTTAAAGAGTCAAGTGATGTCTTGTCAAGGAATCCAACACGTAGCCAGAGGACATCATAAATAAATGTGACCACTCTTCAGGGGGCACCCCTAAACTGGCCATTAGAAAACCTTTCTTTATGCCAACCCAGTCTGAGAGGAAACTCATTAAACCTGCATCCAGGTGAAGTTGATCAGGTCGGAAAACAAGCTTGGAACTTGGGTGCTATTCCACCACCCCATGGGGCCAAGGCTGTGGGAAAGTTCTTATGCCATCCTTTATACGGGGAGGAAAGAAGGTGCAGACTAAGACTGGTACCACCCTTTTGCTTTACTGCATCCATTTCATTTGGAGAGCTAAAAAATTTAGGGGCAGTATGGAACACTGTGATGTTCTTCAAATGATCTGTAGCGTAGCTCAGTTTTTGTTTTCCAGTCTGTCATGGATTGACAATTTTATACAATTCAATACAAATGTTCCACTAAAATATGCAATAAAACAGCTAAGATATAGAATTTATAAGTCTCAGTTTTAATAATTATACTCAATAGGCTTAAAATTACTCTGTCAAGTTACTTTGAAAGTACCTGAAACACAACTCCCTCTTCCTGGCCTTCCCCTACAGCAGGACAAAATCCACGCAGCTTTAGAGCGTTCCTAGGGTGGTGGGTAGACTTCAGTTTCAGATGTATATATGTTTAAATCCCATTTGCCAATTATCTATGCAACTTGACAAGTCACTTGTCTAATGATGTGTGTAAGTGGATAGAACACAGAATCAAGCACACATTCCCTCATCTTCCTAGTATCGGGTATAAAATCCGTTTTGTATGTGTGAAAATACTGAGATATCTCGTTATTTCCTTCTTTGTTGCTGCCACCTGAAATTATCCTCACATCATATTAGTTCCTTACGGATGCTCTTGAGGCCAACTCTTGCTAACAAAGCACCCTGGAAAGGTCACAAGCTGGTTTCTGGTTGGCAGGTTGGAAAAAACAGCGTAAGGGCAATGCCAGCAGATAGCTAAAATGAGCAATTCGGGTTCTCGCTCGATGTCTTAGGGTGACCTGTGGCTGACCCGAGAGGACAGTGATGAATAGTAGAGAACTGAAACACTTGTCTAATGAATGTTCGGATAAGTACCCTCCTGGGCTGACAACAGATTTGTTCACTGGGTGGAATCATGGACGCTGTGTTACTTCCTGTTCAATTCCATGGTTACTTTACCATCTCAGACGCTGTCCCAGCTGGCCTGCTCACTGCGTCAGCCATTTTCCAAACTCGCTTAACTTTAATTTTAACCTCAAATGCATCCTTAAATGAAAACTCACTATACAAAACAGATGAAAACACAGTTGTGCCGCTTAAAATAGGAAGAGATAAGACTCAGAACTTTGGCTCTGTCTCCCTCCTAACTCAAAATGCCGAAGACTCAATGCAGCATAATAAGAAACCTTTACACTAAAACACTTGTCTAGGGGGCAATGAATGGTCAAATTGCTGAAAATAGTCAAGCATCATTCTCACCTTTAATCAGCAAGTGTTCCCTTAGCTCTCCATTGTCTACTGAGATCTCTAAGATTTTGCTGGGTATTGCTCCTGCTTTACTGTAGCGCCTGACCACTTTGTCCGCACAAAACTACCCTCTCTTAGTCTTCCTTTCCTTGTTTCTGGAAACTCTGTCTCTTCTGCTCTAAACCAATACGCTATCTTTCTTATTTCTAAAACCTTGTAGTAAATTCAACTCAAAGACTCTGCTGTATTACTGCAGCCTGCAAGGTACAAAGGACAAAGAAAGCTTAAACAACTTGTGTATCCTGTGTCTCTTTTCTGTCTCAGTCTTTCTGCCCTTCCTGGGTAGAGCGTCAGTGTGCCATTCCTCTCACCAAGACTGTGCCTGTGCTTACCGAGGGAACACATGTAACACTGACATGATAGGGCTTGTGTCTATTTCTTTGGTGATAAGCTCTCTCTATTCCTCAATGACCTTAGGTCATTAGGGTTTAACTCCCACTTCAGGTTCATTTATGAGTAGAGACAAAATTTGTAGAAACCATGTACATTTAGGATTTGATTGAATTTTTCTTTTCCTTCTGAGCTTTCAGCCTTTAGAATCTGACCATAGTAGTTCTTGTAACACAATGACTCCATAATTTAAGGTTAGTGAATTGGAAACATTATACTTACATGAATAGTCCAGAAACACTGAGATATCATGTTTGTGGCATACATCCTGGATGAATACTCTCTTCAAATTAATAACATCAATGTTGTCACTCTAGAAGTCATGTCAGCCGTGTCCTACAACCTTACAAGACAGTACAGATGCAGTCCATCTCATACTAACGATTTGAAACCAAAAAAAACTTTAACTTTGCCCATTTACTGTGGCCTGATTCAGAAGCACATGGGAGATGAGATTCATTTCCGTTCTCAGATATTATCCCTAATAAATGCTAAAATTGCTGGAAGATAAAAAACATCATAGTCAATCTTACAAGCAACTCCCTTATAGGGAATTTATTTACAGTGGGCTGAATTATAGAAATCAAATAATAAAATATTAGGCAAATAAAACAAACAAATGCCTTGAACATGTATTTCTTTTCCTTATATGCAGAATTTGGGATGGCAAGGATGAATTCTAACCTCTGAAGTTTTAAAATATTACTGTACATCAAAACTCTCACTATTTTCCAAAGAACTTTAATGTGCTATATCAACTCTATAAATACTGTCTTGATAATTAACTGATTATTGCAGAAGAATATTTGGTCCAAAACAAATTTAAAGTAGGTCCAAATATCAAACTGTGGATTTTCTAGAATTGTTTTTTGCATATACCTGTTCATAAATCCATGCAGTAGTTATATAGGACATGAAGGAATAATTGACATGAAACCACAAAACATCCATACTGCTGAGCAAGGCCAAAGACTGTTCTGCAGGGTGTAGGTGCTCAATGGAAGAAACTAATGAGAAAAAGAGTGATTGTGACAAGCAATTATGTCACCTATGTGAACAGCTTCATTTTCTAAATTAGCCACTTTGATAATTATGACATCTCATTTGTCTTTTAATTCATGAGCCCTGAAGTTTACCTTTGATTTTTTTCCAATCAGATAAGAGGCTTTGATAAGCCAAGGGTCTATAATGTGTCTGAAAAATTCAGATTTCAGACTGATTGGCCTCGCTGTTTGCTTGCACCGGAGCAAATGGCTCTCTCTACAAGAGCTCTCCAAATTTAGCTTTCCTCGCTTCTGTTTGTGATAGTGATGGGAGAAAAGGTGGGGGCTGGGGAGAGAGGAGATTGCAAAGCAAATTAATAGTGTCAACAGGACTGAAGAGAAAACTGTTCAGCCTACTTCAAGGGAAAGGCAAACTATTTTTCAAGTGCATTAAAAATCACTTCAGCAGCATCCACTTTGCATGCATGCCCCCACATTACCAAACTAATTACAAATTACTCTGATCTACTCACTGAAGCACTTTCAAGGTCCTCAGAAAGCTATGTATTCTTCTGTTGTTGTTCTTTTTTGTTGTTGTTTTGACATGGAGAGTTTAAAAAAGTTGAGGCCTCCCTCGCTAGTTGTGTTAGAAAGATTTTTTTAAAGGGGAATCTCAGTCACTATTGCCAAGTAGATTTCTGTTATATAAGTACCGCATGGTAACCGATTGCACCACTGGCGCTTCAAACCACATGGATTTCTGAAGCTGGGTCCTACTTGCAATAAGAGTCCTCACTTCATCAATTTGCAAGAACATTTGTAACAAGTAGATCTCCCCTACTTGAATGGGTGTTGTTGGCCAGACGCCTAGATGTGTCAAACCAAGTGTACAGGTAACAGGGACATGTGCACACGGCCTTTCAGAGACAGGAGCCTAAGACTGGAGTCTGCAACACATGCAGCTCCCCAAACACTTAAAGTATCAGGATAGTTGGTTTAGCTCATCACTCCATGAGGTAGAAGCATATATAGCTGTGTATAAAAAGGTAGGGTAGTGCCCTAAGAAGGCTCCCTCAGGAAGTAAGTGATGGCTTGACTATACACACACACACACACACACACACACATACACACACCATATATCTCTATATCCCACCAAGGCCTGACCAGACACTGCCAATGACTGGATGATAGATACTGAATCTCCTATTTTCAACACTCTCCGAGAGCTGTATGCAGTCTTGTGTCTTCCTTTCCTGTGCAGGGCTGCCCTTAAGGTTTACTTTAACCTGACTTCTCCTTTAAAGCGAAATCTCCTGTGCATATCTGAGTATCCCATACTTTAGGATTAGTATTCAATTAATTGATTAGAACAAATGGTTCTCGAGCAATCAGATCTGCCCTCTTGAATGCAGAACCTTGGGCATTCTAACACTGATCCAGACTCTTTCCTAATCTTTGAGACTGTGCCTAGATATTCTTGGGCTTGAGAAGAACTCTGCCCCTTGGACAACTCAGAATATAAGAAATGTTTTAGTGATTAAAGCCCAACTAAGGGTAGCAGGCCTGGTGGCATGATCATCAGTGACATCACAATGAGAAACTTTTCCAGAAAAAGAGCCAGGTTTTAAAGGCCTGATTCAGGACTTTATCTCTTCTTTTAAAATATATCAAAACTATGTAGGCTTTTAAAATTATAGATGTCAAGCATTATTATTAGCTTATTTATCATTTCATTGTTTAGTAGAATGAGTTCTTAATATTTTTTTATTTGGGCCTAATTTTTGTTTGTATTTTTTGAGACAGAGTCTCACTGAGTAGTTCAGGCTGACCTTGAACTATGTGGGTCACCATGCCTGCCTCAAGGTCTAATTTACATATAGTAAAGTGCACCTCTTTTTGAGTGTATAGTGTTTCAAAACACAATTACGTAACTATGATCACCTACCATCAAGAACAGTTCTATGGTCTCAGAAGTTTCTCCACTCCCCTTCGGAGTCCTTTCCCAACTACATCTCTCTAGCAGACTAGTCTGTTTTCTGTCCTTCACAGTTTTACTTTACCCAGAGTTCCATGCAAATGGAATCCTATGGTATATAACCTGTTTTACTATACACAATGAATCTGAGATTTATCCATGTTCTTATGCGATCCATGGTTCATTTCCTTTGCTCAGTGAATGTTGTTCCATTTTACAGATAAACTATGGTTTATCCTTTTACATGTCAAAGAACATTGGGGCTGTTCACAGATTTTTGGGGATTACAAATGAAGCATTGTACAGATTCATGAACTTGAGCTGGGATTTGTCTATGAGATTCAATTTCCGAGTTCTGATTCCAAGCTTAGTCCTAGGTGGATGCACAGGTGCTCTTCGCATAGAATTAAAACCCACACACATGTCTCAGAATCTCACCTTGACCTTCCTCGCCCACTGGATTCTCCAGGGCTTCTGAAGAGACTGCTTTCAATTCTTGTGCAGAACTTCTTCAAGTGCACATTAAAGAATGTTTGAATATCTTTTGTTTTTCTAGTGCTTAAGTTTTTGTGCATAAATTAATAAACATCAGCACTTCCATAATATTAAATTCTTGCTTCAACTACATTTAGTAGAGTGTAGCATATGTTCTTTTTTTGTCTTTTCTGAGACAGGGTTTTGCTCTATAGCCCAAGCTGGCCTCAAACTCAGGGTGACCCTCCTGCTTCAGCCTCCCAGTGCTGGAGTTACAGGTGTGTGCCACAATGCCTGCTCTTGAAATTGAAGTGGAGAGCCCCAAAGAAAGACATTTAGTTCTTTCCTCACTTTAGTATATTTTCAATCTTCATGGAAAGTAAAAATTTTACCAGTTGTGAAAATCACATAAATGACAGCTATGAGAGAGTAAATATCTGTAAAAATGTGCTCCTGAATGACCTGAGAGCTTTTGAAGTCATGTGCTACATCTAGCCTTTTTAAAGGGAAGTTCAACTTTAAGGATTGGCAGCATGAGAAAATCCTAATTAAAACCCACACATAGCAGCTTCTGGATAATCACCTGCAGAATAATTTCATTCATTCAGAAAGCATTTGCCATGGGCTTCCATTTGGAAAGCAAACACTTTCATTCTCCTACTTCATTTAAAACGTCCTCCTTTTGACAGCATATCTACTGGATCAAACCAGAGAAGCACGGTTTTATTCTTTATGCTAGTTTTATTTTATTGGTGGGTAATGGCTACTCGTCCTCTATGTATTTGGGGAGTGGAGCTATGGAGGGATAGGGAAGATGATGAAGGCTGTTAATTTTTTCATGAGATCATTTTTCCCTTGACATGCAATTTGGTGCTTAACAATTTTTCTGAAAGTCAAAAGGAGTACTACATTCTCTAATTTTCACAGTGCTATAAATAGCCCCACACAAAGCATAATTGTATAAAAGAGATGACACTTCTTTATGAACGACTCTCCACTGGAAAGATAAAAGGAGGTCAGAACTCTTATGTGAGACATGTATTTTCAAGTATTCATAAAAATAGAAACCATCAGCAATGGGAAAATTCTTCATGATAGGCAGTCTCATAGAAGATATTGAAGCCAGAGCCATTTTTACAGGTGCCAACTGTAGCTTGAATGGAACCCGGCCAAGAAGCGGCTGCTGGGCATTTAACTCAAGTGCCAATAAAAGGAAAGAGTACACACACACACACACACGCACACACACACACACACACACACACGCACATGCACATGCACACATACATGCTCCAGCTTTTGGAGGTATTTGCCGGAAACATTTCCAGGCTTCTGCCATCTGGGTCCTATAGCCAGTCTTCAGGTCCTGTGCTGACTTCAGCTGCTGACTTTTGCTTGCAGACATGGAATAACATGGAAAATGAAAGGACAAAAAGTCAGGGAAGAGCCTGCCATTGCTGGAGGACCAGCAAGAGAGCCCTGAGGTTGTATCAAGACTCCTGCCCACTGGTATCAACTGCTGAACTGTGAAAACTAAGGCACCCATTTGGAAGAGATTATGTATGCATTGATTTTGGTTTTGTTACTTTTAAATCATTGGGGGTAGATAGCACAATTTATAAAACATTAAAAAATGCAGGACCCTGTCCCCTTGTCGTACTTTATGTGGGTAACATGAATTATTTTAAGAATCATTTGTAGTCATGCTATGAACCAGCATGCATTGAGTCCTCCTGGGTGCTAGCGCTGAGTTAGGCTTTACACACACTGATGATTTCAGCCCTTCAACACCCCCTGCAGAAGGTATTCTCAGTAGCTTCATTTTACAAATCCTGAATTTAGGAAAGTTAAGTGACTTGCCTGATGTGCCACAGTTTGTGTGATGTGGTGGCAGGATTTGTGTTTTATTTTCGAACCTATGCTCTTAAATTTAGGGGGAGGATGTTGAGCTAGGCTTCCATGGCCAAAACAAAGTTCCTGTGATATGTCAGTATTTTGCACTTATCCTACAAGGTTTCTAGACCACTGACATGTAGACAATAGTTCTGGCATCTTCCATACAAATGTATCTCTTAAAGGCACTAGATTCTACATGAGATTATGCGGTCTCTGAGGCTCCTTTGGATAATGTATGTCACACTGCCCTTTCTGCAGGGCCACTGCATCGGGCTTTTGGATTACTAGGTTCTTGTGGAAGAGCAAAGCACGGCAGTCTCTTCTTTTTTCATCCTTACAAGGATGAGTGTTAGGGCTGGAATGAACGCTGAAAGTCAAGATTACTTCCTAGCAGCAAATGTTGCCTTCTTGTTGCTTCAAGTGTCTGCACCTCTCTGCTGATTACTTCCTGCCACACACTCCGTTATTACACATAACAAAATGTTGGCGGGAGGAGGAAGAAAAACTAGGCAGGGTCAAGTTCTCATTCACCTCATCTCTTGGTTCATTTCTTCCATGCTCAGAACTCCCTTTGTCATCCAGAAGAAAGGAAAACTGGAAGAAGAAGGGAAAGAGAACTGGGCCTGAAGTAATTTATAACCACGGGCAGCCAGATCATTTTATACCAACATCTCGAAATCCCATCATTTATACCAGAAGTATTTCTTATGGAGAAATATTCCTGAGCTTGTGAAAACACTGTGTGCCGTTGAACTTGCTTAATCTTTGATCACTTTGCCTTTCTGAACATTTGAGGAAAGGGTATTATGCCATTATAGTATTAAAATGCATCAGTGACTTGATCATTTGAAATGCTTTAATAAAAATGAATTCTGTTAGCTGATTCTGATTATCCAGTGCCAGACTTTATAGGCTTTTAAGACATTTTCCAGTTGTCAGATATTTTTCTGTGAGATATTTAAATATTTAGATTCTGTTCTTTCTGGGTATTCCAAATATGGGAGACAGATATCTTAATAGCAGAAATATTAACAAGATTACATTGTGGACTGTCTTCCCTAATGGCCTTTGAAAATCAAATCATGTCACTTGATTATGAATCAAACCTTTTTGCTTGAAGAGAAGTAGTAGAGAGAGACCAAGGGTTCAGTCCTATTAAGATTAGGTGTTTGTTAAAGAAATACATTATTATGGTCAATTAGAGAGAACAGAGTGTAGCTAACCAGACTCTCCATAGACTTCCCCAGTAGGAGTAAATATCAATAAAGGCTATTCTGTGTGACATTAGAGTGTGCATTTAAATGTATGTTTATCACGCATTCCTTGATCTCTTTAGCAGAACTCCTCATTTGCATAAATGAACTTGCATCTCTCTCTCTCACACACACATACACAGACACTACTTTGCATGGTAAAGTATTGGGACTCTTGCAGATAAAAATAACAATTTTTACATACTAAATAATTATGCTTTCCAATGTAAGTGTTTTCTTTTTATCTTGGGACTTTTTCCCCATTTAAGTGAGACTATAAAGGGTACAGCAACATGGAGAGATGCACTAGAGGGTTTCTAGACCATTGACATGTAGACAATAGTTCTGGCATATTCCATACAAATATATCTCTTATAGACCCTCATTCTACATGAGATTCTGCAGTCTTCTTGGGGGCTCAAAGCCCCCCTCAACCCCACGCCCAACCCCAAGAGCATCACAAATTTCATGGGATAGAGGTTGTGTAGAGAAAATAAATGAGGGGATCGGTTGCCACAGGAGCAGAATCAGTACAGAGAACACCCAATACAACCTAACTGGTGTTTCCTTCAAGCTGGCTGTCGGAGTTTGTGCACAATACAATCACACAGGGTCTTGTGCACTGAATGGCTATGTGCTTCAGATTGAAAGCTCTGCTCTTACTTTTAATCCTAAATTATATGTATCTTGGTTCTGTGTTTTGTTAGACACGCTAGTGGGATGATAGAGTATACGCTGGGGACTTGGAGCCTTGGCCCTGCTGGTCCCATTCCCTGCTGCCTCCTACTTTCCCTAGAGATACTACTGGCAAATAAATACATGAAAAAATGTTCAACATCATTAGTCATTTGAGAAATGCAAATTAAAACAACACTGAGATTTCATCTCACCCCAGAAAGAATGGCTATCACCAAGAAATCAACCTATAACAAATGCTCGAGAGGCTGTGGGGAGAAAGGAACCCTACTCCACTGCTGGTGGGAGTGTAGATTGGTGAAACCACTGTGGAAATCAATTTGGAGATTCCTCACAAAACTAGAATTAGAAGTCCCCTTTAACCCAGCTATTCCCCTTCTGGGTATTTTCCCAGAAGAATTAAAGACATCATACCACAGTGATATATGTACACCCATGTTTACAGCAGCACAATTTGTTACAGCTAAACCTTGGAAACAACCCAGATGACCATCCACTGAGGAATGGATAAAGAAGTTGTGGTATTTCTATACAATGGAGTATTACTCGGCTATTAAAAAAGATAAACTTGAGGCTTTTGTAGGTAAATGGATGCAACTAGAGACCATACTCATAAGTGAAATAAATCAGACCCGCATGTGTAAGTATCATATTGTCTCCTTGGTGTAGGAACCTGAAAGACTAGATAAAATTCAAAACTTACAATAGATAATAGGAAAGGGAAAGAAATTGCTCCAAGGAAGGAACCACTGGGATGAGGGAAAGAAGAAAAAAGAAAGAAGGAAGGCAAAACATAAATATATATATGAATAGCTGCGATTAGTGTGTTGCTCTTGTCTGATGGTGTATTGAAATGAACAGTTAATGCTCACAATTTTTTGTGTTCTGATCGACTGTGCATACTTGTGCCTGGTGGTCTGAGCAACTGATTTGAAGGTAACACTATGTAATGGAATTACAATGGTGAACTCCTACCGTCTTGTCTAGTGAAACTCTGTATTATCTCTAAGGTTTTACTGAAGAATTATTTTCTTATTCTCTTTAATGGTTTGAGCAGTCTTTCATTCTTACATCTGATAATCTGAGCAATGTAGCTGAAGATAGTGATATGCAATGTAACAACCACTGTTGATTCATATTATTTTGTCTTGAGACCCTGTATCACTTTGAATGTTTTTGCTTTGATTTGTTTATGTTTGTGATATTGGTATGCTGCTACTGTTCTATTTTTTTGTTGGTTTGTTTCTCATGTACTACTACTCTCTTTAAAATTTAAAAAAAAAATTCATACATGGAAATAAACATTCCTCTAACTATGGGGAAGGAGTCCTCCTGCTCCTCTGTTTTTAGAAATCCCAATAAGAATTTGCCATGATGTAACTGAAAAATGCAGAGTCCATTTGGCTGTTTCATGTGAGTAAATGACCTATTCAGCATGCCACCAAGGCAACTTTTGCTCCTTAAAGAGATTCCGCTGTTCTTCTGACTTAAAAGGTAAGGCATACTCATACCCTTTTCCTCAACTCTATGCCAAGGCCCATGCACCCTTCCAAAGGAAACTGAGCAAAATCCACTTTCTCTGATGCTAGGTCTGAAACCGCTTTTCTCTGTGGCTGTTATTTAAAGTGCAGGTAGAAATAAAAGAGTCTGCCAGCTCACTGATGCCCAAGAGGGCTTGAGAGCCAGCTGTTACTAAAGGGATTTCATCCAGCACTTGGTGGAAGGTTTGGGATAGGATCAGAATTCCACTGCCAAGTGGAGTTCACAATATTTTTGAGATGTGAATATAAAGCCTGCAGAAACTGGAGAAAAGTCCTGTGTGCTAAAGTCAAATCCTGTGATTAGTAGGAGTTTTAAGTGTGTTATTAAAAATCTGTAATGGACAATTAAGGGAATTATTAAAGAGAAGTTTATGAGCTGACCAGATTTCAGTGTAGATTTTGTCTTTATTAAATGAACTGAAAAGAATAGGTTACAGTTAAAGTTTGAATGGAAACGCTTACCACTGTATTCCACATCTGCTGTTTACATTCCTTTGTTGAGCTACATCTTTCTGAGCTTCTCAGCAGGTGAACGTTGAACACTTCTGCTTCATGGTCAGTACGGAATCAGAGCCCATCATACAGGCAACTGACTGGTCTGCTTTCTTCTTTTTCCATGACTGTATCTCTTGCCTCATCTTGATTTATAAGCAAAACCTGGGAAACCTACAAAATGAATGTTTTGTGGTTTATCCAGAAATAGTACAGAAAATATTGCTGTTATTTTTGGTGAAGAAAATTTCGTATAGTATATTTCAATCTAAATAAAATGTGAATTTTGTTTAAAAAAAAAAAGTCAAACAATGTAAAATGTGAAGGAAAGAGGTAGGGACATACAAGGAAGGAGGATTTCATACTACACATCTCAAGTCGGCAGCACAGTTTAACCCTGCTGTCTGTGAAGATGCGACGGACTCCCGGGAGCAGCTACGGGCTTGTGAGGCTGGGTAGCTCTTCCACCCTGAGCAAAGAGGACTTTAGTAAAAGTAATACTTGTGTTACATAAACAGCTCAACTCAGCTATTGCACTATAATAAGAAAAACATATTTTTAATTGCAGGATATATGCTGATTAATTCAACACAGGAGCTTTGAAAGTCCCTTAAGTCAGCAAAGTATCATTTATGCAGAAATCGGAGCATCTCTTACTTTTCCACAGAACCTTCTGTTTCTGTTATTAGTCCAGTGCCCTGTCCCAAGAGCCATGCTGTGGTTGGTAACTTGTAGACAGGGACTCAGACATTTTTAAATAGGAAATGTACTTAAAAATACACAGTGAAGCTGCATTTATCTACCACCATGGGGAAGAATGGTAAAATGACTCTGAGTACTGCCCATAGAAAAATATTTTGGATGCTAGGTAGGCAATGTTGTGGTGTAAAGTGCATTTAGGCAGATTTCTCCACCTTGTTTTACCAGCAGATAAGGTAACTTAGAAGCATGTAGCACTTCCTGGAATTCTTAATGTCATACTGTGCATATTTTGGGCCAGGTCTTCATCTAGTAGCTCACTAGTAAACTCTTTTCTTCCTATAGATTAGAGCTTGTTCCTTATTTTTGCTCATTTATTAATTATTTAGTAGATGTTATCTATAGGCAAAACACTGGGTTAATACAATGGATAAAAGCAATAAATGATAAACATGAACCAATCCCACCATCTTATAACTATAGAAAAGAGCAATATGGTTGTTTTGTTTTTTGCTTGGAAGTCATTGTTCTCTCGTCCTGTGTGATATGGTGTCTACACGAAGCTGTCTGCTCACATATCAGTCATAAACACACACCTTTTCATCCAGAACTTTGTGCATTGATTTTCTTCTAGGGTCAACTACTAAATGTAAAAACTTACTGATTCTATTTTAAACCATTTGCTTTCCCTTATCAACACTTCACTCTTTCTTTGGGAGCTGAATCAAGCATGCTGTTCTCTTTATTTGTATTTTATTTCATTGTTGCCCTCTTAATATAAACTTCTTTCATTGCTATCAACTGTAAAAAGTGTTTTTGGCTAAACACAATAGGTGTATTTCTGTAACATTGTATGAATTGAATTTTTGGAAATTAAATCACATGTGTACATAGGCTATAATTTTAGGAGTGTAGCACAAAAGAATACATATTGCTTCAAGAAATGGTCAGATAATTTCTGATGTCTACTTGTAATTATTAAATGGCTATGTCTGCATCTTTTCACTTTTTGTAGAAGGTACAGGGTAGGATCAATAAAAGAGACTTAGAAAAAAACCTCCTCTGCCTAAAGGAGGTAATATTTTACATGAAAGTTGAGCATATATTTTTCTGGAAACCCCACCTGATTTTCAAATTTAGAGTGCTGAGTTAGGGTTAACACTGTCACTGACTTTCAATTATTTCACTCATAGAGAACAGGATTGGACCCCAATTCTCTGCAAATAGGTCATTTCGAGAGTGTGAGATTATCTAGAGCACTTGATTCACTTCTGATCTTCTCTATCACCTTGAAGGTGTTTCAATATTTTTTTCAACACAAGTTAATAGAGTCCAGAATGTGAATCCTGCTGAAAAATACAAATGGAAGAGGGTTAAAGGGGAAGGTGATTTGGCTGAGTATCTTCTGTGTGTCACCAAAAGCAGTTACATCATATATACGCATCACTTCTCATTTCATCCTCCTCCAATGCAAGCAAGGTTACTGGCGCATCTATTCCACAGCTGAAAAGACCATGAGGACATTGTTAATATGTATGGACCCATCTAAGGGAAAGAACGGGGATGTGGGAATCAATCAGATGCTGGGTTAAAAACATGCATGACACCAGGAGAGACACTTTTCCTCTCCAAATCTCAGCCTTCCCACCTACAAAATAGGGCTCCGTTCAGATTCGCTGGGGAGATCTTGAAAATGTACATTCAGTGTCTGACCTGTAATGGATACTCAACCAATTACAGCAATGCTTAGAAACTGAACCCAAGCCCAAGTTCAAATTCACAGCCAGTACCCCACACATTACAATGGCGATTTAGCCAAGGGAACCAATAACAGTTAGATAATCCCTCATCCAATGGTATTTTAAAAAAACAAAAAACTCTTTGAAAAACTAGGACATTTCTATTTTTTTTTATCATCTAGCTTTCCCTTATGTCCGTCAGTGAAAATGCCGGAAAGCAAAGAGCCCTGGACAAGCCAAATCCTAGTCCTTGCTCTACATGAGCTGCATAAACGTGGGTGGGTCACTGAATTCTCCAGGCATCATTTCTGTTACCTGGAAGTGGCCGCACAAGAGGATGTGACCACTAAAGTGCTTCCGGCTTTACAAGAGCCTGTGAGTCTCACTTGCCCAAGACCTGGGAGGCAACTGCCTACTCTGCTTTGTGAACTCTTTAACAGGTCTGTCAGGCAGAAATGAAATGTAGAGAAGGAAATGGTCAGCAGATCATTTAAAAGCCCATTTCCTCATTCTCCGTTCCAGTTTATCAGGGATCTTGTCATTGAACTGCGCATGTAAGCTAGAGCCAGGGAAGGTACCCACAATAGTGCTGCATTCAGCCAAGATGGGTGGAAATGCACCACAGAGGCTTGACGATGAGAGATAACTGCCGGTCTGCCTGTGTCCTAGACCATGTACCTCTCCATGTCAAATTAAAAATTGAAAAGGCTCTTTGAACAACAAGAGCAGCTTTTCTGTAGCTTTCGTATCTGCCATCAGCAAACAAAATTAAGCATCTGAGGGCCATTCAATAAAGGACTCACCCTCTGCTGCACTGCAGTGGATACCAGGGTACAGCAGCATCAGCCAGTGTCTAAAGCACATACCCTGGGGCTCTCTTCAAAGGGAAAGCACAGAATCCGTTTACTAAACCTGAGAGCTAGAAAGTATAATGTACTAAACATCACCTTGGCTCCCAATTAATCCACCTGGTTTTCATGTTTTCACTCTGTATCTTTTCAAAAGTCTTATTCAGGTCAATAACTATTGATCAACTATCATATTTTTCAGGGTTTATTTAAGGCAGACACTGTCACATACAGCAAAGAAAAAAATTAGTGAAACGTGATGTCTGCCTTAGAGAAGCTGGTGGCTTAGTGTTTTTCCTAGTAATATTTGGGGGCCATAAAATTTAGAATGAGAATTTAGCTAAAAACAAACACAAACCAGTTTTTGAAGGACTGAAACAATTTTTTCCAGCCTGTTGGGAAGGTAGTAAGGGAGTGCAGATGGGAAGACAAGTCCTCCTCACTGACTATCCCCATCTACTAAATTTGTTCATTCTTCCCAATCTTTCTTTGGGTCTTATGATTCCAACCAGACAGAGTAAAGCAAGGGGTAACAGGGTGTGCAAAGTTGGAGGTTAGTATTGTTGCCTTTTGAAAATGACTTTTAACCCTATTCTAATTTCTACATATGAGAATGAATAAAAATTGAGACAATCTTGCTTAGCCACCAAGTAGCTTCCAATATGGTTTTTGCCATCATGAAAAGATGGGTGAAGGAAGAGACAAGTAGAGTGAGTAGGAAATCATTTCTTTCTCCTTAGTTACCCTCTCAGTCATGAGGTGAGAATTGGGCTATGACATTTTATCGCCTGATTTGATGAGTGAAATTTAATTTAAAGGCTGGTACCTGAACATGGAGATTTGTGATGTTAAAGACTCTGTTCCAAGTAGGTTATCTTACTGATTCATACAGTTTATAATCAGAAACCCTGATTAAATTTTAGATGTTTTCTTTATACATTATTATTGATATACTTATACACAAATCATGCATGTGATGCATATTTTGCTTATCTATATTACATGCAATGGAGAGAAGGGATGCCTGGTTATACTAAATATATAATTCATAAGGTTTTAATATGACTCTTCGAAAGGTTTGAAAAAAGTAGAATCTTACCATGGTCTGTTTTTTGAACTTACTGAAGACAAGGCTATAATATTTTCCCATGAAATATGGTGAAGAAATATGAAACTTTCAATGAATTTCCACAGGGAAAAATTTGATAGCCCCCAGCTTGCCATTCCTTGCTTGCTTTCCTTACTGCTACCATGTGGATTTAAGACCTTCTGGCCTCTCCAGCCCCCTCCTGTCTTCGTCTTTCTCATCCCTTTCTCCTGCACCTGCCAGATTAATAGTCATAAAATCCCACACTCTTCATAACAGCCACCTGTGAAGACTTCACTGTCTCTCCAGTGCTTGCAAAGCATAATTTAAATACCTGAATTCCACACTCAACTGGATCAGCTTGGCCTTCTGCTGGCCTGGTGAAGCTGGGAATTCAATGTACACATCTTCCCTGCCTAGAACCCTCTCTCCTCATGTTTTTTTCCTCCCAGTGCTGGGGATTGAATCCAGGAGTGCTGAATGACAGCCCCAGACTATTCTATTATTAGTATTATTTTTTTGTCTTTTTGAGACAGGGTCTCACTATGCAATTCAGGCTGGCTTTGAGCTCACTTTATAGCCCAGGCTGGTCTTGAACTCACAATGATCCTCCTGCCTCAGCCTCCCAAATGCTGGGATTACAGGTGTGCACCACCACGCCCTGTGAATTATTATTTTTTTATGACAAGATCTTGCTAAATTTCTTTGTCAAATCTCAAACTTGTGATTCTCCTGCATCAGCCTCATGAGTAGCTGGGATTACAGGCATGCACCGTCATGCCTAACTCACGTGTGATTCTTTGCACGTTTATCACTCTTCTAGGTCTTCTCACAGCTCCTACCTTGTTCACTATGACCAACAGAGTTCTGAAGACATGTGTTCCCCCTGCAGTCTCATGTCTCTGACATTTCCATTCAACCTAATCTGACTTATGTCTCGTGTCTGAGGTGATTTGGTACCAGACACTATAAAAAGTACCCCCCATTTTCATATCATGTGGCAACACAAGAGTTTTGTCAAATTGGTGGTTTCTGATTATTTTTATCTTGATAAAAATTTTTAAAGAGACAAAATAAAACAAAAAAATTTTAAAGAAACAACACAAAATTTTTATGAGAAATAAAACAAACCATAAGAATGTAGAGATCAAGCAAAGGAGTAACAGCAATAGTTCTCAGAAAGGCAAGTGTGCTGATTTTCACAGTGCTGGTGGTGGGCTGGAAACGCTTCACCAGTTATGTCACTCTCAGAGTCACTCTGGCGTGGCTTCCGTTCTGCTGTTCGGGACATAGCAGAAGTGGTGATGGTGATACCTCCTCGCCTAGCACTTTTCACGAGCTACCGTTTGCCATCAGATTCACCAAAGCACAGTTATCTACTTGGAGGGAAATGAGAAAAACTTCAGTTTAGAGTTCGTGTGAGTTAAATGTGAATGAGAATCACAGAGTCCCTTAACAAACCAACACTGAGAATTCTAGAACTGGCAACAGAGGGATGAAATTGCCAAGTAGGGAGATGCAGCTAAACTCAAAGGTCCTAAAACTCAGCGATCTCTATTGCCCTGGGAAATTGCTTTAGTGGTTATTGCTTTGACTAAGAGAATGGCTCAGAAGTCTTGCTCCCTCTTTACAACTCCAGCAACAGTCTAGACCCACCACTCCACCCTCAGTTGGCAAGTTCTGTCTAAATAACACTCACTCCGAACACCCTTATCCCAGTGTCCAGAGGACCAGCTTTGTGGCACTTTCTGCCCGGGGGGATGTTGTGCCACTTTATGCTCAGGGTGGTTGGATCAGCTCCTGTTTTTACAAGAGAAAAAGAAGTGGATTTTCTTGCATTCTACTTGCTATCTTAAAATAAGACATCGTTCCTCTAAAAGAAGTATACCATGAATGTCCAGTTGGAAGGAGAGAACAATGTGACTTTCCTGAAAGGAAGTCCTGGCTCTGTACCTGCTTAGAGACAGACTGTGTGTGAGTAAAGTTAGAATAAATCTGGAAAAGGAGGAATATTACATAATCTTAAAGGCAGGATTTCAAAACTAAACATGTGTTATTCACAGCTGATACATGAATATTTTTCCTATAAGAGATTCTGATGTACAATGAAAGTACTATCAAGCACTGGAACTTCTGACCATATTTGGCCATCTAGTAGGTGCTCAATAATTATTGGCTGAATTAATGGGAGTCTTGGACAACATTGATACAGAATCAACATCATACTTAGAGTTAGTATTTTTGAGCTTAGTACATGTCATTGACTCTGTGTTGTCTGTAACCCTCACAAGATTTGGACAAGAGGTTTATTATTCCTTTTTCTGCAGGCAAGAAAATGAGGCTCACTGAGGCTGAGTAACTTGCTTGAGGTCCCACGGGGAATGAGTGGTGAAGATGGTGCTTTATTTTGGTGTTCTTTTAGACAAAGTTTTTCCTTTTTTCCTGCCAAATTAATGCCTGGAGGTAAAAATAACACCTCCAGTGGGAAGACCAAGACATTTTCTGGTAACAAATATCTGCTGCCAGATTGCTCTCTACCATGTGTGTCCCTGTCTTCCTTCTTTCTGTGACACTGCTGCTGCCCGAGGACCTTCAGAGAATCTCAGAGTTGCATTCACCCAATAGTTTGGACAGCTCCTAAGAGGCTTCGCCCACAGAGAAAGTGCAGAAGCGTTTGGAGGTGAGGAGCAAAGCTGTTCCACCCAGGTGGAGCTTGCAAGAAAGTGTACTCTCCAGGAGTGTAAGTCTGAGGGCTTAGTCCAGGTGCTTTGGCTGCGAGGAACCACAACACAATATGGAAACTTGTCCCATAAGATACGAAATTCGAACATCTAGTAAAGTCTGGGCACAGGACGTCAGTGACACCATTAAGGATCAGTCCTTGTTGTAGTTTTCTGTCTTGGTACTAAATCCATTTCTCCTACGGATGATGGCCAGGACAATCAGGAGTGGATATTTCCTTAGCCTCGTGCAGAAGGAGAAGGAGGGAGGGAGGGAAGGGAAGAGAGAGAGAGAATATGATGGACTAGGACTTCTTTCTTTGGCCTCATTAGCTAGCTTGACTATGATTGCCTGGGGGAAGCCACACACTATTTCAGGTGAATATCTGAGAACATGAGAATTTCTGTTGGGAAGGCGGAGAAGATGGTTCCCGGGTGGGCAGCAACTAAATCATTACTGTTAGGAAGAGTGAATACAACAATGAAAATTAGGTAGATGTGAACTGCCCCAGACCGGCTGTGTGGACTGTGACCTTAGGCAGATCTTCCTGGACCAGCACTGACAGGCAGTTTGGGGAAAGTGTATAACATACTTCCATCTTAAAGGGGGACATAAAATATGCTTTGGGCAGTTTATTGACAAAACTTACAAATAGGATGTCAGAGAGTTACACAGAAAGAAAGATTTTATTCAAACAACTAAAGATTAAGAGAGATGATGCTATTCACTTTTAATAGGTGAGATAACTTTCACAAAATGATCTTTTTGTGTTGTTTTTGTCCTGCATAAATCTTTGACCACCCTTGTTGATTCTCAGTGGGGAACAGTGTAACCTCATGGGTAAGAGTGTATGCTTAGAGGATAGGAGACATAGGCTGATTCACCTATCCTGACGCTTACCAGCTGCTATCGGACACATCCTTTTACTCTCCACGACAAGGTTTCCTCATCTGCATGCAAAGTGGCCATGATAAGAAGGGCAAACACACTCTAGTGTTTCCACTGCTAGTAAGTGGAAAGGACTAGAAGCCTCTAAGTGCACTATGTACAATAGATAAAATAAACACATCAGTGTTTACAAAGAAATCATCCACCCTGAATTACCCATGTCCTATGCTGTCATTACACATTGTCCTACATACTACGTCCCTGGCCCTTGAGACCTTTTTCCACTTGGCATCCAAAGGGCCCTCTCAAGACCTGGCCTTACCCTCTATGTCTCCTGCTTAAATACTTGGTGCAAAACTTAGTAGCTCCTGGCTTCAGAGGTCAGCCTTTCTTATTCCAGAGAAAACAAGATGGGAGCTCGGAATTGCCAGCTGTCTGGCGTTTCACGGGGAATTTTCCCCCCTCCCCCCCCACTTTTTTAATAGTTCACCTATCATGCTCATGTGCAGTTGAATCCCTCTCCCATGCACTATACTTGCCAACTCTATCTCTAGTAATTATTCTGTTTTAGTCCACTGCGATGTACCTGCCAACAATCTGAGATGTGCAGGTGGTGGCGCAGCGTTGTCTGCCTCGCTCTCTCCCCGATTTGCATGCACCCTGTGGTGTGACGGCTCTGACACCGCGCAGGAAGACAATGACAGGCCAGGGCTGCACCAGCGCCTCTGCTATTCACCATCCAGAGAATGTTTGTTTCTTTCCTGTCTTTTTTTTTTCTTTTCATATTTCCATTCCCTTCTTTCCCTCCAGGGAAGGCAAGGTAAGAGCCGGCACTGTTCTTTCGGCTCATGTGAAACACTGGTAAAATACAAGAAAATAAACCGCCCTCTGCCTCAGAAGGACCACATCCTCTCCTCTCCTCTCTCCTCCCCTCTTCCTCATCCATTTCTCATCCACCCTGAGCAATTAAACATTACACCATTCATTGCTGACTCCTTTTGGCTCAGGAAAAAATCATTTTTCCCACTTGATTTTTGTCCACACAGATACCTTTTAAAAATGTATTCTACATTTCTTTGGGGAATGTGACAGGTAACAACGACAAAGGGTGGTTATACTCTAGCACGCCATTTTTGCTCATCGATTCCTTTCTTTTGATCTTTCTCAAAAAAAAAAAAATCCTTTGGGGCTGGAGTTCTCTAAGATTGGACTGAACTTAACCATTATCTAAAAAAAAAAAAATTCATTATTTCGAAAGTGGTGAGCTACATTCTTTCAATTATTTTTGAATTATGGAAAAAATATAGTTTTCCCAGCCTGACAATGGACTCCAACCATTTACTGGTCTGACTCAAAAATAGCGATCAGCTCCAATCTGACTGGACTGGCCTCGCTCTCGTGAGGAGTGAAAAGGGATCCAAATGTGAAGGAGCGTGTTTGGAGCTCTTCACATCATGAATTTCTGAAATTACAAGGCTGAGTGTGCAATTATTACATTTTTGTCTCAATCTCTTTTAAAGTGCTTCTGTTAAAACTCTCATTTTGAAGCTGCTCCAATACCCTATTAGTGACAGAAAGGCAAGAAGCCTCCGCGTTTTCTGTGTTTGCTCCCCCTCGACAGGATGGCTCAAAAGCTCTGGAAAGCCCTGTCCATTCTCAGAGCCGTAGCCTCGACCACAATTCTTGTCCTTAGATAAATGCCTGACACCAGTCTTCTGCCAATGCTGCAAGCCTTTTTTTAAACCCAGCCTTTCCCGTCTTCCTTACCATTCTGAGCTTCCTGGTTTCCTCTCTCCCGTTAGGATTCCTCCCCACACATAGAAATAATGAAAGCCAAAGGCACATGGGGAACACTGGTCTATCCTGGGAGTCTCATGGCTTTTTCCATGTGGGCTGTTTCCTCCTTTCGGTGTTTGCCTTCGAAGCAAACACACCCCGTGCCCTGGTCAGTATCTCATCATTCAGAATGGAGACCACAAAGACACAGACTTCTCACTTTTAGAAATGCAAACAGGATCATTTGTTTTATGGTCTAAAAAGCTCTTAAGTGTCTTGTGTGCAAGAACTAGAGAATAGACAGAAGAGAATTTGGGATCTGCTGAGTCAATCCCCTTGTTTTTCAAAAGAAAAAGAAAACGAAAGTGATAACTGATTCCATATCTATCTATCTATCTATCTATCTATCTATCTATCTGTCTATCTATCTATCATCTCTCTCTCTCTCATATATATATATAAATATACTCATATTCAATATGTTTTTATTGAGCACCGACTACATACCAGCCACTACATTGGGCTCTGGGCACGAAGAGCTGAGTAAGCTAATTTGTAGGGAAGAGCTCATAAACCAGACCCTGCAACCCACCTGGTGTGCACAATGAAGGAAATGAATGCTGGGAGTAAAGAGAGTTCAAAGAGGGGCTTGGAAGCCAGGCTTCAGGCCTAGAGGGTGGGGACTGCGGAAAGGGGAAGAGCTACTTTGTGGCTGTGTGACTTGCTCAGAACTCTTCTCGATGCCAGAAACACCTCTGGAACTGAGGTTTTTAAAGCCTGTGTTGTAAGTATCTGACTTCTCCATTCTTCCAAACCAATTCAAAAAGTCTATAGCATGATTTCTTCTTCCTCTTCTTTTCTTTCTTTCTTTTTCTTTTTGGACATGCTTCTCTCTAGTCACCACTTAAATTTGGGATCAAATTCTAAATCTCTCCTTGACTAAGGTGGACAGGCATAGTGCATGCACATACGCTGAAGCTCAATACCGCTTTCCTAGCGAGGGCCTAACAGCACTGTGCTCCTTCTCTGGGTTTGGAGATGACGCTCTCACCTATCGTAACACCAAAAGAAGGAAAATAGACAAGAGTATGAGTCTCTGCTCAACTTCTTCCGTTTCTAAATGTCATGGTAAATATATGTCTGGAAGTATTTCTCTTTCATCAGTTTATTTACTTGCATCCAGATTCATTTCTAAAAGGATTTGAAGTGAAACACAGAAATCCACATAAGGCAGTGAGATTAAATAGATAATGCAATCATAATAAAGGGAAAAGCAGGGGCTGGGGAGTTAGCTCAGCGGCACAGTGCCTGCCTGGCAAGCGCAAGGTCGTGAGTTCGATTCCCGGGGGGGGGGGGATAAAATAATAAAGGGAAAACCAGGAAATGATAAGATCTGAGTGTGCACATTTAAAAGACAGATGCACTGGAAAGATGCTGTCCGTACAAGAGGCAAAGCAAAGAAAAAGTTTCAGCTGAAAATTTTGCACGTAGAGTTCTGCAGGTGCAGCCAGCGGAGCAGTCCCACCTTAGAAGCCAGCAGCTGCAGCCTGCCTGCTTGGCCTCAGAATGTCCATTAACACTGTTCTGAAATGGCAGTTTGGTGCCTTGGACTCCTAGCTTTGTTTCTCTTTGCTTTAAATTTAAAAAAAAAAAAATGGGGCATACTAAAATTTTCTCTCTTTATTCTGTCATCAGAAAACTGCTGTCTTTCAAAGTAATGTGAAAAGCTATCTTTAAAAATATGTATATTTACCATGTATATTAAAATGATTATCTTCAATTCGTACTTTAAATTTCCTACTGATGATATGGATTTTATCCTTACAGTAATATAATTGCTTTGATAATTACACAGTTATAAAATGGAAGTGTTTGCTGCTAACTGCTTACCTATTCCAGCTGGTTTATTGATGGCAGCAGAGAAATAAAATACGCAATGCCACATATACAACATTGGCTATGACTAAAATTCAAATGCAGGTGAGCACTTGACTTCCAATTTTGGTTATAAAATTAGCTCAACTTACATTCATTTATTCAGTAAACTTCCATTAGATATCTATTCCATGCTAGGCATGGTGCTGGGTGGTAGTAATACAATGAGAAAAAAGAACATTGATTTTTATTTTAGGTGGTATTGAATACCTGTGTTCAAATTTGTGTATTAGGATACTCTCTCCGAGAGCATTGTCACTGGATTAAAGAAAAGAGTGATGATATTGTATCAATCCAAGTAAAGGATGAAGGAATGCAGTACCGCTGAGAAAGAGGGGCACAAATCCATGTGAATGATGCAGCCAGAAAGATGAATCTGTGAAATTTAATGGTCGATTGAATAAGATGATTGAGAGAGGAGATGGAGGAGAATAAGCAGTGTAAGGTAACTCCTGGATCTGCCAACATAGTGACTGAGTAAAGATTATGCTATCCTATCACAGAGACAGTTAAGAGGGCAGGGGAGAAGACAAGGAGAAATGGTTGGATGGAAGAGGAGACCATGAAGGAATGGCTTTGCAGCAGAGAATGACAATGTTATTGTTTAATTTGGTTTTGTTTTTTTTTTTTTTTATTTGGTTTTTCTCCGGTACCGGGAACCGAACTCACGACCTTGCGCTTGCCAGGCAGGCGCTTTTGCCGCTGAGCTAAATCCCCAGCCCTGTTTAATTTGGTTTTAAAAATTATATTAATTATTTTTAAATGATCAGACAAAATAAAAAGAATAAAAAGAAAACTAAAAATCACCCTTGACCACAATGCTTAGAAATAAATACTGTGGGGCTGGGGATTTAGCTCAGCGGCAAAAGCGCCTGCCTGGCAAGCGCAAGGTCGTGAGTTCGGTTCCCGGTACCGGAGAAAAACCGAAAAACAAAAACAAAAACAAAAAAAATAAATAAATACTGGTAACATTTTGGTGCATACTATTCCAAACTATAAAAGTATTGTCTTGCAACCTACTCATTCACATACTGTTACCATCAACCAATAAGGTCGTTTCCTGAGTCACTATAAAGGCTGGTTACAGCTATTTAATAACTACTATTCCATGGTGTAGTATGTATCATAGTTTGTTTAAACTCTTATTATTATACAGAGCCACCTTTTACAGATCTGTCTATCCTTCACAACCTTTACTACCCAAAATCTGGGACTTGAGAAAACTTAATAATAGCTGGAAGGGCCTCAAGAAAACTATTAGTGGCGAGTGCAAGGACAGTGAAGAGAACAGTAAATGCTGTTGTACAGTCTTGGGATGACTGCAAATCCTGTCACCTCTCATTGTGTGGAAAATAGAAGCAATATGTAGTGTGTTCATAATCCTACCTGGTTGGGGAAATGTCCACATGGGAAGCAGACAATTCAGTTCAGTTCATTTAACTCCCTACAATATAACATGAGAAGACAAAAATGAACTACCAAAGTAACAATTCCATTTTTAAGCAGAATTGAGAGGAAATGCCATGGACTCAGGATAGTCTCTTGAGACTTTGACATTCTTTTAGTAAGAAAAGGCTTTGGGAGACTGGGGATATAGCTTAGCAGCACAAGTGCCTGCCTGGCAAGTGCAAGGTCCTGGGTTTGATTCCTGATACTAATAATAATAATAATAATAATAATAATAATAATAATAATAAAGAAATGGCTTTAGGGCAAAGATTGAATCTTGGGTAGTCAAACATTGTTTGGGGGCATAGTTGAAGTAAAAAATGAGATTGTAGAACTCATGATGCAGACCTCAGAAAGATAAGACCTGTAGACACTTATAGCTAGACATAAAGCCTTCTAAACATCTCAAGGATGTGATTCTTTAGATACTTACAGCTAAACTAAAGGCCTGAATATCCTAAGTATGTGACTTCATAGCTTTCATTAAATAAAGTACTTCTAACTACTGCCAATAATGTCAAAACTCTTTAAAGAAATTGAAAGGGAAGCAGTACTTCCAAAGTCATTCCTAGAAGCAAGTATTATCCTGATTCCAAAACCAGAAAAAAACCTGATCAAAAAAGAAAACTGCAGGCCAATCTCCCTAATGAACATAGCTGCAAAAATCCTTAATAAGATAACGGCACACAGATTGCAGCAAATCATCAAGAAGATTATACATCATGACCAAGTAAGATTTATACCAGGGATGCAAGGATGGTTCAGTATAGAAAATGAATAAATGTAATACTCCATATTAACAGAACCAAAGACTAAAACCACATGATCATCTCAATAGAGGCAGAAGAAGCTTTTGACAAAGTCAAATACTTATTCATGATAAAGACCCTACAGAAAACTGGAATAGATGGTTTTTACCTCAATCATATAAAAGCCACCTATGACAAACTAAGAGCTAATATCATATTAAATGGTCGAAAACTGGAAGCTTTCACTTTAAAATCAGGAACAAGATAAGGATGTCAATTATCGCCACTCTTATTCAATATAGTTCTGGAAATATTAGCCAGAGCAGTTAGACAAGAACAATAAATAAAAGGAATAAGGACAAGAAAAGAAGAATTAAATTATCATTATTTGTAGATGACATGATACTCTATATAGAAGACCCCAAAAACTCCAGCAAAAGAGTGTTAGAGTTAATATCCAAATTCAGTAGTGTAGCAGGATACAACGTTAACACTCAAAAGTCAATAACATTCCTGTATGCAAGCAACAATCTCACAGAGAGAGAAATTAGGGAAAGCATAACCTTCATGATATCATCCAAAAAAATGAAATAGTTAGGTATCAGTCTAACAAAAAATGTTAAAGATCTGTACAGTGAAAATTACAGTACCCTAAAAAAGGAGATTGAAGAGGATATCAGAAAATGGAAAATATTCCATGCTCTTGGATAGGAGAAACCGAGACCGTGAAAATGGCCGTACTCCTAAAACTGCTATACAGATTTAATGCCATTCCAATGAAAATACCACTAGGATATCTCACAGACCTAGACAAAACATTCCTGAAATTCATTTGGAACCATAAAAGACCTAGGATAGCAAAAGCAATTCTGGACTACAAAGGCAAATCAGGAGGCATCACAACCCCATACCTGAAATTATACTACAAAGTATTGTGATAAAATCAGCATGGTATTAGATAAAAAAAAAGGCCTGAGGATCAGTGGAACAGAATAGAAGATGCAGATGCATCTCCAAACACACTCAGCCACCTTATCTTTGAGAAAAGAGCCTAACATGTACACAGAGATGAATAAGCACTTCTCAGATGAAGAAATACAAATAGCGAATAAATACATGAAAAATGTTCAGTGTCATTGGTCATTTAAGAGATGCAAATTAAAACAGCACTGAGATTCCATCTCACCCCAGAAAGAATGGCTATTGTCAATAAATCAACCAATGACAAATGCTGGAGGAGAAAAAGGAACTCTTCTCCACCATTGGTGGGAGGGTAGACTTGTACAGTCACTGTGGAAATCAGTGTACAGATTCCTCATAAAACTAGAATCAGAGGTCCCACTTAACCCAGCTATTCCCCTTCTGGATATCTTCTCAGAAGAATTAAAATAATCATATCACAGTGATATATGTGCACCCATGTTTACAGAAGCCCAATTTGTAATAGTAACCTCTTGAAAATAACCCAGATGCTCATTAACAGAAGAATGGATTTAAAAAATGTAGTTTTTTTTATATAATGGAGTACTACTGAGACATAAAAAGGATAAAATGGAGCCTTTTATAGGTAAATGGATGTAACTCGAGACCATACTCATAAGTGAAATAAATCAGATCCACATGTGTAAACATCATATTGTCTCACCAGTGTAAAAAAAAAAAAAAAAAAAAAAACAGCAAGTAAATAAGATCTGAATCCAAATTGGGAAAAAACTGTTCAAAAGACAAACTAGGATGGGGAAAGGGGAAATGAAGAAAGGAAGAAATATATGCACATACAAGACAGTTGAGACTGTTATACAGCTAGTTTCTCTTAGTTCATTAGAAAGAATGTCTTGTACTAATATTGTACAGATAAGGTAGCATGGATATATCTTATACTCTGAATAACTAGTACAAAGATGACAATACAGTGTACCAACTATTGTAACTGTCCTAATAACCTGTTTTTGTTTTTGTTTTTTTTAATTTTAGAAATAAAAGGAGGAAAATACTAACAGATCGACAACGTTTTACAAAATAGCAAAGGATCAGTACAGACATTACAGAGTTACAAACAGAGTGGTAGGGAGTTAACAATGCTTATTGTATTACATATTGATATCTTCAATGTAGTTTCTCATGAAAACACATATAGACATACAAAGCTAATCAACCAATGCCTCACTGACAGTTTCTTTCAGCAAGGAAATACAGGACAGTAGAACACCTGTGTTAACTATCCTGCATATACATATATACAAACTTTCTCCTTCTTTCCCTTCTCTTTTCTAATAACCTGTTTTGAAATTCTATCTCACTGTTATGTTTATCTCTTTTTAAAAGAGAAAGAACAACCTGGGGGAAAGGAGAAAAAAGGAAGGGAAATATACATACACACACACACACACACACACACACACACACACACATATATATGAGATAGCTAAGATAATTGTACTACTAATTTTTAGTAGTTTATTGAAAGGAACAGTTAATGTTTAATTGTTTGATCAATCTTGCATTCTTACATCTGGTAATTTGAGTTTCCTATCACATTGTTTTGATATTCTGTATCATTTTCATTGTTTTTGTGCTGTTTTGTTTTTGTCCTTGTTGTTGTTATTTGGTTTTTATTTTCTCTCTTTAAAATAAAAATAAAGAAATAAATAAAGCCTTCTGAAAAACTTAGAGCCATTGTCTCCCAGTAGCCTCTCGAGGAGAGAAAGACAGTGATCTATCTTGAACAGCTCAGTGGAGTGAAACATAATTTGCTGTATAAATATCCTCCAAAGTTTTAAAAATGAATTAAATCAGCTTTGACAGAATTGATCAAAGCGAAAAGCATACACCATGGAAGAAGTCCACGCACCCTGCTTGTGAGATGGTGTAGAACGCATTTGAAATTATACACAGAGAGACAGGACCCTAGGCTTCTAGCCGTCCTGCCCAAGACACCAAACATGTGAGCAGAGCCTTTCTGGGCCTTCCTGACCAGGCTAATCACAAACTCAGCATCATCAAATGACATTATCTATACCAATGAAGCACTAGAATCTCTTCCCCGACCTCTGCTGTAATTGCTAACATACATATTGGGACCTTACTAAAATGAAAAGCAATTTTAAACTAGTTTTTCATGGTGCAGTAAATAACTTGCAAGAAAAAAGTGTGGTCTGGCCAGAATGATCATAACAACAGCAACAACACAACAATTGTGCTTTTGTATGCTTTAAACCTTATGTTTTCTCTCCTATGAGTCAGAATCAAATTCCTGAGTATGATAGTAAGACCTACGAGAAAATGGACCGTGCTCACCTTTTTGTGATTTTTCTTTTACACGAATCTGTACTGTAGAGCAAATCTACTGCATATTTCTCTTTGATTGGTGATCCAAAAGTTCTACAATAATGCATCCTCTGGGCAGCCATGAAACTGATCATATTAAATGCAAATGCAATCTTGCCAATCGCCTGAGTAGTTGCTCTTGTGATAACACCCACATTCGGAAATCTCTCTGCCTCCAGCCTTTCCTTTGCCCGCTCCTAGCACTCTGACACGTCAGTACTCTCTGGAACATGTGCTCATTTGCACTGCTAGGCTCTGAAGTGTGCTGTTCCTTTCGCCTGGAGGATTTTGTTTCCCAGTTTTCTTGCCTCACTCCGTATTGTTTGAGTTTTAGTTCATTCTTCATTCTTTTAAGGAGACTTTTCTTGAGCTTTTGCTGTATGTCTCTACATCTTTTGTTTAGAGGAACTCGGTTCTCTTCACCCTCATATGGGCCAAATCATACTAAAAACATACTCAGATAAACCATTTCTAATGACCTTATATTTTTAAACATCTAAAAATATTGATTGATAAAACTGGTTTTCCCAAGCATGGTGGCACAGGACTGTAATTTCAGCTCTTGGGAAGCTGAGGCAGGAGGACTGTCACGAGTTCAATGCCAGCCTCTGGACTACATACCAAGACCCTGTCTCAAAAAAAAAAAAAAAAAAAATTGAGTATTTTTGTATTTAATATACTTTTCATTAAAAAAAAGGTGAAAGTGACAAACAGCTTACGCTGCAGAAATAGTGGCTTCGAACTAGTGTGATGTTATTATCAATGTCCTCATGAAGTTTCATAGAAGTGGAAATAGAGCTACCCAGAGGTATTTCTTAAAAAACTAAAACCCTCATTTGTCTTTCCTGTAACAAAGTTGGTTAAAAGTTTTGTATGTGTTCCATGTGTTTAAAATGCCATCCAAACGCAGTTTTTGCCAAAAGTCTACTTGTTCTTTTCTAATAATAGCTTTTGAAGCAAAAGATTTTTGTAATAATGGGTTAAAAAATGAACCCTGCATTTTCTCCAATTATAATTATGTGGTGAACTTAATGAAATAACTTTGAAAGTACTGGGTTACACTCCCTACCAAAGAAGGCAACTGTTGACTTGAAGTTACTCCATTCCAGAGGCAGAACAATGCGACCAACAAGGCAGCCAAGTCTGGGGACAGGGGAGCTCCTTCTAGCGTGCTGCAAAAGAATTAGAGTGCTCCTTTACTCTTCTTTCCCCCAAGAATGGTACTCATTTGCTATGCCCTGGGTGCTTAAAAGAAAAGTTAATTCAAGACATTCATCAACTGTTTTAGAGGATTACGCCAAGGCTTTTGGCACACCCTTCGTGTAAAGTTCTAGGACATGACGGTAGTTAACTTCTTGTCTTGCGGTTACTGTCTCACACTAATTTGAAATATTTTCAATTAAAAAAATTCATCCCAGAACAAGCACTAACCCACAAGGGAGTTCACCAATCGAGGTGCTACTTGAATGCTTTTTAAAACAAAAATTTACCTCACCATGGGGTAGCTTCCCTTTAATTTAAACCCTGTAAAGCTAAATCATGAGAAAACAATGGAGCTTTGTAAAAGAGTAAAGAAAATTCTACCTCTCCTTTTGTGGTAGTTGGGAGGAGTGTTCAAATTATTTCTTCTCTGTGTTTAAGTTATAATTGTTTAGAAAAGAACCCTGGTTTGATTTTGGAAGTGATTTCCCAGGATCTCTGAATGTGTGTCTTGCAAACTGTCTTTCCTCGGTCTGGAGGAAATTTACACTGAATTCACCACAGCGGACATTCAGACTCAATTTTCAGGAGACCATGTCTCCAGGGACTCACCTATCTGTTTCCAGGGAAGGCTGGGGGAACACTTGTCCTGCTTCAAAGGAGCCACATGGAGGGAAGCAGGAGGTTACCTTCTCACAACTTCCAGAAGCAACTCTGGAGGGTAGCTGTGCTTGTGTGGAAGCCAGGCCTTCTAGGGCCAGAGAACCTCTGGCACCAGCCATGCTAGTGAGTCTCTGTTTATGGCCCAGGCAGTGGTGCTACCCAGCCTGCTTCACTGCACCATCCACTGCTCTTTCCCTGTCTTCATTTGATGCGGTTTTGTTAAAGAGAAGCAACCTCATTAAAAGGAATAACTCATGATTCTGCTGCCCACTAGGAACACTGTGGCTTGCAAATTAGTCATCGCAACATTCATGATAAGCCTTTGCCATGGGGTTATGTGCTTTACTTTGATTGTAATTTTTTTTCTTATACCCCAACATGACACCTTACAGCTTGGGAATATTTTACTTGGAGGGAAAAAAATAAATCCACTTGGCAATTTCTAATGAAAATGAATCTGTTGAAATTATTTACCCTTATCTTACTCTCCCCATTGCTATTGTCATCTTCTATGACAGAAGTACTGACTTTCGAGGCTTCAGAACCCAATAATTAAATAATTTGTGTTCTCATACTACAAAACAAATACACTAAGTCTCACAAGGGGCATATTTGGATCCATAGAGGGAAAATTAGAGTAAATTCCATACTCTGCATCATCATGAGGTATTTCCATTCCAAGACACCAATAATTCTTTGTTCAGACCCTTGTGATACTGTGTCAAGCACCTACTAGAGGCTTATCAGCTATTTATTAATCTGGGAGTATGACCTAAGGTTTGCCTTAAATAGAATCAGATATCCCTTCTTTCCATAACTAATGTCTTCCTCTGGCCTCACTCAGAGCCCGTCTGCGAAGGCAGTGCTCTTGACACATAAGTTGGTGGGGAAGCCCTCGGTGTGCGTGGTCCTGGCTCTCCTGGCTGGACGTCTACTGCCGCTTTCCTGAGGGTGTACATAGGAAGCTGGATACAGAATTTTCTTTTATACTACTGTTTTCACCTCAGTGCCACTGCAGTTAAAACCAGAGAAATAAAATCCACACAATTAAGTTTCCATAAAGTTTGCACTCATTGTTTGGGAAAGACATGATTGTAAATGGGAAGCTGCCCACCATGGCCTAGATTAATGAATTGGAGAATGTGACATTGCTCTCTTGGGATGGAGTCATTGCCTCAATTTAAATGGAAGGAATTCACTCTGTGGAAGATGGCATGTTCACAGGCTATTCTGCTCCCTGAGCCATGGGGTACAGGTTCCTAAAGTGTGGTAACCAACAAATTCTGCCTTGATTTAAGAGGATATTAACATTTATACAAGTAAACTGAGTTTCTTTTGTTCTAGGACGTGAATGTTTATTTAGATATATGCCAGTGAGTACATTGGTTCTGTAACATGCACTCTTTTGTACAAAAGCTGTACTACTATTTTTATTTCAGCAGAAATCATTGTGTTTGTGATTAATTCTTCAGTTTGTACTACTAGAGCAAAGAACTATGGAATTTAGTTAGGTGAGGACAAATTCTTAAAGAGTATTTTCTCTGGCTGGGGTAGCAGTTTAGTGGTAGAGCACTTGCCTAGCATGAGTGAGGTCCAAGGTTCAATCTCCAATACTGCAAAACAAATAAAACCATGTTCTCTTGCAATCACTATCTACTCTTTATGCTACTCGATGCCTTTTTGATGGATCTGATGCTATTTTAAGAATTTGAAGCATTTTCTATTTTAAAAGGTATTATTATAAAGGTAGACAATAGGTTGGGTAAGTATACATACAGAAAATAGTGCACAAAAATATTAAAGAGATCTTAAAAATTGGTAAGAGCAGTAAGTCCCTTAAAATCTAGTAAAATTCAAGACAAACAAAGCAAGGAAATAAAAGATGAGGGCACATGTGATCACATGTTCAACCTTATTAATATTTAAATAAATGCAAATTAAAATGTGATATAATCTTTGCTTCTTAAATAATACGTCAACTTGGAGAAGCTATATTAAATCTGTGACTTGTGTGGCTCTTTACTGTGTGGCTTTCTCCCTGAAATAAGTACAATTTGTTATAGTTAATCTGCCAAGGCCATTTTGTGCCTTTTAGGTCTGTGATTTTGATGTTCATTATTAGATAAGAGCAAGTTAGAGCAAATGTTTTGAAGACTACTTTTAAATAATTTTATTAAATACCAATCTACTTTTGGAACCACAAGGAAATAGTATGACTGTAATCATAATCCAGAGAAATAAAATCATTATGCCCACGTAAGGTCTATTTCAATTATTTGATTGCTAATTATATTATCATCCATTGGACAGCTACTAGAAACTTAGATTTGCTCTAGATCATCTCAGGGGTAGAGAAGTTAAGAAGATTCTTGTTCATATAAAGTTTACAACATAATACATTATGCAATTATATCATAAATGCTTTACCTAAGTGGGGCACAAACCCTCTAGGTCTGTACATATACTGCAGAACAACAGTACTTAAAAGGTTACTACTATTTCCTTCTTGGTTGTTTTTTTAAAATGTTTGATTTTAGCATTATGAAGGAAAAGGACATGACTCTTGAAACTGCTAATTCATCGTCTTGTTTTTAGGTTTTGTTCTGTAGGTTTAGAAGAGAAAGCGACAATAAAACTCTCCCTAGACCTCTGTCCCCAGGGGCTCGCTTGTGTCTATTTCACATCGTTTCCTTACCAGCCAGCTCCAGTTAGTGGAGTTACGGAGGATCTGATTAGATGATCAAATTTAGACTCTCCTCCAACTGTTCCAACACAGCCCCTCTGAGGGCAGATGCAAATAGGGGCCACAGATGTCTAGGAATGAAAAATAAGAGAGTAGTTACACAGAGCTGGAACTTTGAATTAGAAAGTCTGGTGCAGGCCTTCCCCTCAGCAGCTAGCTAAGCACGGGCAAGGGAACTAACTGCTTTGTGCCTCAACTTCCTCCTCCTCAAAATAATAATAGTGCTTCCAGCCTAGTAGATGCCTCATAAAGCTTGATGTGGTTCCACCACACAGAGCACTCAACTAATAATGCTCAGCATGGCCACAATTTTCTAGAAGACTAGTATTTTGCTTATATTAATTCATGAGAATTTTACATTCTATGATGACATAGGGGTATTTGTTTTAAACCAAAAACATGCCCCTACCCCTCCACCAAACTTTGTTATTAAATTGACTTATTGAAAAGGAGTACCATGGCTCTTCTTGTCTTTATCTTCACACTCAATAGCCCATTGGATGAAACAAGATATTTTTCTTACTTCTTCCACTGGTCCTCCTTTCTTCACTCTCTGTTCTTGCCTGTATCTCTGTACGTGTGGTATAGGGTATTACTTACCAAGAACTCTTTTTGTAGCCTTTCTCAGGCAGCTTCATAGCCTAACAACCTATTTTTAGGTTTGTTATTCTTCTCCAAGGATCAATTCCTTTTCAACACCACTGGTTCTATATAGATGTTGACTAGCTCTACCAGGAAGCCATAATCTGGATAGGAGCACTGTTCTCGTTGGTAGAAATAGAAACTGTTCTCACATTCATGAAACTTCTGCAACACAGAGATTTCTATTTGTTCATTTTGTGTATAACAGAAAAGAAGAACATCAGTCTTCCAACTTCTGTGCTTTGTATTGTATTTCAGAGAATGCGGATCCTTTGTTTCATTCATTCATACATTCGTTTTTTCCCATCAAATACTGGGAACCTATTATATCTACAGGCCATTGCTTTGTTATTTTGAATTTTGAATTTTTGAATTCTGCCAAGATTTCAAAAGCTCCTGCACATTTCAGATTTGCCCATTTTCACAATTCTATGAATGAATTATTTAAAATGAACCTCTCTTTCTACACATATATTATATATGTATTTGTGTACTTTATATGTGTGTATTTTATCTGCATATATGTATGACATATTCTACTATGGTAGTTTACTTATAGTTATTAATAATATTTTATTTCTTATATTGCTTTGTGCAAAAAGATCTTCCTACCCCACAAAGCAGCAAAATGCCTCCTCACTGATGAGGAACAGCTGCCACTCACTCTTCAAAGATCAGAATTTGAGCAAAATGCCAACATAGGGCCTGCCAGTCTGGGGCCAAGAGTACATGGACATGGATGGTCATCCTCCCTTACCTGCAGTGCTGCTTTCTGAGGTTTCAATTATCTGCAGACAAATATGGTTTAGAAAGATTAAATGGAAACTTCCAGAAATAAACAAATTAATAAGTTTAAATTGAATGCTCTTCTGCATAGGATGATGAATCTCACTCTGTCTTGCCCAGGATGTGACTCAGCCCTTGGTCCAGGTCCTACACTGTATATGATACCATTAGTCATTTAGTAATCAGTGGAGGGAGACCACATTTCATAACTTTTGCTACAGTGGATTGTTATAATTATCCAATTTTATTATTAATGACTGTTCTTAACAATCATTACATGCTGTCTTAGTTACTTTCCTTGTTGCTGAGATAAAATACCTGACAACTAAAGTTAAAGGGGGAAAGGTTTATTTCGCTCACAGTTTGTGGCAGTTTTGGTCCATAGTTGGCTGGCTTCAAGGCAGGGTGGCACATGGCAGGGGGCAACTGTTCATGGTGGTGGAAGACAGCAAAAACAATAAGGGGGAAGACAAGACTCTTCCTGTCCCTTATATTGTATGCAGGTTACCCACCCACAGGGCGGGAGTAGCACTCACACCCCTAATCCTAGCCAGAACTATGCCAAACCAATAAGTGGACTGATTTACTACACCCTTAATTCCAGTATCACACACTCTAGATTCAGCTACCTCTGAAGAAGCCCCATTTAAAAGGCTTTGGGGTGACAGCTGAACACAAACCATAACAGATGCCTAATTTACAAATTAAACTTTATAATAAATATGTACATATAGGAAAAGCATAAGTTATATAGAGTTTGGTGCTATCTGTAGTTTGCCATATCCACTGAGGGTCCTGAGGTATGGGAGCAGGGGACTACTGTATATACTGATCTGGAGAGCAAATCCATGCTACAGGAATTCAATTAGTTATGCAAAACAGTGGGTGAGACAAATATCTGGGCTAGTTCATCAGAGCAGGATGTACCAACACTCACTGACAAAGTTCTTTTTAAGTATAAGAAGAGATAATATCTCTGTCAGCATCCATATTTAGGTCTTTTAACAGTAGGCTTAGCCTTTCCCAGACCAAGACCTAACCACCACCAAGGCAGTTAATAAAATTCTTACTACATTTTGAGTGCACTGCACATCTGCTTCTGGGATTTCATCTAAACCAGGAATGCTTCTCAGAATCCTGAATCAACTGGATGAGGACTCAGTTTAAGATCTTCCTTTAAACTCACAAAGAATCCTAACTGCAAGCATAGCCACCACTCCAAATCTTCTTATCTGTGTGAGGCACCCCAAGATGTGGAGAATGAAGAAAAAGCTTGAGTTCATGTCTACCCACCCCAACAATATGGCCTTCAGCTCACTGTGCACCCCAGGTTCTGCTTTCCCATCTCTCCAGTCAGTAGGTTAAAACAATCCCATTGCCAAGATCCCAGCAGCCTTTACACCAAACCTTTCTAGGATATGATCAAGAGAAATTGCGCAGTGATTTGGGACAAATCAGGCTGTTGGGTGAATGGATGTGGTGCATATCAATGGGGCACAAAGACATTCTCCGTGGCTTGGTGCATGTAGCCCTTTCCCTGGAATGTTCTCCAGCCACTCTGACTAAGCACTTTCAGTCCTCCTTGACTTATCCAGAGGCCCCTTTAGGTGGCAATCATATGACTGAATAGTTAATAGTCTAGCTTGCCCACTCAGATGAGCCCCACAAGGACGATGGTGGTACCTAACACCTTACCCCAATGCCTAGTATATATTAAACATCTTTGAATTCACTGAATAATTAATTGGGAATTTTATTAAACATGATGCCTAAGTATACAAATTATTTCATTCTAGATTAAGTTGAAAAGTGTAAGAAAGGCAATTGTGTCACCTAATTGAAATATTGATTTATTCTGGAATACTAATTGGCTAGGAAGAAAGGTTAAAAAATCAGGTTAAGTTGATAAACTATTTGACACTTGGCAAATTACTGAGTCCTTTTCTTCCCCCTCTAAAATGGAGCTGTGAGAATTATCTCATGAGAATGATAGGGAGATTAAATGGTATAATATGTAAGGATGTTTGGAAGGGAACCCAGCACACCTTAAATGCCTTATAACCAATATCACTAACATGTCTTTATGCAATTTAAAACTTCTTTAAAAAGTAAAACACAAGCTGTAGGAAATTTCCATCGTTAATTCTCGTATTTTAGTCCATTCAGCTTGCTAGTATACTAAACACTAGTTGGCTTATAAAAAACAAACAAAAAAATTGTTTCTTACAGTTCTGTAGGCTGTGATATCCAAAGTTAAGGCAGATTTGGTGTCTGGGACCTCCAGCCTTCACTTTGTAGACACTGGTCTTCCCTCTGAGTTCTCGATAACAGGAGGAACAAGGGAGCTGTCAGGAACCTCTTATAAGGGCACTAATCCCATTAATGAGGACCCTTTCCTCCTGACCAAACCATTTCCCAAAGTTTGCTCCTCCTAATATACTGGAGTTTACAATTTCAGCATATGAAATGTTTGGTCTATAGGATTCCTTTCCTGGCCATCCAAAATTCATGTTCTTCCTACATGCAAAATGCATTCATTCTACTCACTACAGCATCAATTCAGAAGTCTGAGGTCCCAAATCTCTTCTAAATAAATAAATAAAATTTGGTTGAAATTAGTGGTATGGCTTATCCTGAGGCAAATTCCCCTCCAGCTGTAAACCTGAAATCTAATACCATCCTTGCTTCCAAAATGCTATGTGGGGGCAAGCAAGGATGAACACCCCCCTTCCCACAGGGAATAGTAGGAAAGGAGAAAGGAATGATGAGTGTCAGATAAATTCCCAGATAAAAACAAACAACAATGAAACCTGAAGGCTCAGGAATAAGGCCCTTTGGCCCCATGTTCCGCCTTCTACACCCACTGGAGCTGCAGGCCCACCTCATAGGTTAGAGCCGTGGACACATTGCTCTCCCAGGTGGCTATTCCATTGTGTCTGGTATGTATAACGTCTATTCTAGATACAATGACACTAACATTCAGTCTATAGCAGCCCTTTGCTTATGGGTTATGGTTAATATTTAGATGTGTCTCCCCACCCCCCAAGTTGATGAATTTATAGCTAAATGTGATGCTGGAGGGTGAAGCCTGGTTGGAGGAGATGGGCCACTAGAGGTGTGGCCTGGAAGGATGTGTCTCCTTCCCGCTTGCCCTGATCTCTCCGTTCCCACCCCGCGCCATGAGCTGCTTCTCCTCTGCTGTCCCTCCTGCCATACCGCCTTCCCTTGGAGTCAGCTGACTATGGACTGCGACCTCTACAAACTGTGCGTCACATAAACCTTCCTCCTTAGAGTTGTGGGTGTTGTGTCTCAGTGACAAGAAAGTAATGAAGACGGGGGGGAAAGAAGTGCATTATATTTGTTTGCTCTAATGCTATCACTTCAAAGTCAGCTATACTGCAGACCTTGCCTTGCGCTCAGGTATGGAATGACCTATCCCAGTGGCTATGTGCGTGTTCTCGGTATTGGAAGACATGGACGTACATGCAGGTAGAAGTTCATGTGCCAAGTGAGCACATTACGCAAACTATATTTACTAAAAACATGGCAAGAGTAAGGACACCACCTTAAAATACAGGTTAATCTTTTTAATGAACAGATTTAATTGACAAAAATTCACTATTCTTGTTTTATACTGGTCAGTAGAGGTAAAAGGTTGCCAGAATTTGAATCACAAAGTGGTAAACAGGAATTTATATTAATTTGATATTATTTTCTCTTGGTTTGAAGAGGCTTATATCATAATTTAGTCTATAGAGCTTAAAAATATAAATATAAAAATTAGGAGTGCTTAAAAGTAAAAATGTCAAGTGTGTTACAATTCAAATAGTTACAGTATTCACAGGATCTGATTTATTGTTTTCTGTCCCTTCTCCTGCAATATTTCTGTTACTTCTAAGATACCCCTGGCCACTCCCAGCTATATAGGAACCCTGCCTCTCACCACAAGAACTACTGTTTTTTTTTTTTTAATTTTATTTTAAGGATAAAAGGAGGGAAACATTAACAGACATACAACATTTTACAACATATCACAAGCACAATACAGACAATACAGAGTT
>NW_004955410.1:23615686-23647441 GCF_000276665.1 Chinchilla lanigera | reverse complement strand
CTGCAGCTCCCTGAGAACTGGCTGCCTGGGCGCAAGAAGAACTACTGTTAATTTAAAAGGTCACGTTCCCAGATGGATCTTCCACCATCAGCCAGTCCTGGGGTAGATATTTCTTCACAAATTTGGGAGAGAATTCTTAGAGCTCAGCCTGACACATAGAAACACCACAAATACTCATTGGATTTCTATAAAATAGCAATAGTCCTCATGAAAGAAAAAGGTGAACCTGATGAGCAATTTAACCATTGGCAAATTACTAGCTCTGAGTCCATTTTCCTTCTTTGTAAAAAGGTTTGAAACTATTTAAAAAATCTTAAATGTCCTTCAAAAGATGTTTTCCATAGTAACCTTCAAAAACGAACCCAGATTCCCATTGCTTCCTCTAACATTAGAAAGAGATGTGCGGGGGTGGGGGAGCCAATGGGCACTTGAGTTATTTCCAAGTGTTTTCCCTGTAAGGAGTTCGTCCCCTGCCCGCACCACTCCATCCAGCCCATGAAGTATAGTTCAATGAATAACTAACAGATGATTACATTTATGAGGAAAGAGTACTCAGAGCAGACAGCTACTTCCTACAGGTGACAAGCAATCTTCCACCAGGGCTTCACCTGACGAGTCATTTTGGGATGTGATCACAAGGGTTGGAGACTGATGAAATTATCCTGTCCAACATCAAACACAAAGTGGTTGTAAATCAGCAGAGGCTGTGGCAGAGGAGAGCAGCTCATTCTTTATGCTCTGCAGACAGTCCTCAACCCGGGGGCTGCATCAAGCATCGTAACAATATCATTAAGTGACCCTATAAAGAGATTTAATTAAAATACCACCACCGCCGCTGCTGCTATGAGAGTGTCTATTGACTTGAATCCTTCAGCTGTCCTGAGGAAGCTGATTTGAAAATAAGTTGTATGATTTAAAAACTTGAATGTGTTCAGGCTAACTCAGCAGAGCAGTGCAACATGTATAAATAAATAGACGCCCGACTGTTGTAACTCTCCATTTGACCTTGCCAGACGATCGCGCATTGGACTATCACTATGTTTCCCGAGGGTCACTTAGGGAAAGGCAAACCGAAAAAAAAAGCAAGCTATCTGTAGTTTAAATGGGTCAAGGGAGTTCTGAAAAATCAGAAATTGATCTTGCAAATGCATTCTGTAAAAAGAGAGGGGATAAAATATGGATGATTTATACGTGGTATCTGCTGAACAGCACTTCATTTATACATGATCTAAAGAAATGTAGAGAAACCATTTTGAAGTTGCCCTGTAGAAAGAATCATATTTTAAGAGTTAAACATTGGCAGGTTTCATTGAATAGGGAAGGCGCTTTCTAAGGGCCCCATTTCCCCATCACTGTGAAAGGGATTTATATGCATTGTTCCCTTTAGTGGTGTTGGGGAGTTCCGGTGTAAATCCTTTAGGGTTCACTGTAGGAACCAGCTACTCAGAGGTTTCTGATGCTTGATGATTTGCACAAAATTGTGGTTTTTAAAAAAAGAATGGAGAAACTATTTTTCAAATGGGTATGCTAGAATGGTAACTGAGCTTACCCAGGGTCAGGTTGCAGTTTCATACAATCCCAGTGCCTTTCTGATTTACTTGCAGAACCTGCTATGCGAGGGCATTTGAGTGGCTCTGCATGAAAGGCCTGTGAACATTTAAATGGGCTGATTTAATAGGAATTGTGACTGATGTAAAAATACCCCTGCATTTTATTGGTTCTTAGTTCTCTTCTCCCTTTGTAACTGAAATGAAGTGTCCCTTAAATTTTATGAAATCATATATGTTTGATCTCCCAGGGGTGTTCATCGGGTAATCTTGTATAGATGATGGAGGAGGATTTTTGCTTTATCTACATTTTTTAAATTTAGAACTTCTCACAAAATAGCCAATAAATGGGGCAGGGGAAGAAACTACCTCTGCTGATCTGTATTTGAAAAGGAAAGGGAATGGAGCAACGAGCCGCTGACATTCTCAAGGAGCACGCTCTCCAGCACTTTATTGATGGCTATTTTTGTGCACGCTCCGTGGTGCTCTCTCGGTAGTTGCACTTTAATTACCTGCACTTTGTTCAGGGAAGGTATGTATTGGCTCTTGGCCAAGGTGGGCTAGGACTCTTCTTGTCACTACAGTGTCTAACAGCATGTTCAGAACAATATCCCAATTAGATCCTAAGTGTTAGAAACATGATACACCAGTGCATTTATCTCGCAGGCTGAGGAGTGGGAAGTTTCAAAAACACACAGAAGGTACACTCTATTCTAATCCTTTAAACATCAGCCCAGGAAGGCAGCAAAAGAAGCTGGAGAGATGGCGGGAAGCCTCCATAGCTCTTTGACATGTGATTTTGTTTATCTTAAGAAAACAGCTCATAGGTCAGAATGCTCAAACCATCATCACCAAGGAGCATTCTTTCTGGTATTGTTGCCTGCCCAGATAGGACTTCCTTTCTCTGGTAACAAAGGGATTTTTTTTGTTTTGTTTTACTTCTAGATACACAATGCTTTATTGGCAAATGAGAAACTGAAATAAGGGATATTTTAAATGATCATGAAACTTATTCCTTGTAGGTTATTTAAACTCACAAAGTAAATAACATCTCTCTCTGCCCCTCCCCATATGTCAGACAGGGTAAGAAAACAGTTATGTAGCAAAGGAAGCAAGCTCCTTTTATTCTTCTACCCTGTTGAGACAATAATTGTGTAAAATGTCTGGACTAAGTTAAAAAGCCCAAAGACAGCCTTTAATTTACACCCTGCAATGGGTTAAGAGTCCAGTCAGTCTTCTCCTCTATCTGTCACTCTTTTTCTAACAATTGAACTAAGTTATTTTAAATTGTAAAGTATGGGAATTCTTCCCATTGGCCTTAGAGTCAAATGCCACATGGTTTATCAGCTCCTGGGTATCCTTAACCTGGTGTTCAGACTGAGACAGTGAATGTTTTTGATGCTCCCATGGGGATGGTGAGAAGTGGGGGAGAAGCCAGAGAAAAGTGCGTTCCCACTTCTACACACCACGTGCGTTACCTTTTTCACACCCCACATACATAATTTGACCTTCCTCCGTAATAGCAGTGCAACAGATGCCTTCTTTGTGATTACTTGGTCCAGTATTTCAAGTCTTCTTAGCTCAAATAAAAAAGGGTGAAATATTTCTACTTCCTATTATCCTTCTTAATTTTGTACCTCCTTTTAAAAAATATCCCATTGATGCAAAAAATAAAACAAAATAAATCAAAACCTGAGTACATGCCTTCTTGCAAGCTATGGTCTGATATTTTAAAAAATGAGGGTCTGACATTCTATAAATGCGTGCCAAAGGAAGAGACAGAATAATGACTGGACTAAGAGTGTAAGTGAAATTTACTAATATCAGAGTAAAATCAGATGAAGATGGCCAGCTAGAGAAATCTGAGATGATTGTCTTTTTTTTTTTTTGGTACTGGGAATCAAACTCAGGACCTCGTGCTTGCCAGGCAGGTGCTGTGCCACTGAGCTATATCTCTGGTGCTGAGATGATTATGTGATGCAAAACTATTTCCTTCATAAATCTTCTTTTTAACTAGCAATGACTGTGTCTCTGATTCCACTCCCCCGTTTTTGTTCTATCTGGATATTCATAAGAATATACTATTTAGCAGGAAAAGAAGGAATGATATAAAACCATACTTTTTAAGAACTAAAATAAGCCTAATATTTATAAAAGGACAAGAATTATTGACTTTAAAGTCCTTTATGGGTCCTGAAAAATATACAATTTTTTGAAGGAATGGAAAGGAATTAACCATTAACTAGCCTTCAGTTTCAAAGCTCCTGAGGTCCCAGATGAAGGAATTAAGAGTTGATCTAATGAAATATTATTAGAGCCTGAGCAAAATAATAATTTAGATTAACCTTGAATAAACTCAATTCAACAGCCAACCCATTCATTGCTATGGCAGGTCCCAGAGATATCTCAGACACTTTATTTTTACCCAGCATCCTTGTAAGGATTAGGAAACTAACCTGACGGAAGTCAAGTGGCTTGACCAAAACTACGCAGCTAGCAAACTGAATCAGCTCCCACTCTATATCCTCAGGTGTTCTTCCTAAGCACAAGCATCTTAGCACTAACAGCTTGTGATAAACTCCTGCTTTGGAAGATGTCCAGCTTGCCCAAGCAAAACCACTACAAAGACAACTGACTTTTTAAAAACCTCCCCTTCCACTTTTGGGCAGTGCAGTACAAGGGAAAAAGAAAAATCAATGGTACTGGTCTTGTCTTTGTTTAAATTTCCAATATTTTATTTTACAGTAATTGTAATTTTTAAAAAAATGACCTTACAGTATTACTTGGCTTTCTGAGCTTTTGGGCACCCTTCCATCCAATTCATTTTTGGTTTTCCAAGCAAGTACTTTGCTTGTCTCATGTAATCTCTGGTTCTTTACCTGTAACAGTGACAAAAATCCAAATGGCTTCTCCCAATCAGCTATTACAGAAAGGCAGATTACATTTGATGAAGTAGGAAAGAAGCAATCACATCATTTTGCTAGTCGCTCTTTTCTGTGGCTTCAGTTAGGAGTGGTGTGCTGGTTTCTATCCCCCAAGCAGGGGACTGTGCTCATCTCCTCAGGAAGGAGGCGAGATGGGAAACTCAGTTGCTCCAGCTTCCTTCAGATAGAGGCTTGGGACCTGGCTGAGCCACACACTGGAAAGCAATTGTCCTGAATTTTTCTTGTTATGTTTAAAGCGAATGCTCACTGAGGGTATCTTTAGGATTGTGGAGGGCTGTGGAGGGAAAGTGACTTTCTAAAGGGCCAGGGAGGATTATCTTGAGTTGATTGGCTCCCAGAGCATGCAACACACACACACACACACACACACACACACACACACATCCTGTTTTGACTACTGTTTGGGAAAACTGCACTCATTCAACGCATATGCCTGCTAGTGTGCCATTTTAAGAAGCCAGAAATGGATTTTTCCAAGTTGTTCTTTGTCCAGACAATTTATGGGAGGAAGGGCAGCAGAAAAATTAATAAAGTAAAGAAGAAACCTGAAACATTGTATTTTATTGAGTTCTCTAAGCAAAGTGTAAATTCAGTTCTAGTTATGGTAAAAACTTCATAAAGATTATTCTTGTATTAAACCCAACATTTAGCATGTTTTTTTCATGTTCTTGAACATTTTCCAAGTGATAGAGTCCTAGTTACAGATGACGTGAGTTGGAGTGTGTAAACAGTGAGATAGAACTCACTGAGCAATGCTTCACAGGGTTCAAGAACTGCCTGCTTTTCTGCTAAAAAATCAAAAGTTCTTGCCGCCTTTGGAATCTGATTTCCCACTACTTGTACTGTTATCTATGTAAGTGGAGTGGTTACTTTAAAAATTAAATACGTGCAATCTGAAAAGACCTCTCAAAAAAAGTTGCAGTTATATAGGAAGAGAAAAAAAAATTGATACTCTTTATGTTTCGTGATTTTTAAGTTACGTCTGTCTTCATGGATTTTGATCGCTTACATTTTCCCCAGTTTTCATTTTATCTCAGCTAACACCCCAAACAGAAAACACAGCAAGTAGGTAAAAAAAAATCATCTGTGAACCATAATAAATGGATTTCTGCCAATGACAGGTCATGATACAGAAAAAAAATCTGTGATGACCCTCTTTCCTCTACACTCATTTATCTCTTCCTGGTGTCCACTGATAGATTCTTGCTGTATGATTTATTGCAGAAAAACACCACCTGGAAATGGGCTTTTGATAAAATTGTTCAAGGATTCCTGGACAATAAATCCTAATCTTAACATGCAATGCTGCAGAATGTTTCACCTTTCTTATGCTATAAATAAAATATGCCAAATGTGATAATAAATCCATGCATTTAAGCACTATCTGTGTAGTTTAAGAAATAAAGTCGTAGTACGTATGGCTGATGTTAATACCAGCTCTGAGTCTGAGGAGAGCGATGGCAGTATTTGTGCACTTGCTATCCAAATGTTCAGCACTCCGCAGACCTTATGAAATTTCATAGTTTTTATCTGCCTGGGAAGGCTCGCTCTGCAAAGAGCATATGTGGGTTAAGCATAGTCAATTTCTGGTGGCTTGAATCAAAAGACATGTTTCTCAAACACAGACAACTTGCTCTATGAGACAGCTGAAAGTTTGAGTTCAAGCAGGGACCTTTCTTTGTAATTCAGCATCTACTAGAGGCAGTGATGGGAGGCTCTGTCACCTTACTGTGACTCGCTCCTCTCTGACACAGGGTTTAAGCATACAGAACCCTAGTGTTTATGTTTTTTCACATAAGCTTGAAGACTGATATCTGACCTCCACATGGTAGAAGGCTAAAGGAGTCTTCTGGCTGGCTTAGATCTTATTTGCTTCTCACTATGTGGAAACCTAAAGGTTGATTTTAATTACTGAGCTTCTAAAGCTCATAAACTATTGTAGCATCCATCTGTTCAAAGATATGGAGGCCAGACCTTAATCTAGCTCAGGGTTTCTCAGTCTTGGTACCACTGTCATTTAGGGCTGGATAACTCTGTGTTATGGGGGTCTGTCCTGGCACATCATGGGTTACTTAGCAGCATCTGTGGCCTGTACTCCCAGGTACCATTGTTCTCCTCCCCAGCCTCCCAGCCGTGATAACGGAGATGTTTCCAAACATCTGCAAAGCAAAAATCATCCCTGGGTGAAAACTGGGGGTGTAGCTCAATGGCAGAGCCCATGCATAACATGCAGAAGGCCTTGGGTTAGATCTCCACACCAAAAATAAAGTTAATAGAAATAAAAGCTGTGATATTAAAGAAAACAAGAATACTTTTATTTGCAAGAAAAAGGTAAGTTCAAAAGAAAAAGATTCTAAGTTTTGCAACCAAAGTGAGTTGTCTCTTATTTTAGATAGGGCTGGGAATATATGTGGAAAGATCTGCCTAGTGCCACGTACAGAGAAAAAGAAAGGGCTCATGAAATACTTGTGGTTTGGTCAGTAGCTAAGAAATCATGTGTTAAATATCACACTTGTATAGTCATTTACATTGAACCTGACAGAATTAGGATACAGATACAAAAATAGTGTGTACTTGAAAAGGGTAACCACCCTAGGAAGAAAGAAATGGAAATGAGATCAAAAAACCTAAGGGAAGTTTTTTTTTTTTCCTCCAACAAATTGAAAGTGGAGAAAACCATTATATCATATGTAGCTTTCTTTGTGTCCTCAGATATTTATTGAAGGTCAAAACCAGAGATGCCTAATGGGTTATGATTATGTGAAATGAAGTGAGAAACAATGTTTTATAACAGCAAACACTTTTTATAGTGACAGTGTATTATGTTCACTAAAATGTCTTACAGCTGCTTTTTCCCTGGTATCCATGGCACAAAGCAGGAAAATAATATGTTATTCAAGAAATACATAGAAATTGGGGGTGTGACTTGTTCAGAACCAGGGCTCTTGTCTCAAGACCCAGGAAAATTTCCCACTGTGCTTCATCCAACTTGAATAACTATTTACCCTAAAGAATATTACATTGCTTCCCTTATATCATTTTTTTCCATCTCAGTCTGAAAAAATGGTTATATTTTGGTGACAAAAATTTATGAAGATTTACATTAGTGCTCCCATGGTTTTGAGCTTGAAAATATCTTTATAATGCCAAAAAGGTTAGTCTCCCAAATGATAATAGTTATGACTTTCGTATCCCTAGTTACTAAAATAATTGTAAAAGCTGTTATTGAATCATTAATAAATTTGCATGTATCAGTCACAATAGCACCAACAGAAAATTTTAAATAAATTGAAGAGATGTGGAAAAGTTTATGAAACATAAAGCTTTTTGCTAGAGAACCTTTGCAGCAATTCTGCCTGCCCACAGGTTGGGAACACAGGGGATTTTCTTGAGATGCTTCTTATATTAACATATTTAGCATCACATGGAAAACCTTATGCTACTGTAGCAGATGTTGGCAGGCTTTGCCCATATGTCTTGGGGTCCTCACCGTTTGGTGTGCCCATCCCCCTTTTCTGCCAGCACCCTACCTCTCTGTCAGAGGAGACTGTCCTTACATCTGGTGTGGTAGGGAATCAGAGTTTGCTGGAAATGTATGTTCCCTAGGGACTGACCCATTTCTCTGGTCCTGGACAGAAGGAACTAGAAGATACAATCTCATTGACTCAGATCTGCTCTACACAGTTGAACCAAAGTTAAGCTTTCTAAAACTGTACTAGGCATTGTGCTCTTGTTTGGCTTTCCTCTCTTGCATGTCTTCCTGCTCGTGGAGATGTCACCAAGAAATACTTTCACAAGAATGACAATCTCAGACTCCTTCTAAAATAGATATCATGTAGACTGTAATACTCCCATTCATTCCTTTGTTCAACAAATACTTATCAAGCACCTCCAAAAAGCAAGGACCTAGGAATACTGTGATGGGAAAACAGAATGACTTTCTGCCCCTGGGGAGCATGTAGTCTAAGGGAGACAAATGTGTCACTGCTTTATCTTAGGACCTCACTCAGGGCCCAACACAATACCCACCCTGTCTGAGTTTTGTTGAGGATTAATGGAGGCAGACACAGAATAAAGTCTAATGTTCTCATTTTGGCACCTAGAACCCAGCAACTCCTGCCTTTCTGACCTTATCTGTGAGCATCCTTCCCTTCCTCATCTTACACCAGCCACGCTTGTTGTCTCTGTTTCCTCGTCAGGCCGAGTTCCCCCTCCCAATAACCCCAGCCCACACACCCGAGGAAAATCTCTTCTTCTAAAACTTTACTTAGCTACTAAAGAAATAGAACATGGTTGTGGAGAATAGTGAGGGGAGATCGCTCAGGTACATTTGTGAAGAACTCCCTGAGGATGTAACAGTTAGGCTAACACCAGTGTTACGAGTAATAGGATGTGCAAAGTCCCAAGGCAAAAGGAGCTGAGCAAAGCTATATGATTGGCTTAGTAAGCAGGGGAGACGGGAGAATAGAGAAGCCACACATGTATGCCCTAGATATCTGGCATAGACACACTGTATTCTGTGCATAAAATCTGGTCTGACACATGCTTTGATAGACAGAATATCATTAGAACTCAGACTTGTCCATTTGTTTGCAGGTCGTCTATAGTTGTTTGCTCACAGGGATGCAGAGTTGACTACAGATGTTCTTTGATGTGTGATAGGATCAAGTCCTAGTAAGCCCCTCATAGGTTGCAAATGCATTTAATACACCTAACGTACTGAACAGCGGAGCGTAGCAGCACTGCACACTGTACAGTGTCAGTGGTTTACTCCCATGGCAAGGAGATACAGGCGCTGCCACAGCCAGCGTCATGACAGAGCACGACACTGCACATCACCAGCCTGGGGAGAGATCCACATTCAAAATACAGTTTCTATTCGGTGCTCCTCCCCATTGTACATTTATAAAGTGTGAGAAGTCGGAGACCACCTATAGCTACAACAGAGACTGCCCTTTCACCCACCAAGCCTAAATGATTTACACTCTGGCTTTTCCAGAAAAAGTTCTCCAAGGCTGGCATGGGGATGCACACCTGTAATAGTTATTCAGGAAGCTGAGGCAAGAGGATTGCAATTTCAAGATCAGCCTGAGCAACTTAGAAAGCTCTTGTCTAAAAATTTAAAAAAAGGAATAATGCTTTTGTGAAGCACAGTGGTGGAGTGCCCCTAGATTGAATTCTCAGAACCACAAAAGCAGAAAATATTCATCAACCTTCCCACCCCCAGTGCCTTCAGACTGAGGGAAGGGGCCTGGGTTTCTTTTCCACTCAATGATCTGGTGATTTTAAAACATGCCCCTACATTCTGGGACTTTTTTTAAAATTTTTTTTCTGGATTTAGTAAAACACTGTCTCCAAGTAAAAAGTTACTCCAGGGAAAGGACTTTTTTCTTCTAGAGTTGGAATCTATGTTCTTTCCTCTTGAACCTGAGCTCTCTGATTCTTTAAACTGTAGAGGACAGAAGAATTGACACTATGTGACTTTCTGAGCTCAAGCTTTGAGAAACAGGCAATATCTTTGCTGTGTCTCTCAAAACTTAGCCACCATGTTGTGAGGAAGACCAAAGATCCCAGGAGATGTCCAGTGGGGAGGCCCACATGGGAGCCAGGGGCAGGCCCAAACCTGCCAGCCTCGGAGGGGAGCCTTCTAGGATATAGGTCCTACAGTCCTCAGCACAGCCACCTTCTTCAACCATGTGGAGCAGGCAGGAGTGCTCCTCACTTATATTGGAGATTTGTGAGTGAGAGAAATGATTGTTATTATTTTTAGTCACCATGTTTCAGGACATTTTGTTATATAGCTGTAATCACCAGAACAAGTAGAAAGACTTCCATGCCATTTTCTCTACATAGTTTCTTATTTCCTTTAACATGAATAATGTAAAACCACTCCCTTAGTATTTGGGCAGTTTCTGTTTTTCTTTCAAAGAATCTTCCAAATGATCACTCAACTTCATCCATTCAGCATATAATTGATATATGAGAAGTCAGTATCATAAATATTAATTGTCTTACAGTTTGATATTTAAACATTATGTTTAGTTTGACAGTCATTACAGAAGAATGTGTATCTAAGTTAATTTTACAAAAATGCTTTTTTCCATTCTTGAATTTTAAGTGTCAAAATCTGTAGCCTCCTTTTTGCCACTTTCTGAAATTCTAAGAATAGTTCAATGATAATTGAGGTTCTCTTGCTAATATTGCAGAGCTGGCACTTTATAAATATCAAGTTATCATCCTATTTATGAATTACCCATTTTCTTTTAAACATAACATTTAGTATCAGTTTTGTTGTAATATCTTAAATTCAATGATTACAAACACAATTAGAAGTAAAAATTAGAAAAATGAATATCTGAATATGAAAGAAAAACTGAAAAAAATGAATTCAGTATATTGTACCCTTTGGAAATCTGGCCTGATATTCTGATGATTAATAAATGTAGAAAAATGGATAGTGCTACACAAATACTTATCTTTTGAAGAAAGCTTATTTATCTGCCCGCATATGAAGAATGAAAATCACTGAGCTTTTCCCCTCAATATTATATTTTACAAGGCACAATAATTGGGCAAGTTGTGAAAAAAAAAATTTTCTGCCAACTTTACAGTTCAAACTCTGAGTAAGACAGATGAATTTACAGTGGAGAAAACGCTCTGCATCTGGCTTCTCCAGTCCAACCTGCCACATGACTGAGCTAGTTCTATGAAGAAGCTGGAAATCTGGCGCCATGGTAAATGAAGAAAATGAGTTTAATCACTTAACAAGCTTGCTGCTTTGGAGCCTGATGGCAAGAACTGAGTGCAACATTCTAAGTAAACAGCAGCAGAAACATTGCCTGAACACTAGGGATGGCTGTGCAGGTCAAGTCAACACAAGCAAACTTCCAGGGAAATGAAGGAAAGAGAAATATTGAATTACGGAATTGTGGATGCAGGGGGAAGTTCTGTGTTGTCCACAGAAGAGCAGTTTGTGAGATGGTAACTGCAGAGATATGGCATCAGTTGATCAGGAGCAGCTCCCAACAGTCATGTACTGATGATAATATCGATCTCACCTTTCTAGAAATAGCCTCACTTTCCATCATAAGCACGTAGCTAGATGGATAAAGTGAGCACAGGGTGTTTAATGGCATACCCAAAGAATACCACAATAAGTGATAGACAAAGGTTTTGAAACCAGATCTGTAACAGTCAGTCTAGGGTTTAATTTTTAATATTACTGTAGTAAGGAAAGTAATAACCCCTCAAAAACACCCACACCTTAATTTCCAGAATCCATGCATTTATTAGTTTATATGAACAAGGGGAATTTGAAGTTGGAGTCAGCTAATTGCTTTGGAAAGTGGCATTATTTTAGATGGTGAGTGGGCCCAATGGAATTTCAAAGATCCTTATAAGAATAAGAGTGTGGCAGAGGATGAGATGCGGCAATGGAAGCAGAGTTCACACAGAGAAATTCCATGCTGTGCCCTTGGCTTTGAAAGCAGTGGCAGGAGCTTGCACTAATGAATAGAGGAGAATTCTAGAAGTGGAAAAGCCCAGGAAACCAACTCTTCCCTGGATCCTAGGGAGGCAGTCTGACACCTTGGGTGTGGCCCAGTGAACCCTACTGTGGATTTTTAGACTCTAGAACTATAAGATAATAGATTGACGTGGTTTTTAAGCCACTAAGTTTGTGGTGCATTTTTATAAAAGCAGTAGGAAATGCATAGAGCTCTGGTAACTATGTCCAGTTTGTCGTTACAAATAGCATTGGTTAATAAAATGATCAGACATCTCCAATTTCAGAACTTCAGGTTAAAATATCCTCAGGATGACGGTATAAAGCTTTGGGACCACTACCCCAGCTTTCTCCTTTTGTATTTAAATTATTGAAATGCTTGCCTCCTCTTCTGAGCTAGGGGCTTAAAGAGGAGAGACCAAGATGGGTGTGGTGGCACATGCCAGCCTCCCCAGCACTTTGGAAGGCTGAGTAGGCGAAGAGTATGAACCGGCCTGAGCAACTTAGGGGCTTAATGGGACACTGTCTCAGAAAGGGGTTTAGCTTAGTGCAAAGACCTTGGTTGCAACCCTCAGTACCACAAAGGATAAAAGGGTAGAGGCCACAACTGCTGCAACACTGCACATGTCTCCAAGGTTGCCGCTTCTAACTGTGAATACTGAGGTGGGGTCAAAAACTATGGTGAATGTTTAAATTTTTAAAAAATTATTTCACTAAAAGACACATTGCCATCAATCCATCTCAAACTACTTCCCCTTGCTTCAAACACATTTATCCCATCATTCTTGCCTCTTTCTGAAGCAGTTCTAGATGTTCTCTTTCCTAAGTGTCTGTAGTTATAGTGCTATGACTAACTTGATATCCTGGATCAATTTAAAATGTTTCCCTTTTAGGGTCATCCTGACTTTGGGGAAGTGCTAGAAGCTGCTTGGTGCCAGATCCGGTGAACAGGAGGATGAAGACAAACCATAATGTTCTTAAAGCTTCACATTCTGGTCAGTGGAATGCTGTAGCAGCATTCACTATATTTTTGACCATGCTTCATAAAGCCACTCTTGCAAAAGGACTTCTAGTATGCTTTAGAAAATGGCAAGAAGCTAGGCTTGGTGCAGGCCTGTGATTCCAGCACTCCAGATACTCAGGGAAGAGGATCACTGGATATCTGGTCAACCTGGGCTACACAGTGAATTCAAGGTCAGCCTGAACTACAAAGTGGGACTCTGTCTCGAAAAAGCGGCAAGAATGATGGCATAAGTGTGTTCAAAGTGACAGGGGATATTTTGATGGGAATGAATTGCAATGTGTCTGTTACTATAATAGCTTTTTTAATTTAGACAGTCACCATGTATTTTGATCCCACCGTGTAAAACACAACTTCACAGTCCCTGGCCATCTTTCATTCAAGTGACTATGCCAGTCCCTCTTACACAGGGACTCTGGGACCACTAACAGCCCCTGGCAAGGTTCTTCTGTCACCCCTCTCTCCCACTCTGCTGGAGGCCCCACTGTCACCACTGACTTTCAGGAACAGATGTGTAGGCAAAATCCTCAACTTCAGAAGAAGTCAAAACTTTATCACACTCAAGAAAGGGTGGGAGTATGGAAACCGGGCAGATCTTTTTCTTTTTACCATTTATACTTGTCTCTAATAACAGCCGCCTTCTGGTTGGTGTGACAGGCAGAAACAGGGCAAGTGTCAAACTACCAACTATAGTGACAATTCAGCAAGTTCTCCATTCACTACGTACTTAAAATTCTTTTGCATAATTACGCACATCTCTTTTTTAGAAATATGTACATATTAGTTGTAGCACAACTAATGATAGCTTTTCTGACGCAGGATGTCTTTAGTTTTTTCTCAATAAATTGCTATTTTTTATTTTTTTATTATGGGTTTTGGAATGAAGATTGATTTTTGAGCCGTTTGGGGGGAATAATAGCTGACTTTTGTGCTACTGTGCCACAGCACAGCTCGCATTTCGGTAATTAAATATAAACACGCTCCCTCAAAAGAACAGAGCCACTTAAAATATGGCAGTGCTTCATTAATAATCGATTTACAGAACCTGCCCATGGAAACGACAGCCCCTTGACGCTGTCATGACACTGTCAGTCTCGCTAAAGCAGGTAAGAATTATTTCTTGAGCTCCACACAGTCACAAATAGCAATGGTTTCCTTGGCGACTCTGCAGCAAAGCTTAAAGCACTGTGCCTGCAAGACTGGCCTTTGTGAATTAGAGGGGAGTCTCTCTCCACACGTTCATCCAGCTTCCCACTTTGAGAAACTTTGGGCCAGTCCTTGGGAGGCGTCTCTGTATGGTTACTGTAGTATGTGTGTGTGTGTGTGTGTGTGTGTGTGTGTGTGTGTGCGCACATGTGTGATAGCAGATGCTCCTCCTGCAGGGCTGGGTCCCAGTGTGCAGCCTGTGGGTTATGGCACCATCAGAGCCTGCAGCCACCAGCGGCCTGCTTTGCAATGCTAAGGAGGCTGAGAGCAGCAGGACCTGCTCTTGCTAATGAGTCATCCCATGGGCAAAGCCTCCTGTCTGATAATCGCCAAGTCACAAGCAGAAGGATATCCTGGGGAAAGGAAACAAAGACAATGCAGGTTATAGTTTTGAAAGGGGACTATAATGATTTTGGTCCTTCATTCTGTTTGGGTTATTTTATTTGTGGAACCAACAAGTTGGTGCCCTTTTGATAATTTTAGTATTCTAGATGTTCCTTTTTTTTCCCTTGGGCTGCCATGGACGAAAGGGCGCTCCCCCTCCCCTCTCCCATGCTTTTCTTTTCTTAGCATTCTTTGCAGGGGAGGTATAGATTTATAGGAGAGATTTGCAGGAGACTTTGGTGCAAAGGCTTGCCCCTGACTTGGCCAGGCTCCCAGAGTGCCAAATGGAGACAGAGAACTCATTTCAGTGCTGACTGTGCGAGGTCAAGAAGCAATATAACTATGCTTAAAGCAACTGCGTATAAGCACGTGACAGCCGGAGGAGACAGGCCACTTCGAAAACCTGTGTGTGCTTTAGGCCAATGCACTTGGCGGAAAGGCATAGCGTTTTAACTTTACCTACTTAAAACTGTAAGTAGAGTAAGAAAATATGGAAACTATGGATTCTCACGACCCACCAATTACACAAGCTACAGTTTATAGAATCTGTTGCATCGAGAAAATGTTATCAAGCATGAACTTCTTTCCCGTGAGGATTCCTCTTCACTCACTAATCATGCAAGCTAATTTAGTACAGCGAGTAAGGTATTCCATATGTAGGATTTTCTTTAGATTATATTAATTTCCTTATGAAAAGGGGTTCAACTGTACTTTACAGTATCTACTTCTCTGAGTAGATAAAAGTGGCTTTCTATGACCAGTCCTTGTCTCTATGATTACTATTTACAATGTTTATTTTGTTCTCGAGGACTGGCATGATGGTAAAAATTATGAGCCCAGGTGCCAGGCAGGTGAGAGGTTCAAATGATGCTTTCAAGTGTGTGGTTAGAGGTGAGTCTGTAAGACTTAGTTTTCTCATCTGAAAATGAAGGTAATACCTCCTACTGCAAAGGACTGTGAGAGGAATTAATTGAAATAATGTCAGCAAATAAAGAGTTTAGCATACACACAGCATATGAGAACACACATGTTCAGACTGACAACATTTTATATTTGTGACTTGCTCGTGTTTAATATTTATGGTATACATTTAGTCAATTCTTTCTAGGTTTTTAAAGAAAACTTTTCTGGGTAATATACTAATATCTATATTTTTTTATTTAATAAGCTCAGTTTTGACTAATTTGTGCTATTTTAATTCAGCTAAGTTTTAAGAATTGTAGACATCTTTTCTAAGTGTTTCCCAAAAATTCAATATAGTCTAGGGTTGTATAAGAAAAACCATGTCATACTTAAGCTTGTGTGTCTGATTTGTTTTGCTTCACATTATGGTCTCAAGTTGTGTCTTAGTTACTTTTTCATTGCTGAGATACAATACTAGGCACCCAACATTAACGGGGGAAAGGTTTAGTTAGCTTATAGTTTGTAGAGGTTTCTGTCCATAAATGGCTGGCTCCAAGGCAGGGTGGCACACGGCGGAGGAGCAACACTTTGTGGTGGTGGAGGACAGCAAAAGCAATAAGCGAGGAGGGGAGAGCAAGCCTCTTTCATCCCCCACACTGCATGCAGGCTACCGGCCCTAGGGCAGGTGTAGCACTCACACTCTTAGTCCCAGCATTGGACCATGAATCAATCACGAATTCTAGATTCAGCCACCTCCAGAAAGCACCCCCACCCTTGACCACATGGGGCCTTGCGGGGAAATCCAGACACAAACCATAACAAGGTGCATCTGTTTTCCTACAAATGACTCAAGTGTATCTTTCTGTATGACACAGTGGTACTCCATGGTGTGTCAGTATCACAATTGCTTTCTCCACTCTTCATAGATGGACATATCGGCTAGCTTTTGAAGCCAGGTCACTAGCTAACTTGCTGCTCTTTCAGAGTCTAGCTGTCACTGTAAAAAGCTAAGGCCCAGGAGAAGCTATGTGTAGATCCTCCAGTCAAGCCAAGCTTCCAGAGGACCCTGGCATCCATGGCAGCCATGAAAATAAACTTCATCAAAGAAAAAGCCAAAAAAAAAAAAAAAAAGCCCTGGACAAGAAGAACCTAGGCAGAAGCTGTTCATAGTAAGCAGGATGAAGAAAGGCTGGAGTTCCCCCTCCGATTTGCCAACAGGGCTGTCCCTATAGAGAAAGAGACTTGGGGTCCATCCTGAATTTAAGCTTAAAATGGTGGGAGTGTTCATAGGCCAAAAAGTATGTTCTACCCACATTCATGTGTCTTCATCATCATAAAAATAGCACTCAGTGTCTCTGAAGCACTTGCTCTGGGTCAGTACCTACATTTATTATTGGTGAGCACTTTACACTCAATAACCCACTTAACCTTCACTAAACTTTTATCTCAACTTATGAGAAAGGAGCTGAGGCTCAGAAAAGGTAGAGTGGTTTTCAAAACCCCACACTGATGGACGTCTTTAGGACAGCATTCCCACCAAGGAATGGGTTTTTATCCCGAGTTTTTATCCTCACTAACGATGCTTCCTTTGCTCCTGCTAGAAGCTGAAAGCCTAACACTGCCATCGCTGTGCTGACAATGCAAGGCTGTGAGATGATACCGGCAAGATGACCACTTTGCTTGGCTGTTGTACAACCAGAGCACTACTGTGAATCAGCCTGAAACCCGGGGACAAGAGGAGAACTCAGATGTACTGCGGTAGGGACCTTGATATAAAAAGCATCGCTACACGGAAACCAAGAGAAGGGAGGCAGCGTGGTCCTGGAGTACTTGCCGCAAAGAGGTAAATGCTTGCTTTTCTTTCTTTGGAATGCCTGAGGGTAACTGACAGAGATGAGCCTCCTTACAAACGTCTATGTGTAGTGAGCAATGATGGGTGACATTTGCATAGCACCTTACATTCTGCAAAAGCTCTTATCCTCACACTATTTCCTTGACCCTCAGAAGTACAGGACAGGCCTTGTTGTCACTGCTTTAGAAAATGACTGCACCTGTGAGATGGGACAGTGGCCATATTCCTAGGTAGCCGTGAAAATTAAGTCGTGATAGGATAGATCACAACTGATAGGCCAAGACCTAAAGCACAAAAAACCTATGTGATGAATCATCATTCCAGAGAAGGAAACAAGGCTCAAAGAGGTTTGATGACTGACCCAAGATGATCCAAGTATTAAGGTGCAGGCCCAGGCCCAGAACCATGTGGCTCAAGGTGCATCCTCATGCAGGCTTAAATCTTACTTAAACTAAACAGATACAGGGAACAAATGAGACCCTAGTCCCTGGAAGCTAAGGCATTCATATCACTATCCTCCACCGTTCCTCCTCTCCCACCTCTACCTCTAACCCAGAACTGGGCACATAAGTGCTTTTAAATGTTGCTGAAAGGATGGTAATTGGCCATTGAAATCCTGAAATTCAGGAAATTCTTTTCTCCACAACCCACTCTCAACCTTATTCTCTTATTCATCTTAGCTAAAGAGAATTCATTTAATCTTTAGATGTTGTTCTGGTCAGAATTCAAGATATATTCTGCCACAGAACAATGAGGATTAGGTGCTGAAGTGAAAATCTTCTTAACCATAAGTAACACACAATTCTATCAGAAGTAATGGTGATACAGGTTTTTGGTCTGGCCTGAGTTATAAACATAATTATCAAATACTTATTAAGGCATTAATGGATCCTAGAACTCATATTCCATGGGAAAAATATATACTTGAGCTTCAGTCTTTAAAAAATGAAAGGTACATCTTGAGAACTAAAATTAAATATTGCCTCATGTAAAGCGGAAGAGAAAGAACATTAAAGGAAGCCAGCTGGCAGTTTATTTCCTTTCTCTCCCTAGAACTCAGAGATTTTCCCATGTGAAAATCGCACACACACACACACACACACACACACACACACAGGTGTTTCTATGAGTCTCTGTCTTAGTGGTTCTTGAAGTGCGATTACTGGACCAGGGTCATGAGGATCAACCAACTTGTCTGAGATGCAAAATCTCATCACCCGCATCTGAGTAGGATCTGCAGGTGAGGCCCAGCAATCCTGTGTAGCAGCCCCTCCAGATGATTCTAATTCAGGTTTCAATGCAAGAACCACTGCCTTGTCTGAAAGTAACCTGTGTCCTTTGATATATTAACTGGCCCATCAGCGGTCTAAAACAATATGTGGGCTTGCCTAGGTCTCCAGGCCGAGGATGGCTGAGGAATGGCACCAATTTAGCTTACTGTGCTATAAAATTAAATGTAAAGTACTACATTAATAACAAGGATTATGTCTTATAAATGAAACATTACATAAACTGCAGGAACTCTCAGTCACATAAATGTCAGCATTATAGTAGTAAAAGCAAGTGTTTAATCCATTCTTAATTTACAGATTTTCCAACTTTTCTATTATGCATACCTCACGTATTCATTTTTCTTCCTTTATCTATTGTTCAGGATCCCTACCCAATTCTTTTACAATTTCACACAAATATACATGACTAAAACTACACCTGGATCTTTCATGACTGTCAGATGCAATGAAATCTTTGTGGACATTTGCCTACACCTTGGTGAGGTCAGCATAGGGAGCTGTGAAAACTTTCTAAAATCTTTAGTTAAACTCTATTATAGACTAATTTTCCCCTGGGGATTGCCAAGGAAAATCTACACGTTAGTTCATTCATTAAAATTTCTTTCAGTGATACCTAAATGGCTAATTCTGTACCTAGCTACAAGGGAAATGAAATCCCCAAATTTGATCAAAGTTAATCAAAACAGAGGTGTGTGAGTCATTCAAAAGACAAAGCATGCCTATTAAAAATGTTCCAAAAGAAGACACACGGATGAAGCTGCTGGAGGCCACTCTAACTTGTGTTATGATCATTTAAAAGGGATTTTAAATGACTATTTACATTAGTATTCAATCAAAGGCACCTTGTATGACAGCCCCCGCATTACACGGAATATTTATCCTGTGCCTGAAATGCACTGCACCTCCAGCCTTCTCAGCCAGCGGCTGCTGGGTTGAATTGACCTTTCCTTTAATGGCAAGATGATAATCGTATTTTGTCACTTTTTTTAACAAGATAGTTGTGAAAAGAAATAAGATATGAACCACAGATTATAAATTAGAAATAACTGAAGGTAAGACACGTGGGTTATGTTTGTTGTAGGCTTCTCGATGGTCACCATTTTTTTTTCAATGGAGCAAAATTGAGCCTAGTAACATTTAATTACTATCTTAAATTTCTAAATTTTGTAGCCGGGCGTGGTGGCATACGCTTGTAATCCCAGCACTCTAGGAGAAAGAGGCAGGAGGATCACAAGACCCTGTTTGAAAAATAAAATATGAAAAACTGCCTGGAGATGTAGCTCTTGTGAAGACCCTGGGTTCAGGCCTTAGCTCTGAGAAAAAGGGACGAAAAAGCCTCTTGGTCAGTTTTGACTGAAGTGTAACACACAAGGAAAGAATTAGTTCCATTTTTTACCTTCAGATTTGAGTACCATCATGCTGGGTCTTTTATTGATAGCAAATCCAACTCTTGAATTTTGTGTGTTTTTTGTTTGTTTGTTTGTTTTCCGGTACTGGGAATCGAACTCACGACCTTGAGCTTGCCAGGCAGGCGCTGTGCCACTGAGCTAAATCCCCAGCCCCACAACTCTTGAATTTTAAAACTTAACCGTGCTTGTGATCTTTTTTCTGTCATCATGGTCAGCTTTGTTTACCAGCCTCCTCAGATTTGGCCTCAAAATGGTGAAGGTCTTGATATAAGTCAAAAGAAATTTTTGAAGAGAAATGTGCCCCAAACAAGTGCATTCTGAAATGTACTTATTAGCACTTTGAGTGACATCGAGTAGTCTCCTTTCTTGCTATTATCTCCCTGTATTTTCACAGTGAGAAAAGTCCAGTGAAGCTAAACAAGGTTATAAAATGTCAAGATTCCAGTTTCTGATGTTGTTAGTTACCACTAGGATTTATGTTATCCTTTTAGTTACCAAAAAGATTTCCACATGAATCTTTTTGGGAAAGCTCATTAAATCTTACAAAAGATTACCTTTTTTGATTGACAGTTGATCTGACCAAACACCTGAGAATAAGAACATTCAGCATTTACACTAGATGGTGGGATGGGCATAGAAACCCCCAATTAAATTATAGTTTGCTAGGGCTACTGGAGCGCGCTCCTGGTTTGTCCAGCTTCCCATGGGCCAGTCCACATCCATCACCTGTACAGAAGAGGAACTTCCTCTGTGAGCGTGCGCCGGGCGGTACCAGCGGTAGAGAAGCAGTTAAAATAACTGGACATGAGGGCCCTGCCTTCCGAGCACCTCTTCGGTACAGTCCAAAGATAGGAGCTATGAAAACATGAACATCTATTCTGAATGTCCTCCGGCAGGGAGACGGAGAGCCATGTTAATTTAATCTCCTCTCCTAAATGTTAGCAGCAGTGTAGAAATGGACGCTCTCATCCCTGTAATCAGTTGCATGGTGCATAAGGGCAGCGGTCTCTTGAGCCTCATCTGTGAGCTAATCTTTCATTTCATAGCAGATCTTTCCATATCAAACAACACAAGTGACTTAATTTGCATGACAGGATTTGTAACGGGGCAAATCTAGTGTCAAAGTCGATTAAAGATTACACCAGAGAACTATCATAATCAGTCCTCTAATGAGCCTAAATAGTACATGTAAAGTCTCCCCTTTTTGCCATTCCAGTCATGTATAAAAGGGAATGTATTTCTTTTCATCGATGAGCCAGTCCTTTGGTTTGCACATTACGCCCTGCGTTGAGCTAAAGTCATGTCAGTCTGGTTTCAGAGGGAGAGAAAGGGAAATAATAAAGCAAACATCACTTCACAAATGACATTGCTTGGTATAAGCCAACGTTTGAAGCCCTTAATTCTTCTAATCTGCAAAATAGTCAATGCTAATGGGTTTTTGCCTTTGTGAAAGCTGATGCATAGAAAGAAAAACTTTAATGAGCTGCCTGGGCCGTGTGCTTACAGATACCTGTCAAATGTCTGTCATCTTAGCTATTGCTGAGGCATTATAAAGAAAGTAAGAAGGAAGGAACGACAGTATTTGTACAAGCATTTTCATGCTAAAATGGCACAATTTTCTTCCTGTCATAATTTCATTGTATCTGAAAGTCGGAAAAGCTTAACCCTTTCCCTAGCATGTCCTGGGTAGTTGTATCACACAATTTTGGTGCGAGCAGTTTAAAAACAGCCCTGTGATTTTGTAAACAGCATCTTCTGTTAAATTTGTTTTCAAAAATGGAATTACCTACATTTTTAAAAAATGTGACAACAAACTATTTGAATCAATTGCTTCAAATCAATTGCTCCCAGGGAGACCAGGAGTATATTAAATGCAAAAACTCTCTAATGTGTGGGGCTGTCATTTGAATCAATTTTTCCTGAGTTCTTAATTTAATATTTCTTTGTATCTTTGTATGCCTAATATACATACCAGGGCAATAAGGTCAACAGACTCCCCTCGTCTCACCTTCTCTTTTATTCAAAAAAAAAAACAGGCAATGCAAATGTATCTTATTACCCAGGCACCTGCTACCGGAAGCTTGTGTTAGCTTTATTTTCTGGGACACAATCATAAAAATGCAATGTGAGTTAAAACTTGGCAAGAATAAAAAGTCTCTGTCCAGGTGTGAGTTGTTTTTCCCCTTGTAAATAAAAAAAAGAAAAGGAATTCAATAGACACATGTGTACGTGTATATTCACACATACATACCCAGAGAAAAACTTCCAAGTTTTAAGTCAGACTGCCTCAGTTGTAAAGAAAGAATGGCCTTTAACCCTTCAGATCCCTCATTGTCTTGAGCCATAATGGAAGGGTACCATTCTCTGATCATTTTTGTTGGGCCCACCCTTCATGCCTAAATAAAAGATAGAAAGAAAAGGAAAGAAAGTGCTTTCTAGAGGAGGAGGAGCCGCTAGAGCTTGTACTAAGGACTACACTTTGGCTTTCCCCTTGGCTTCTTGTGTGCATGAAAAAGGCTTGTGCATTTTCATCACTGTGTGTTGCAAAACAGCACATGTTGGGACCATCCTCAAAGTTTACAATGAAAGGGTAAGGATAAAAATGAATATTTGTGAAAAAGATAATGCTGGTTGTTTGTACCTGTGAAGGTTATCAATAACCCTGACTTGCAATATTGCCTTGTGCAGTAACAGATTTTGGCAAAATATGACCATAGTCATGTACCTCCAGGTCAGCTAAATTCTAACAGGCTCAAATTATTGCATGAGTCTAAGTCTTCTAGAAGCTTCCAAGCATTAATGATGATGTCCAGTAATAGGGTGGTCATCCTTGATGGCTCATGGCCAGGAGTCCCTAGGACGCTTGTGCACTCAGAGCCCCAGTCCCTTCCAGGAAGGCATATGTGGGAATTGCAAAGCAGAGCCCTCTCCACATGGCCTCAAAGCCTTGTTGTAACACCTGCGCTTTGACACCTTCACTTTCTCTCCCCTGTCACAGCCTAAAGAGCACAACTTTAATGAGCTCACTGGGCTGCATTGTTTCTCAAAAGAACGACCGTGACTAGAAGGAGGAAGTATTAAATGTTTATGCTGCAGGTAAAATCCCAGGCTCTAATTTGTTCCTTTCCCCCTGCTTCCTTTTCCCAGAGTAATAAGTCAAAACAAATCCAAGGAGAAGGCAAATTCTAGGCAAGTGGCATTAAAATTTCAAATTAGATAAACCAAGCCAAGAGCACTAGAATACGGATGCCTCTAGCATTCAGGGCCTCGGATGCGGCCAAGACCCAGGTCTCCAATTAGACAGCTCTTAAGGTTGGGTTTATTGAAAAGAAATTAGGCCAACATTAATTTGGAAATGAACTGTCTTAACACTCTGTGGTACAGATACTCAGCTACTTTGAAAAGAAGTAAATTCACTTCATGAGTATAAAAAGCATCCTCCTTGGATCTTATTCTGATTTCCAAATAAGTAGACCTTTTAAATTAAAAATGAGCAGCGGAGCCAACTTCTGTGGCTGTGGGGTCTTTATTTATTTAACAAACATTTATTGAGAACCCTTAGTTCGCCAAGCCCTAGGCCACAGGATCATGCTCTGTAACAAAATCTACTCTCAGGACACGGTTAGACAAGTGTTCCTCAAAGTTGCAAAGTTTTCTTTCTTCAAAATTCTGGTCTCTATAAAAAACCTTTTGTGCATGGAACCCCTTTTACTAGTTACATATAAAAATCTATTAAAGAGACCAGCTGTCTGGATGGTTTCAATGTTGCGTTTGTTGTTATGGTTTTGTGTTTGTTTTTTTTTAAATAAAAAAAATAATTTAGAAGCCTGGATCTCCTCCCAGGACTCGCATTCCACAGTGTAGGTGAAAGCTCACGGGCTTCATCTAGATGTGTAGTTTTAATCACTCTTGACTTCCACTTCCACTTCTATTTATCAGGACCCTCCCCCCCTCAAGCATTGGGTCCAACTCCAGAGACTTCATGCCATATGGAAAATAAAATCCCTAGACATCAGCACACAAGCCTGAGTAATATACATTAGCTTGCATTTTGCAAGAGCAAAGTTTCTACATCCTTGCCCAAAGGCTCATGTAAGGCACGCCGTGAGCCCAAAAGCTATGAGCCCTGTTACAAAACAATGCTTTGCATCTCCGCCGCCCCGCCCCGCCATGCCCCACAGCAGCGTGTACAGTGAGAGGCTCGGCCATGTGGATCTCAGAGTCCATTTTCCCTGCGGTCCTCAACTCGCCTTCCCCTGAACACTCCTTCTGTGACCCGCTTGCTCTACCTCTGATCCGCTTCGCCCCAGAGGCTGTCACAAGTCTCCCTCCTTCCCAGGAGTTGAACACACAATAGAGAAAAGGCCCTGGCTGGGAGGTTCAGCCGCCATTAACCCCTACCAGCTGTGCCTGTGGGGAGCCTTCTGGTCTGAATGTCCTTTCTCTGCGGCCGCCTTCATGCCACTAATCTAACCATTGTTGGGGAGGAATGCTGACAGGAGAAAAGAAATTTTTCTTGTGTCCATGCAAGTGTGTGTATCCATGTGTAAGTGAAGGAAGAGTGAAGGCTAATTTCTATAGTTGGCATGAATGGAGGGGTTGGGAAAAAAACCTAGTTAAAATGTGTTTACTTGCTTAAAAGGCTCAGTCCATTTAAATAATTTCAGTAGCGTGTTCTATTTTTTTTAGGGAGGGGGAAGAAACTAGTTACTATTATAATTTTCTTTAAATCCCTTGAGATGTTTGGGCATGTTTAAGACTTTTAAAATTCATTGCCAGCTGAAAAAAAATTGAATTGAAATTCTTAAAAATACTGGCATAAAGTTACAGACCACAGAATTACGCAGTTCTAATGGCCCTTAAGAAATTAGAGAAAGAGAACTGGTTATACAGGTCACATTTCCTTCAGAGAAACCATTCATGTTTAATGCTTAGGAAAGTTTTGTAGAACAATATTTTACAATTGAAATGGAAAGAATTTAATTTTTATCAACCACCTTCCATGATTCTAAAGTGAAACACCGTATTTTTTTTTTAAATGCAAAATTTCAGTGAACCCAGTAGTTCAATAAGGAACATGATTTTCTTTTCATTTTTAAAGAAGTCATTCAGACAAAGACCTGAAGTAGTAACTTCGCAAACTTAGCAAGCTGGGAGGGTGATAATGATGGCTGGAATCCTAATCATATCACAAAGCAGATATCTTACTTTTTGAAATGTTTATGTAATTTGGATCTTTATAAAAGATTTCATTTAGTTTTTTTTCAAAAACACCAGCACTGAGGAGAAACACTTCTTCAATTTAGTGCTTCATGTTATCATTGGACAAAGATTCGTAAAAGACAACAGTTGGCCTGATTCAAATCAAATTAAAAATAATTCATGTAGAAATGTCTTTTCTGGGCAATTAGATGTATCGTAGTAGGGCAACTGTCTGGTATAATAGAGCTCCACGTTGCAGCTGTCCCTGCAATCACAGGCCTTTATGACAGCCACTAGGGGAGAATGAGCCCCTCATTGGTTCTAGCCATGAAAATTTAGCATGATCGTTCCTTGCCAATTTATGATCTCAGTCATGTGATCGTGATAAACTAGATTTAATTGCATGAAATAATACTTCTGTCAATCTGAATGCAAACATTTACATAAATGGTGACTATGGTACCAAGTATACTTTTCCAGAACATTACAGATGAACACTCTGACACTCATCTGATCAAGGTGCAGTGTGTTGATTAAAACCAAACCAAACAACAGTGACAAGGAAGAGCCTATGTCTCCCATTCCTGTACCTGTCTCTCAGCCATTTGGGTTTTTCTGTTTCCCCAGGGGTAAAGTGTCTTAGAGAGGAAAAGAATGTGATAACATGGATTGATGGAATAGATGGGAATAATGAAATGCTTTTAATTCTTCTCAGTTTATTCACTCACTCATCCATTCAGCAAGTATTTGTAAGTTTTTGTAATATGCAAGACATAGTTGCCAGGCTATTTCAGAGATACAAAGGCAAATTCTACACAGCCTATATTCAAGAAATTCCTCACCTGATATGAGAATTGTTATGTTATACACTGTGGTGCTTTGGTTCATGAACTTAATTCTTTTTTTTTTTTTTTTTTGTCTCAGTATGCAGTTCAGGCTGACCTAGAGCTCACTTTGTAGCACAGGCTGGTCTCGAACTCGCAACGAGCCTCCTGAGTCCTGGGATTACAGGTGTGCACCACCACAGCTGGCTATGAACTTAATTCTTTCTGTGATTCTGGTTTCCATGCTTCCAATTCGGTTGCAACCAGAAGCATGGAATGAATTCTGTAACCAGAATCATGGAAAGAATTAAGATTATAAACTGAGGTACCACTGTAACTAGCTATAACATAAAGTAGAAATATAGTAATGCTTTCTGAAGGCAGGTGTTAAGCTTTTACACAAAAGACTCATCCTAACTTCCCCCAGCTGTCATGGTTGTTACAATTGACAAGTATTTTCCATTTTTGTCCCAGCCCTATTTATATCACTAGTAGTTCTCAGAAGCAAAAGAGTATAATTTTAGCCAGGTATAACCTCAAAAAAATGACCCTATGGCTTTCTCTGTATTGGTGTATCTATTTGGACATGAACTATGTCTCCATATTCTCTTACCTTTGGAAGTGTTTGGAGAAAAGCTATTGGGTACTTAAGAGATTTTATAGCAGAGAAATACTGGAAGGTCTGAGTGTGTTTTCTACTTAGCAAATGTGTGGTGAGGATGTGAACCTTTAGGTACAAGGCCCATTTATTCCAGGGTTATAAGAACAAGCAAATGGTTTCTCCATCTGAGTGATTTACATTAATCCACCTTACTCCACTTTGTAAAAGTATACTCATTAAATCTAAGTATAGTAGGAATATTAAGGCATTGTTTCAGAAATTCTATTTGCCTCTATAAGTAAATAGCCAGGAGAGAAGCCCATGCTATTTAGAAACCTTTAGTAATACCAAAATTAAAAAAATTTTTTTTTAACTTTATTAACACCAAATACGACGGTGCCTCAGTACACGAACCCCTCCGCTAGTGAACAACTTGGGTCGCAAACAGAAGAGGTCAGGAAAATTTTGCTTCCCTTTGCGAACTCTATATCTGATGATGAACACAAGTGCTGCCATCTTCCTTGAAGGGGAAGGAGGGAACACGAACATGGCCATCGTCCCCAGAATCGTGGAACGAATTAAGTTGGTGAACCGAGGTACCACTGTAGTACACTGGACCTATAACCTCCTGCTTCATGTATTTGAGGGCTGACAGATATTAAAAATTGAGAAGAAAATATTTCAAAGTCAGTTGGAGTTTAATGGTTGGAGTCAGAAGAGAACTGATTGGTGTCAATGGTACCTTTGTGCCTCCTGGCTAAAGGCAAAGGGTTGATTTAATTATGATTCAAAAAATAAAAAAAAATAAAGAATAAACCACTGTTTCCCAGTGGTCTAAAGGGTCTGTGTAGACCAAATAGCTAAATATGCTTTCCAACCTCATCTCCTCTACCTTTCCCTGATCTTCTCATCGTTCAGTTGATGGTCCTACTCCCTGGTCTGTTCCTTTCTCCATGCTGGTCCCTCATCACTTCTGCTCCCTGAATCTGCCTATGGAAATCTTACCTATCCCTCCAGGTCCACATCCAAACTGTCCCGTTTCCTCCCAACTAGATTTAATCTTTTAAAAATTATCCTGACCTTTTGTGGAGGGCAGCTCACCAGTATCTAGAAAACCTCTTAAATACCCATAATATAGCAATTTTACCTCAAGAATCTATCCCAAGAACAAACACAGTTGCACATAGGAATGCATATGGATGTTCATCATGGTGCTACTGCCAGTTGGTAAAACAGAAAAACAGGTGAATGTGCATCAATAAAGAAATGTTCGAATTACATGTAGATACACATTATATTTTTACAGCCTATAAAAAGAAGTAAATCAATGGGTACTGACAAGAAAATAATTGTACCTCAAATATTGCAGAAGTAAAAGGCAAATTGCAGAATATTGAGTAGAATGTAATCCCTTTTATTTGGAAAGAAGGAAATAGGAGTAAAGAGAAGAAGGCAAGGAAAGAGAAGGTTTACTTAGGTATATATTGATAGGGTTACACATATATGCATAGAGAAAACTCTAGAAGGATGGGTAATAAAGTGGATAGTGGTGTTTACCGCTGGAGATATAGGAGGATAAAGAAAGTATTTACTAGTTTCTTAAGTTTGCATTGCTTTGTTAATTAAAAAAAAGTGAAATCCCTCCATTGAACTTCACTTCTTTTCACACATAGTTATCAGCTGGGAATATTTCTCCTTATTCTACAAGATCTTAAGACCTTTGAAAGAAAGAAACACGCTTTGTTCACATTTGCATGGCTCATTTGCTATAGAATCCATATTTTGAAGCACTAAACCCCAATGTATGACATCTAGAGACAAGGCCTTTGGGAGATAAGCAGGTTTAGATGGGTCATGATGGCAGAGCCCTCATGATGGGAGTAGGGTCCTTAAAAGATGAAACTTTAGAGCCCTCCCTAATATGTCCTCATGTGAGCACACAGCAAGGCCACTGTCTGGAAGGAAGGAAGAGGATTCTCCTAAGGATTTTAATTGATTCTTGTCAGCACCCAGCATTGAGAACTGTGAGAAATAAGTGTCTTTTGCTTAAAACACCCACTCTTGGTTACTTTATTACAGCAACTCTAGCTGACTGTTGCACCACTGTATCCATCATCGATTATCATAAAGGCTTGTGGAGTTATCTACTGAACTGAAATGAACTCGTAAATATCCTTCTTTGTCTATGCTTGAAAATTCCTCAAGGGTCTCCCCTAGATCTAGTGCAAGGCCTAAGCACACTCAAGAATGAAGAGCAACTTCTGCCAGAGGCATCAGGGGCAGAAGAAAAGGACTTAGCACAAGTGCCCTCTCCTTCCTCTTCTGGCCCATTCCACTTTTCTCAAACCTGGATGCAAGTATGGACTGCAAGTGAGTGTGTAAGACAACAACAACAACAAAAAAAAACCAAAAGCTTAAAACTCAACCTGAGAGACAACAGTCATAAAATTTAAAGAATATAACACATCTACCTGCTTCCTCCCAGGCAATAAAATTTATTAAGTAGCAGTTCTCCTGTATGCACCATGTTGCTTTTTGTTTTTTTTTGTTTTTTTTTTGGTTTTTCTCCGGTACCGGGAACCGAACTCACGACCTTGCGCTTGCCAGGCAGGCGCTTTTTGCCGCTGAGCTAAATCCCCAGCCCCGCACCATGTTGCTTTCTACAGTTTCAGTTACTTATGGTCAACTGTGGTCTGAAACATTAAATCGAAAATTCCAGAATAAACATTTTATGAATTTTAAGTAACTTTTCTTATAGTATATTGTTATAATGATCTTATTTTATTATAATGGCTTTTACTGTCCTACTTGCCTAACTTATAAATTAAACTTTATCATATGCATATACACATGGGAAGAAACTAGTATCCATGGCGCCTGCTACTATTCATGGTTTCAGGCATTCACCAGGAGTCTTGGAACACATCTCCCATGGATAAGAGGGAGTACTGTAGTACTGTAATACTCTTCCTTTTTCCACTAGATTTACTCACCTTGCTCTTCTGTAAGGGGGAGCATTGAGTGGAAAAGTGGCAAGAGATGAAATTTTGCAGTCCAGTGGGAATTGACTTCAAATTCATTCCTAGATAGAATGAGCAATCTTGGAAATATCACTTAACTTTTCTGAACTCCAGCTTACTCATCTATACAATGGGCCAAAAATATCTACCTAAAAACCATTGTTTTCAGTATTACATAAATCACCTCATTCAAAGCATCCAGAAAATTACTGGTATCTGTTCGTAGCTGTGAGGCCCTCCCTTGGTTGAAACTGACTGCCCTCCAGCCTTCTTCTACCAACAGGCCTTGCTGTACCCAGGGTCCTCCTCTGCTACCCTGTCCTGACATCACCCCCAGTGCCGGCTTGGGGTGGGGATCACCTGTGTCTCTACCTGAGCCCAAACCTCTGTCAGGCTACTCCTGCCCTCGTCCTCCCCTGATGCTACTGGTGCTCTTCTCTGCTACCTGTTCACCCCTAGAAACTCTAACCAGCCCCAAGTTCCCTGCTTTCCACCCCAAAGCTCAGAGAGCCTTAGAGCCTAAAGCTGTATTTTGGGAACAGGTCAGGGCTCAGGCCCCAGGTCATCCTATTTAATCCAGAAATAACTTGCACTCATCAGTGTGGGCTCTGGTAGGGACTTGGGGCCACGAATACTGTCAGAGGTTATTTTGTGTGTTCTGTGTGGGCTACCCATGCTGCCCACAGAACCACTTTTAATACAGTGATTCCATGGGCGGATTCCCATTGACTTTCAACTGATCTAGGAATCTGTTTTAGGAAGGAAGCCATTGTAAGCACAGGGCCACCTGCATAGTAGCTTGACGATGCTGCTAATTGTGGTGGATTGACAGCTGGTGGTCAGCTTGCAACACCCAGCTGAACTGAAGCAGCATGGTGCTGGGTATGGGAGGCCCACCTGAAGATTGTTGTCAACAAAATAAGAAGAAGAACTGGAGAAGAAGAAGTTGAGGCTGTTGGGAGCTGAGAGAGGCTGTTGGGTGCTGTTAGATGCTGTTAGGAGCTGTTGGTTCTCTCGGAGGAGCTTGTCATGCTGGCTTTCCTGACAAACTTGGCTGTTCTCATCATCCAAGGAGTTCAGGACATTGTCACTGAGAATGACTTCAGTTCACTTTGGGGGAGGTCTGATGCTCACTTTGATCATTGCTTCCTGGCTCCAGAGGGGAAGATGGTGCACTGCTCAGTCCCCTGGAGAAGCTTGCTGCATTGGCTTTCCTAATGGGAACTTGGCTGTCCTGATCATCGGAGGAGTTGGGACCTCACTGTTGCTGAGAATGGCTGTGGTGTTTTTCGGGGGAGCTCTGGTTCTTATTTTGAGCTTTGCTTTCTGGCTCCATTACAGATCCCTCAACCTGCTGGCACAGATCCTTCAACCCGCTAACACAGACTTTCTAGCTTCCACCACTGACTTTTGGGCCTTCCCAAACAGGCCTGCATGAGACATTGTTATGGGTTCTAGGTCCTCAGCTGAACTCATGTAGAACATTATTGAGAGATCCAGGCCCTCAGCTGGATTCTTTGGTCTTTAGTGTGTGGATGTATTTCCTACATTCTCTTTTATATGATTCTTTGGGTGACTATTATAAATATCCTTATAAAATATGTGTCCTGTATTATCATTTCTCCTTGCAATAATCCCAAACTACGACACTAATTTAATAGATTTGACCAGCAGAATAGGTCAAATTAGGAACCTTGAAGTGAATCTCCAACATGCTGTAAACCTTGCATTAACTCATTTATTCCAAATGTTTATTGAGCACCTGCTGTGCACCTGAGTTGTCTGAGGCTCTGAGGATGGAACTGGGAACAGGACAGACAAGGGGCCTGTCCTTGGTCACCTTCCTGTCTGGTGGGAAATGAGACAACTTCACATTGAAATCAGCAGCCTTGAGAAGACATCAGGGACCAATAATAGCAAGACAGCTACCTCAGAGATGTGCTGGGGAAAGTCCCTAAACAAGAGACATTTGAGGGCTGGGGATTTAGCTCAGCGGCAAAAGCGCCTGCCTGGCAAGCGCAAGGTCGTGAGTTCGGTTCCCGGTA
>NW_004955410.1:23592954-23615586 GCF_000276665.1 Chinchilla lanigera | reverse complement strand
GTACTTTTTATTTTGGCATCCAAAATCCAGAGAGAACATAATTATCAGTTTCTTTTGAGACATGAGACAAAAATCAAAAAACTTAAAAAAAAAAAAAAAAAAAAAAAAAAAACAAGAGACATTTGAAGTGAGACATGAATGAGAAGCCATAGAAAAATCTGGGAAAAGCATGTTCTAGGCAGAACTAGTCAAGGTTGTCCAAGACATTTCATACTCAACTTTGAGTCAAAATTCCCAATTAATTGGCTAAAAATGTTTCTCTGCTTCTCCCCTTGTCAACAGAAATTATTTCTGTGACTGCAACTTCCAGGGAGAGCCAGGCAGAGACAAAACAAGGGACACTCTCAGCTTTCTTTTTGCCCTCTGAAAAATTATGATAACCTCATAAACAAGATGGGGCACAGAAGCACCCTGGCGACTGATGGATCATTGAGAAAATAGCTAATGCTAAGTAGTATGGGCCGTTCCTGGTATTTTTATTCAGATCCCAAACTTTTGCCTAGGCTAGTATCTCTAGTACTAATTTTCAATTTGAAATATTGCAATATTTTTATACCACTGGAGATAAAGATATTAGTTTATAATCCAATTCTAGCACATACTTCAACTTAGGATTTATTGACACTACTCAACAATATTTTTAAAGGCATATGCAGGATAGAGATACCAACAAAAATTCTAGTGACAACAGTGATCTTTCCCCTCAAAGAAGGTTTTATCAACTAGAAGTAGTAAACTACTGAGTCCAGCATGGCACAAATGTGTGAGCAGAGGAAGAGCGCTGTGGTGATACCACTCCTTCGTGGTGGTATGCTACCTCATAGCTTCCCATGAGGTGTCAGAATCACAACTCATCCTTGGCTGCAGCATGGTTATGACCTGATAAATCCATTGTGAATTGAAAGTATTCTAAAAATGCAAAAATGTATGTAATATACCTGACCTAGTATATCAGTCAATTTCTCATCATTAAGATATAATATACAACACTCACAATTTAAAAAAGGAAACGTTTCATTTGACTCTCAGTTTCAAGAGGATTTAGTCCATGGCCTGCTGGCTCCCAGGGAGAAAAATCATGGTGGAAGGGCGTGGTGATACAAAAATGCTTAGTTCATTGCAGCCAGGAAGCAGAGCATGGGAACAATGCCAGAGAGAAATGGGTGAGGGGCCATGCACACTACCCAGGGCCACCAGGGACGTGCTTTACTCTTCTGCTAGGCAACTTAACCCAGTGATGTTGACATAGCAGGGTAACAAGTCACACTTACAAGTATCACGGTTTAGCACCACAGTTCACTGTAGAGTATCTGCTTCCTGTGTGATCATGCAGCTACCTGGGAGTCATCATGGTGCTGCCGCTGCCTGGCTTTGCAAGTTTCCTATTTCATATCACTAGCCTGGGGAAAGGCCGAAGGCAAGATTTGACATATGATTTTTACTGAAAGTATTTTGCTTTTGCCCTAAATTAAACCATTATAAGCCCATCTGTAGTGGGAAGGTGGAAGGACTCGAAGCCAACAGGCTTGGTTCTGGCACTGTCACATTCCAGGGTGCCCCTTACTTCTTCCTAGCCCTTCCCCAGCTCTTCCATGCATTCACTCGTCCATGCAGCTTGGTAATTGACCTTGAGTAGCAGTTTTCAAGCCTCTTCTGTTAAATACTGGGAATCCTTTTTCCTGGTGCAACGGTTTTTGTCGTTGTTTTTTCTTTTTTTATTGGTATATGTTTGTAATACATGATAGTCACATTAATTTTGGGGAGTTTGCATGATGAAATCTTAGGTGCAGCATCTGTAGATAAAACTGGAGCTCTGATAATTGTTAAGTTCCCTGTCTTTATGCCGAGAATCTGTTTCTCTTCTTTTGTTTTGTTTTCTTTGCCTTTTTGAGACAGGGTCTCATATGCAGTTCAGGCTGGCCTCAAGCTCACTTTGTAGCCCAGGCTGGTCTTGAACCCTCAACGATCCTCCTGCTTCAGTCTCCCTAGTGCGGGGATTACAGGCGTATGCCACCACACCTGGTGTGTCCAGCTTTTTTTTTTTTTTTTTTTTGTGACCCTGACGATCTGGAACATATCTCTCCAGAGTCTACATCAGCTTTGCAAAGTGCTGCTATGACTTTTAGGAGGCCACAACCAATATTTTTTAAACAAAATAAATCAAAACAGAAAATATCAGAGTAATAGTAAGGAAAAAAGTTATTTCATGAAAAAAAAATTGGCATATTTGCTCAGCAAATATTTGATCAAGAAATATGCAATGCTTTTGTGACAAGAGAATGGACACTAAGGTGAACAAAGAGATGAAAGCTATTTTCATAGTGGAACTTACATTCCAGAATGATATTTTAAACATATATCATGTAAAGTTCACTGTTCCTACATATATAGATATCAAATAGATAGCATATGTTTGTATATATAAAGAAATAAGTTTGAAAGCCACTGAACTCTCTTCAATACATCCTGAAGCTCACAGAATCAGAGTTGTTTTGACATTAAAAAGCTCATAGCTTTAAAATCCTGTTTGGGCTGGGAACATACCTCGGTGGTACCATGCCTACCTAGCAGGTATGAGGTCCTGAGTTTGATTCCTGGTACCTAAATAAATAAATAAATAAATAAATAAATAAATCCTGTTTGTAACCCTTTTATATATCATTTAATCAATAACACTTTGAAACATTTAATGATGTTATCAATAGACTAACAAAGACAATTGACAAAGTCCCTATTTAATAAAACTGTTAAACCCCTACTACCTGGGCTAATGCACTAACATTACAGGAAGAATGGCAGGGTTCTTGCTGCTTGAAATTGAAGTTGAGGCTTCTATAAATCAAATGTCCTCCCTGAATGTTATGGGAATCCACAGAAGAAAGCACATCTCCTCTTCCCTGGCCTTTACCTTCATTTCTTCACTCAAGATCAACCCCACCCCCACCCCTGCCAAGTCCTTCAGGCCCCAGAGCTAGAGTGACTTCTCCCTTCCATAGGAAGCTATTTGTCATGACTTTTGCTATAGCAAGTCTTGTCAAACTTCAGTTTGCAACAAATCAGCCTGAGCACTTGTTAGATGCAGACACCAATTCAGTAGGTACAGGGTTGACCTAGGGTTATTGCGTTTCTAGCCAGGTCCAGGTGACTGCCATGTCACAAAGAGTACCAAGATGGTAGAACACTTATGCACGCACACAACCCCACGAGTGTGGACACAGGCTTCTCAGCACTTTGTCAGTGCTGAGGTCAGACTCTGTGGTTCACTCTTCCCCAGCTTGCTGATGGTAGAGAGCTACATAGTTTGTGTTCTAGGAAATTAAGTGACTGATCACAGAGATTCTTATTATATTACAGCTATTTGAACAAAACATTGTGAAATTCCTGGATAAAGATCGATCAACTCCACCATTTCCTAGTTAGAATTTCCATCAGTTTTACTAGTTCATGGTCTCTCTGAGTAAGGAGTACAAAAAGAAGTGTTTATTTTAAGCAAGGACAGAGCACCAGGCGAATATGACAATACTACAATACTGCACTGTGACTAACTTGTGCAGAAGAAATATTCATCCATATAAGTGATGCTAAAAATGGAAAACTGAGGAGTGTTTACTTCCATTATAGAATTTTGTTCACTTAAAAAAATCGGTCTTGAAGACTTCTTTAAATCAGAAGTCTTGTATGGTAATAGGTAGAATTCAGCCCATATCTGTGCTTTAGAAGTTAGAAATTAGTTGCTAATATTTAAAATTAGAGTAATTTCGCTTAAAAATTAATCTGTATTTCTAGCTCCTCTTAAAAATTCAATAGCCTCTTTAATACATGGTGCTGGAAAAACTGGCTTTCCACCTGCTGAAGACTAAAACTAGAACTTTATCTATCTGCATGAAAGTAAAGTCAAAATGGATCAAAGATCTCAATATTAAAACACAAGCACTGACTCTACTGGAAGAGAAAGTAGGTAGAAATTTTGAAGACATAGGGGTAGGCAGAGAGTTCATAAACAAAAACAGGAATGCTATTGATTTCTGAGTGTTGACTTTGTATCCAGCTATGTTGCTAAATTTGCTTATTAAATCTAGAAGTCTTTTGGTGGAGTTCTTGGGGTCTTCTACATAGAGTATCATGTCAATCCTAGGCAACAAAGGAAAGGAAGGAGGCATCACAATCCTTTATTTGAAATTATACTACAAAGCTAGTGTGATAAAGTCAGCATCGTACTGGCAAAAAAAAAAAAGACCTAAGGATCAATGGAACAGATTAGAAGATGCAGACACAACTACAAACACACTCAACCACCTTATTTTTGACAAAGGTGTCAAGCATGTTCACTGGAAGAAAAATAGCCTCTTTAGTAAATGGTGCTGGAAAACCTGGCTTATCACATGCCAAAGACTAAACTAGACCCATGTCTATCACTATGCACTAAATTAAAGTAAAAATGGATCAAAGATCTAAATATTAAAAAAGAAACACTAAACCTACTGGAAGTCAAAGTAGGGAGAAATCTTGATGACATAGGGGTAGGCAGAGAGTTCATGAACAAAACCCAAGCTGCATGGGAAATACTTCAAAGAATGAACAACTGGGAACTCATGGTAATAAAAAGTTTTGCATGTGAAAAGAAATCACAAACAGAGTGAAAAGAAAACCCACAGAATGGGAAAAATTTTTAGCCAACTGTCCCTCAGACAAAGGACTTCTATCTAGAGCACATAAAGAACTGAAAAAAATCAGGACCCTCAGATTCAAAGATCCAATCTGAAAATGGCCATCTGAGATGGATATATACTTCTAAGATGAAGAAATACAAATGGCAAATAAATATATGAAAAAAAATGTTCGACATCATTGGTCATTTGAGCATGCAAATTAAAACAACACTGAGATTACTTCTCACCCCAGAAAAAAATGACTATCATCCAGAAATCAACCAATAACAAATGCTGGAGGGGCTATAGGGAAAAAGGAACACTTCTCAACTGCTGGTGGGAGTGTAGACTGGTGAAACCACTGTGGAAATAAGTGTGATTTTCCCAGAAGAATTAAAAACATAGTACCACAGTGATATATGTGCACTCATGTTTATAGTAGCACAATTTGTCACAGCTAAATCTTGGAAACAACCCAAATGCCCATCAGCTGAGGAATGGATAAAAGAACTCTGGTATTTTTATACAATGGAGTATTACTCAGCTATAAAAAAAGATAAACTTGAGGCTTTCATAGGTAAATGGATGCAACTAGAGACCATATTCATAAGTGAAATAAAGCAGACCCACATGTGTAAACATTGTATTGCCTCCCTAGTGTAAGAATCTGAAAGAGTAAATAAAATCTGAAAGGTACAATAGATATTGTGAAAGGGAAAGAAGTTGTTCAAAGGGAAGGAACAATTGGGATAAGGGAAAGAGAAAAAGAAACAAAGAAGGAAGGGAAAAAAAATATGTATATGTATATGTATATAGAAGGCTAGCTGGGATAATTGTACTGTTGATGTCTTTTGGTTTATTGAAAGGAACAATTAATGCTTAAATTTTTTGACAAATTTTACATGCTTATATCTTGTAATCTGAACAACTAACTTGAAGACAATGATATGCAATATAACAACAATTGCTGAATTCTTACCATCTTGTTTGGTGAAGCTCTATATAATTTCTAATGTTTTTTATTTTTTTGTTTTGTTTTTGTTTTTGTTTTTTTCTGGTACCAGGAATCGAACTCATGACCTCATGCTTGCCAGGCAGGCGCTGTGCTTCTGAGCTAAATCCCCAGCCCCTCTAATGTTTTTTAAAAATTATTTGTTATTCTCTTTAATGGTTTGATCAACCTGGCATTCTTACATCTGGTAATCTGAGCAACTTCATTGAAGATAACACTATGCAATATAACAACGACTGTTAATTCCTATCGTCTTGTTTTGAAACCCTGTATCATTTTTATTGTTTTTGAATTGTTTTGTTTTTGTCTATGTTGTTGTTTTTTTGTTATTTTAAAAAAATTTCTGTTTAAAATAAAAAAAAAATTCTGAAGATGTTGGATCACTGAGTCTTCTATTCCTCACTGAATTATGAAAGCCTGTAGTTCTCAGTGGAGACCTGAGTTTCCCATTGATAATGCTGCTATGCTCCCCTAGGCTGTAGGTTTATGGACCCGGCATTACCTAAGAAAGTCCCTTTGTGTGTTTATGACTGGATTATGTGAATTCATCAACTCATATCATTGTTTACTTGGTCACTCTTAGACTGTCTTCCATTCTTCTCCCAGCAAATATGCTTTAGTCATCAGAATAGTGATTTCCTTCATATTTGACTCTTTAACTGGTTACTGTTTTTCTTCCTTCAAAAAATATGAAGATATTCTAGTACAGACACATTTGAATCTACTAGATGTATAAAACTCTTAACAGAAGTAACCACACACTTGTTGAGAAAATTGGTGGTGAAAGTTATATTGTTCAGCAATAAAAGACTACAAAGCTTCATCATAGGTGCTTTAATGGGTGAAACTAGATCTCACTGGTCTAAAATATATTAGAGATATGCATGCTATGAGGATTTATGTGTAAGGAGAAAATGCCATCTCCACATGCACTGCATGATGCTGGAAATGACTCAGTTTGGGGTGGAGAGTACTGGGAATTGAATCTAGAGCCTTTTCATGGGCCTATGTCTGCAGTCTTTTTCATTTTTCATTTTGACACAGGGTCCCACTAAATTGCCTAGTGTAGGCTCGAACTTGCAATCCTCCTGCTTCATCCTCCCAGAGCACTGGATTGTAGGACTGTGCCCTCATGCTCAACTGAGACAACTACAGCCCCAATATTAGCTATCAACTTATCCTGCTTTGTTTTTTCTAGTACCATTTATTGCCCCCTGACGTATGTTGCTAATCTGTTTCCACTTCCATGCCCACTTCTCAAAGTAATCCCCATGAGAAAAGGGACTTGTTTTGACCCAGTGCAATGAAGTGCTGGAATAATGTAGAAAGCTTTGATGAATGATGTCCTGCTAGATGCCTGGACACTTGTATTTCCTTTGCCTCCTGTTCTAGCTTTGATATTTAAGAGATAACTGATAACTGTCCTCATTCATTAAAGACAGGTATCCTTTACATTTTCCTACTTGAGTTCGGGTATCTCTGCAGGGGAGAGCAGAGTAACTTATATAGTGGATATTTTCTCCTATTTCCTACTTGTTTTCTGTTTTCCTATTTCCTATCTGTTTTTTGACTCTGCTTTTTGCGTATGATTTTCATCATATGTAGATTTCTATTCTCTGAGCCACTTTTTGTGGAGCAAGTTTTTATATAAGAGTTCTGTAAGGAAAATGTTGGCACACCACCCTCATCTCCTCTTCGCAGAAGTTAGCCCAGAAGGAAAGATCACCCACTGCAAACCTACTCCTTCCTCCACACATACACCCTTCCTCATTGGAGGGTGGTTGGTGTGCCACTTACTAGAAAGCCACATTTTGAAGAAGAATGACAAGAGAATTTCCATCCTTGTCTGAGGTGCTTCAACTTGGATTTTTCTATGTTATACACATGTACAACCCCACCAACCTGGAAGAGTCAGTAGCTAACTTTGCAAAAAATGATACAATACCTACATTGAGAAATCAAAACCCCATTTCTAAAGACAAATCAAGGGGCAGATTCCAAAGTTCTTTGATTCAATGATCAACTTTTTTACCCTCTCCTGGAGCCTTTCAGAACAACCTCATTTATCAATGTGCTGAACTACCAGCAACACGCGTACCAAAGGTAAAGCAGACAGCTCATCTTCATTCTCAAGTGCGCAGAGGCGGCGCTCACACTCACCGAACTGATTCTTCCACACTTCACCCCAGAAAAGAACTTACTTCATTTGCAAAGAAAATACTCTGACATATATAACTAGGCAACGCCTGAAGTGCTTCAGAAAGATAGTATCCTGAGATATTCAGTGTACAGAGTTCTTAAACAGCTTAATAAGTGTATAGATTGCAGAAGACTTGGCATATTGCTATGATATACCGTTCGTTTGGGACAAAACACAGAGAAGTCTTGTATTTTCCTGCAATAACGTATAAATTCCCAGCTACCTCTCTGCACAAAGAACTGATAAATATATAATTAAATAAAGTAAGTGTTTTAGAATTTCCTTTAGAAAAGAGAGAAGGCAGATGTCAACCCAGTAACACAGGATTTTATGATATGCTGTGAAAACTTGAGTGAAGCAGCAAAACTTGAGTGAAAAAGAATGTTCACACGGTGCTCACTGCGGAAATCCTTGTCTCTGTGAGCACATCAACCCAGTTGTCCTCTGACATGTCTGCTCGGATACCTCAGAGGTCCATGCTAGGTGGTTCTGTCCTATAGAAGATGACCTCTTGTCAAATCATTGCTAGGATAGGTTTTCCAAAACCTGACCCATTGTAACATCTTTTGAACCTTTCTAATTTTCTCACCATAGACACACATACACACAAAATAAGCTGTAAAAAATTTTAAAATTTATAAAATCATTGCAATTACTTATGCTAAAAATGAAGTGCTGCCTTATTATATTTTCTGGGGAGTAGTTAGTATCACAGGAACCCTATGGTACGTGCTGTTATCTGACTGTTCATCTGGTATCAAAATTATTTAGTTCTTCATCTGTATCATTTCTATCCAGTTGCAGGAACTTAACAGACGGGACTTAAAATTATGCATCCACATACACACTGGATACTCTATGACATGTTTTAAAGTAAGGTTGGCTATCAGTTTTTAAAGACAAGATTTTTAAATCTTCTGCTTCCAGGAGTGTAAGCCTTTGCAAGACTAGGGTCTTTGAGAAACCATGAAGTCTAAGAAAGGAAAAAAAAATACAACTATTAAAATGCACGTACACTACTGCCTGGCACTGTTGTGACAGCCAGCAGTATCAGCGTCAGTCAATTATCTTCACAAATGCCTCTTGTGCTAATGAGCACTCACAAAAATCAGCAGACTTTTCTGGCAAGGAGAAAAGATCAGTTTCATTGCTTGCAGAACTAATTCAGGGTACAAAAGTGAAGGCTCCGCCATCGCTGCCTCTTTTACTGCTCCTTTTGTAAAGGCTTTTGATGTGCACTGAAGAGCGGGGCCTGTTTGGGCCTCTCCACCTCCAGTTCATTGCCTGCCATTAACATACATATCCATATGAAAAGTGCGCGAAGTCACTAACAGCTGTCCAGAAAGGAGTTTGAGAAGGAAGGCGAAAAAGGGCCTATTCCTTCTCAAAATGCTGACAATACTATTTAGCTCCTTTTGGCAATGATATACCTAACTTTTTAAAGCTGCCTTTCACTCCAAAAGGAACTAGGCATAATACAACATTCAAACACATAGTGTTTTTCATTTTGAAACAGTCATTTGCTGTATTCAGGGGAAAAATGTCTATAGCTACCAGATGCAAGGGAAATCCATCATTCATGATACATATGTATATGGCGCACGCACACATACACACACAAACATGCTCGTTCTAGATTGTTTTTGCAGGGGACTGAATAACGTCACATTCCCTACTTAACCCAGAGGAAAACCCTGTGCAGCAGATGCTCCTGAGTGGTTTTATGCCCCATGCCCTCTTCAGTTTATGGGACTGACAGTTATCTATGGTCTATTTGTTAGCTACAGATACATTAGTGAAAGAAAATACTATCAGAATTGCACAATGCATTTAGAAAAATAATTTATCTCCAAATTAGTTGATGAAATTCCTTTAAGGATTAAAAAAACCAGGGACAAATCACGAAATATCAAGGTCCTACTTTTGAAATAGGAATCTTGAATTCAGCATTTTCAAGTTTGGTAATGCCCTCAAAGACAACTGCATCACGGGATGCCTTGGGCCGCACCATCCATGACAAACTTCTTCTAAAGAAAATCATGAATATCAGCAAGTATGAGAGGGAAATAGTTAGCCTTCCTTTAAGAAAAGGCTCTCAAGGCCGGAGTGGGAAGAAAGAAATAGACTTTAAATTCCTGAAAAAGGGCCCTTCTCTATCACTCGGCGCGGGGCTTAGTTTTGTCAAACTCGGAGAGCAGGCATGTGACGGGTAGGCGCTTTTCCTCCCCTCCTCCAGAGTTCATGACCCTGGGGCCGTCTTGGGGTCCACTTTGCACCCAACATTTGCCGGGCTTGAGCTTGAAAATGGGAGGAGGTTAATCTGCCAATTATTAAGGTTTAACAGAGTTTACAAGAGGACATTTCTTTCTTTCACTTTCCTTCTCTCTCCCTTCCTTCCTCCTTTTCTTCTCTCTAAATCAGAATCAGAATGCTAGGGAGAACTACCAGCTCCCAATTCTGTAAAGATTTTAGTCCTGTTAGGGTCCTCCCACCATGCAAAAACAGCTTGTGCTGTATAAAAACCGAGACTTTAATCCCACTTGTTGCGTTCCCCGCCCTACTTTTTTTTTTCTCCCACTTTCGAGCTTCTTTACAGCAGCATCTCTCCCAGATCAGTCGCTAAAAATCTTTAATTTTGCCTATTTTGATCTGAAAATTGAATCTTATTTATTATGCATCCTGTTTGTTGTCCTTGAAGAACCCCAGCATTCATTTAAAGGGGTCCAGAATGACTTCTTAAACACATTTCTCTCTTTGCTGCAATTAAACAAAGTGGAGCTGTGATTAGTCCTCCACAGGGGGGAAAGAAAAAGACACCCTTGAATCAAAATGCGGGGACCTGGCTGGGCATTATTGCTTCACAATGCAGGAGTTTATTGCTGAAACCTGCTTATCCGCCAGCTCTACACTCCATGGGAACTTCAGTCAGGTGGAAAGTTATTCTCTTCTCTGCAGCTTGAAGTGTCGTAAGACCCCCTAAAGCCCCTAAAGCTCTTCCTAGTAACTGAGACATTTAGGATAATCTTTACGGGAGTTTTGCATGAGCTTCTGCTTTTTGTTGCACTTAGAAGGAGAGTTAATGATGAGCTTTCACTGGCTTCTCCTTTTTTTTTTTTTTTTTTTTTTTAATCTCAGCCAAAAACCGCCTGTTTAAGTTAAGTACCACCTCCCTCCAGCCCTTGGGAAACCACTCAAGAGGGCTTTGCTTGGCTCTGTGTTCATGACACATAATGAAAACAATTTTACGCTGTGGAGGGAAGTATTGGGCAATTACTGATGTAACAGCCACCTGCAGTAGCGAGCCCTGGCTGCAGCACTGCTCGGTTCATGAATATTTTATGGTGTGATGTTATTTTGAATGGCTGGGGCAGGTGAAGGGGGCCGAGGGTGTAATAAGTAGCTCTGCTGGAGGCTGTGTAGCTGCGCTGTTTCCCCGCGGAGCCCACAGTGTAACACCAAGAAGCATCCTGACCCCCGCCTGCACGGAGGCGAGGGCAGCTGGGGCTGAGGCAAGGAGCTATGACAAGTCACGGTGGGCACCCTTTACAAACTCTTGTCTGCCGATTTTACACCCGATGTCCAGCTTGAAAAGCCACAGCATCAATCTTGTCTGATTTAATTTGATAAATTAAGTGTGGATAAGGATTAAATGAGAATTTTGTAATGGAGAAAACTTGTCCTTACTCTTTAATCCAGTTACGATAGTATGGGAGAAACCCTATAAAATATAAAGTGATGACTAGAAAAGCAAAGCTAAGGACAGAAAGAGAGAGACTTTTTGCTTTAGAAACCTTACTGGAGAAGTTGAATGAAAATACTTTCTGGTGTTTGCATGTGAAGTACATATAACCCATACACACACATCTCTATCACCATGTGTGTTTATTTTAAGGAAGGTCTAGAAATACAGAAGGGAAATAGGAATTGCAACATGTTTTACATAATAAAATATGGCTACTCAGAATTGTTCATTAATAGGTGGGATATTTTGTATAACATTTCATTTTTCAAATGTTATTTTCCTGAAACTGTCAGGATTTAAACTGAGTCTCATAGCGTAAGAATACACTTCTAGCATTTCCGACTTTGCGATTCTTCCTTAATGGCATAAAGTATCAGGCTCAAAAATCATATTGTATATGACCAAGTGTAAACAGTATAAAATGATCTTACATGACAGCTCTATTTCTATAGACTAGAGGGTGTGGAGAGTGATGGAAATTTTAAAAAGACCATATAAGACTATTAAAATTCCTTTTTTTAAAAGGCCTGTGTCATTTCACAATGGTAGAGTATGTTTTCAAGGAAGTGTCTAAGAAGGGTATACATTAGACTTCAGGCTGAATAGCTTGATGTAGAGAACATGGTTAGAAAAAGGTACAAAAGATTTACAGAATCCTTGGACACAAATTGGCAAAGAACAGAAATTCTGAACAGAATCACAGAGGGAACATGTAGCTGACTCGACATTCCAGAAATAATGTGGGGCAACAGAAGAATTGCTGGAGTGACAATTTGAAGATTATAAAAGATACTCTTTAAATTTTTCTAAGTGCTAGCTTTATAGGTATGCTCATAACATTTCATAACATTAATTTAGAGCTTGTACCAGAATGAAATAATGTGGTGATATGTTAAAATTTCCATTTTAATGTTCACTTTGTAGAATATTAAAGTGCCCCTGCCTTCAGGAACTGACAATCCCATTTACACTTCAAAAATTAGAAAATTAGGATGACAAAGATGATAAGTGTTTATACAATTTGGGCATATGTTACTTTATCAATGGCAGTACATTACCTAAATTCTAATTTTGTTTAGTATTGAAATTAGTATCTCTTGGGTCCCATTGGAAGGATTGTCTCAAACTGCTTAAATATACTGCCCTTTGTCTATAAGTAAAGTCTGATGTCAGTATTTTTAAAATATTGGTGATTTTCATCGACAAAGAAGAAATGATGACTTTGGATGATCTCGATAAATCACGTCACTGTGACTTACCCACCCTCCACAAACAGGATGAATTCAAGAGAAATGCCATAAAATACCCAATAGTGTTAATGTAGCAATATTAATAAAAATTGACATATATTCAAGAAACTCCAAAATATTTAATTTTATCTCACTATGTATATATTTTCTATTTCATAATATATGTTAAAGGTGCTCTGATTAGCAATTTTATAAAGATCAAATTATTAACATGCAATAGATTTCAGATTCTTATAATTAGATTTTTAGCTTAAGAGATGTTAAACTCTGTATGTAAACGACATTATTTAAAAGCCTGTCTTCTAAAAGAAAATTGCTGTTTGACAATCCTATAGAATACTCAAGAAAGGTAATTATACGGCTCTGGTTGTTAAAGATGCAGGTGTTGACTAAAGTCACTGCTTCCAGTTTTGCAGAAAACTCCAACAAGGAAGAGAAAGATGGCATGGCAGGACTCCACTCATCCTGAGAATATCAGTTTGCATGCTCTCCTTATCTTCACAAAAGGAATACAGTAACGATCAGAAGAAAGAAATCCCAGCCAACCCACCAATGCGAAGGAACAGTGAGAAAAGAAAATAGCTATCTGTAAGATGCGTAGGGGCACTGCTATGTCCAAGTCAGATATGGATAAAACATCAACAAAAAACTGGGACTATTGTCCTTTTAAATCAAATGCTTATGACTGTTTTTTTTTTAAACTTATTTACTCAAGTATGAGTAACACTCTTTAAAGCAGATTTAATTTGGGGAATTACAAATTGCATGAAAATGCTAATGGAATTATTTAATTCGACTATAATGTTTTGTAATATTAAGAAATATTGGGCCTAGGGAAGACATAATTGCCTTTACTTATGAGTAAACTATTTTTCATGGACTGTCATGTTTCTGACCCAGAATGAATGTGCATGCACACACACACACACACACACACACACACACACATTTGAAGAGATTGGCACTATTGGAATGGATGTCTTATGGTATATTGCGTCCCTTAGCTCGACAATAAACACAGCGTTTTTTTCTGCACTTGAACTACATAAAGTTCTGGCAGATGTTTGTCATCATGCTTGCACAGTCAATGGGGAACAGAAGTTTACCAGATCACGGATCAATAAAACTAAACTTGCACAAAGTCAAGGGGCACACAGATTTTAGTTGCCTGGACACTTCATTCTCCTCTTTGCCTTTCCCAGGGATTTTAAAACAGATGTTCAGAGTTGTGAAAGAACTGGAAAAAAATGCTGGGTACCATCATAGTATTTTTTTAAGTCCTTAAACTTCCTATGTTTTTAAGAGAAATTTAATCAAAAGGCAAGTGAGGGGCTGGGAATTTAGCTCAGCCGCAAAAGCGCCTGCCTGGCAAGTGCAAGGTTGTGAGTTCAATTCCTGGTACTGGAAGAAAAGACAAAAATAAATAAATAAATAAATAAAAAATAAAAATAAAAAAGCAAGCATCTCACACCATTTTTTTCCCTACTCCAGCTCAAAGGGTACCCAAAGAATGACTTTCCTGTCTTTTGTTTGCTAAAGATCCCATTCTCTTCCCTATCAGAATATTTGTCCTCCCAAATAGTTTCAGTCCCAGCCCTGCTATTCACCTTCAAGGTCACCAGTCACTGTATCTCTTCAGGGTTCACTCATTACCCCTTCGTTGAGTGGATTCACCTTTCTCATGTACAGGCATGGACTCCAATGCAAATGGTGCCCTCTACAAGGAGTATCTCTGACCTGAATACAAGAGCTCAGCTTCTCAGCGGCAAAGGGTAGGCTTCTGTAGTGTTCTTCCAGTACCTAATGCTCATTAAAACAAGCTCACCACCTTCAAACTACTTTCTCTCTCTTTCCATTTGTATAGCAGCCTTGTCTCGCCAAGCATTTTTCACCATTTAGAGCTCCTTAATTCTCACTGGAGCCTTGGAAGGACAGCAGAGAAGTATTTAATCCTAATTTGGGGAATCAGAACTCCCCATACCTAAATTTGAATTCTGTTCTCTGCACTCCCAATTCAGGGTGTTTGCTTCTGCCTTTGATGCCTGTCTTCACAAAGCTGAGACATCCGAATTTGACTTACAGAAGCAAGAAGTGGTTGTGTGTGGGTACTGAAGCACAGTTTGGGACACTGCTTCTATTTTGGCTGGGGCAGGGAAGCTGAGGCAACACAAACAATATAGTAGCTGCTTCTTTATTGCCTTAAATCAGCACTGGGCAGCACCAGGTGGGCGTGTTGCAGGACACCATTGTGATTGACGGGCTGACTGATTCAAAGTCCTTTTGAAACAAGTAAGTCTTAGAGCTCCCCAATTGCCTTTAGTGGCACCTATTTCTGAAGAAAAAAATTGTTGGGGAGTGTAGACATAATGGTGGGAGCTTGAGACACTGGTAGTTTACCTCCTCATGAACAGACATACCATCTGAGAAACCTGATGGACAGGAAATGTGAAGTTTTTTCTGCTGCATTTCACACAGTTTCTTCTGTTGCATTTCACATCAGCTACTGATGAAAACACTGGTTATAATTTTTCCTTTGAAGTCCAACTTCCCCAAAACAAGACTTCAGGAACTAGCATGTAGGTGTCATGGAGTTTTATTAACCTGTATAAAGCAGTTAACCCCCGGAATCCACTTTAAATGTTTTTAAAATGGAGCAGCTGCATCATTTCATGTAAACAGCATCCTTAGATGACCCTACACCAAAATTCTAGAACATTCCATAGTTTTCTGTGGAATATAAATTCTACTTCTCTGGCCATATCCCACCCCACCTTTCTACTTCTTTAATACACATTAGCCGCATAGATACTCCTCTCCTGTAACTTGCGGAATTGCCCCTGCTTTAGGGTCCTGGTACTTAGTGTCTCATTACAGAGTAACGGTCTTCTCTAGGTGATCAGCTGGCATCGTCTTTTTCTTCTGCTGTCAAAGAAAATCACTCCTCAGAGAGAGGATCATTTACATATGTCCCTCAGTTTTCACAGAATTTTATTTCTTTTCTTTCCTTTTTTGGTAGCAATCATGATTACCTAAAACATGGTGTTTAACTCTTTTCAATGCCCCCTCCCCCTCCAGAAGATCTTATCTGCCTTTTCGACTACTGATTTTTAATGTTTACAGCAGTTTTGGTACATACCAGGTGCTTAAAAATATTTGATGGTTTATGTTAGTGAATTATAGCTTGTGTAAAGAATTAACACTTAGTATTGTATTATCTTGCATCTACTTAGTGCTTCACCATTCATAAAGTGAGTGCATTCATCTTCCCGATCTCATTCATCTTCCTGATAATCCTGTGGGGTGGATCAAGGGCATGTATTATACCCCATGAGACCTGGGGTTCCAAGAAGTTAATGAACTGCCTTTGGTGTGGGAAAGCTAAGATTTCATTAAAAGGTCCCTGATGATTTTATTCTTCCTACCACTTTAGTAGGAAAGATTGACCTAGAAAGAAAAGAACAATGGAGTCAATTTTATCTTCTTTTGTAAACCAAATGCAAAATCCTCTATAATTCTCACTAAAAAAAAATACAACAAAACTTTATAGATAGTTATACGGATTCATACTTGACTCTGAAATCTAAGCCTAACAGACGTCACAGATACGTTTTTTTCTAAGAAAGAGCTAAATTTATATTTGCTGAGTATATGTTAACTGTATATATATTGTTAGGATTTAATTGAAAAATATAATTTAAGAGTCTAAGGTAGAGTTTCAAGAGGAGTTAACATTGCTATAGTTTAGTAAACCATACTGTACTAGTTAATCTCACAATGGCAACTATTTGTGGGATATCAGTTATACAATTACTTAATTTCTGGTGTTATAAAGCAATGGAATATTTAAAGATTGAAATTTAAGTTCTAAAGTTTTTTTGGTATAGATTGCTTTGTTATAATAAATAATGATATGGACTCTGATAGCTGGAAGGGATTTCTGTGCTGAAAAGTTGGTGTAACACACCCAAAGTAAATACCAGGTTGATTGTGAGAAGCAAATCTCTAACTCAGGTATTTCTCCCCCATCCCAGTATTTTTTCAGTTCATCAATACCTGAATGAAAGGAGTTTGAATTGAGTTACTATTCCAAAATAATAAAGCATGTTTCATTGATATAAATGTAACCACTCATTTCCTTTTAAAAAGTGATGGATCAATTTTTAATGATGAGCAAATATGTCTACCTGTGCTTAGCAAAATTGTGCTGGATAAAAGTATGTGATTCCTAATTTTTGATGAAAAAGTAGAGAGAAGTTTTTGTTCTTTTCCTCCAAGAGAAAAATTAACAACTTTTCTGAATTCTCTTGAAATAAGATGTATTTCAAAATAATGAGGTATTTTAGATGCTAAATCAATACAGTATTTGAATGACATAATGATTAAAAATGGCATTGTAAATAAGAAGGAAACATGAAGTACTCTTGAAATGGTTAGGAATGGGTGGGATCTGATACTACTGTGATCATCCTTGAATACTGCAGGAATATATAAAGCATAGCTAAGCCTATGTAAAGCCAAAAAAATTTTATTTTTCAGTTCCACATTAGATGCATAATGCCTCCTGATCTGATTTTTAAAAGATTTTTTTAAAGGCATATGCTATATCTCAAAATGTTATATTTTATTTGGTGATGGTGGATAGTTTTATGTACTGAGAATGGGAACATCCTTGTGATTCAGGGAAAGCAATGAAGGAAGATTTTTGTTGTTGCTATAAATGACTTCAGACTTCTGACTAAGCAGGTTAGATGATAACTTGGATACAAAGTAGAGATCCATAAGAAAGAATTATGCGAAGACTCTTAGAGCTGGGTTCATAGTCTTATTTCACTTTACCAGCCAAGGTGAATGTAAAGAATTATCAAGGGAACCTCAGTTATAATTAAGGAAAGGCAAATCTTTAATTATGTAAGGAAACAGCATTTTTTGGTGGAATTATGTAATGTCTTTCTATTTAATGAAGTACTTTTGTTTATAGGTAGCATATAGAATATTTTTACTCCAAGTAATTTACCAACACAACCACAAATTCCTTCATTTTTGTTAATAAAACCAAAAATTCACTGGCAAGCGCAAGGTCGTGAGTTCAGTTCCCGGTACCAGAGAAAAACCAAAAAAAAAAAAAAAAAATTCAGGAGAAATAGAATATACACTCAAGGACATTTAAGATGCCTGCAAACAGATTCTTCTAGACCCATGTGGTGAGACAAATCAGCCAGTTGGTCAGGGAGGCAGAGTTTATTGTGTTTTCTCCATGGTTGAAGTTTGGGCAGTAGAAGGTAAAAAACAGTCATTCCTGACAAGAAGTTTGCATTTAAATTTTAGATAAACTAAAGGGCTACCTCTGATGTGGCTTTGGGCAGATCATTTAACTTTTCTTTTCTTTTTTGCTTTTTAAATTTTTTTTTTTATTTTACAGATAAAAGAGCCAAAACATATGAATAGCCACACAGACATAAATAAAACAACATAGAAATGATAAAAGCAATACAGAATTTCAGATAAGGTGATAGGAAATTAACAATGGTTGTTGTATTACATATTAATATCTTCAAATTGGTTACTCAGACAAACAAATATAGGCCTGTAAGATTGATCAAACAATTAAACATTAACTATGCATTTCAATAACACAATAGAAATTAGTAGTACAATTATCTTAGCTATCCTGTGCATATATATTCATATTTTCCTCTTTATTCTTTCTTTTCTCTTTTCCCTCATCCCAGTCCATTTAACTTTTCAATCTTTGTTTTTTGCAAGAAATAAATAAGATTTTTTCTGCTTAAGAGAAATACTTAAGAGCACCAGATTTGAATTCAAACAAAACTACAAAAATCCTAATGCAATCTTAATAAAATGGAGTATTGCAGTATTTTAAAAGAACAAATATATACTAAGTTGGGTTTATCTCAGGAATGCAGTGTTGACTTAACATTCAAATATCAATGTAATTCATCATATTATCATAAAAAATTAAGAAAATCACATTATTGTCAAAACTGAAAAATTAAAACCTATTCATGATAAAAACACTTATGAAAATAACAATGTAAGAATAAGAAAACTTTCTTGATCTTAATCGTATTATTATATCAGTTACTTTTCTCATTGCTGAGACAAAATACCCAATATCCAAAGATAAAAGAGAAAAGGTTTACTGCAGCTCACAGTCTGTAGAGGTTTCAGTTCATAGTCGGCTGGCTCCAAGGCAGGGTGGCATGGCAGAGGGCCATCGCAGCAGAGAAACAACTCGTGGTGGGCAGAGGACAGCAAGGCAGCAAGCAATGAAGTAGGGAAGCAACAGCAGGTCGCCTGCCTTCTTTCTGTCCCTTTGTATCCATCCAGGCTACTTGCCCTTTAAGTGGTACTACACATACCCTGTGTGGGCCTTCCCATTACCCACACCCAAAACTATGCCAAACTAATCAGTGAACTAATTTAGTAGTCACACACCTTTACTCCCAGCATCACACACCCTAGATCTAGCCACCTCTGAAATGTCCCTTCTATGTAGCATGAGTCTTTGGGGGAACATCTACATACAAGGCATAACAAGCACTACCTACAAAAAGAAGAAACCCAACAGCAGCATCATAATAAATGAGAATATCCTGTATTTAGGATAAAGCACACTATTTGGCTCTTTTTGCCCCTGTATTTAGGATAAAACACATGACTTTGTTACTTTCACTACCATCACATTAAATTAAATACTGCTTAAGTACAGCTGACAGGCAGGGCTCAGCTGGGACTCCCACCCTACACTTACTATGCTGGCTGGATTTATTTACTGAATAGGGATCTCAGAGTAGTTTCATTTATTTATTTATTTTCTGTAGTCTTTGGGGATTCAAGAGGGTAAACCTGCTTCTGCTCTTAATGCTAACACTCAGAACTGGTCTAACTTCAGCTTTGGCATGTTTTGTTGGTCAAGCAAGTTATAAAAGTGAAGGGAAGAAAGATAGAGAGAGGTGAGAAACTCCAGTTTTAGTTTGTGGTAATCTTTAATTGTTCTAACTGTAGAAAGGAAGGAATACCTCTCTTATTTGTCAAATCTGACATTTTTATCTCTATACAATCCCAAAGAAGCTACATATAATCTAATGGGATTAAGGAAAGAATTTAACAACACCGCCACTGCAAGAACAATATGCAAAATGTAATTTCATTTATAGAAACAACCATTAAAAACAGAAAATAAAATATCACAAATGACATCTACAAAAGAGTGAAATATTTCAAGTACTTGGTAGCAAACCAAATAAAAGATATATAAAAATTTTATATTACTGTACCACAAAAAATTTTGTTATTGTTGTTATTGTTGCTTTGAAATAGGGTTTCACTGTGTATCCAGGCTGGCTTTCAACTTGGTAAACGTTCCTGGCTGACTTTGAACTGATGATCTTCCTGCCTAAGCCTCTTGAGTGCTAGGATTACAGGTATGCACTACCATGCCTAGTTTGCAACTATAAATATTATTGAGATAAATTAAAGAATATCTAAATAAAGGAGTCATATACCATGTTGATGAATTGGAAGACTGAATAGTATAAAGATACCAATTCTCTTCTTACTGATCTATATTTTAATGCAGCCCTAATCACTACTGCAGCATGTATTGTACATAATTTTTTAAAATGTCATTCTTAAATATGTGCAAAATATTAAAGGGTTAAGAATAGCCTGTGTAATTTTGAAGAATATAACGAGTATATAAACTACCAGACTAATAATGACTACTGGATTGGTATTTTTACAAAGAAAATAAGCCATTGGAAGAAAGTAGAATTCAGAAGCAAACCCAAACATATAGTGACACCTGATGTTTCACAAAGTTGACACTTCAGTACAATGGGGAAAAGATCACAATTTTTTTTAATAAATGGTGCTGGGTCAATTGAATATCCATTTGGAAACAAAAAAACCACTGAACCTTTTATCTCACACTATCCACAAAATTCCATTCTAGTGGAATTTTAGATCTAAATGTGAAAGGTAAAAAAAATTAAAGCTTTTAAAAGAAAACTTAGGAGCATATGTCCTGACCTTAGAATAGGCAAAGATTTTCTAGCAGGGCACAAAGCACCACCAACCATAGAAGTAAAAAAGATAGATTACAGTAAAATTAAGAACTTCTGTTCATCCAAAGACACTATTCTGTGAAGGAGAAGGCAAACCTCAGAGTGGGAGATACTATCAGCATTGCATGTGTCAGACAAATATTTCATACCCAGAATACAAAGCACTTCTATAAAATGACCAAAGCAAACAATCCAAGATAAAAAAATTAGTTAGGCTGAATGGTACTAAATAAAAGTTAAATAAATGACCACTGGAAAACAGAATTGTTACTATAAACAGCAATAATGCTGGGCATATAGCTCAGTGGTGTAGCTTCTGCCTGGCAAGTGTGAGGTCCTGAGTTGAATTCCCCAGAAAGAAAAACAACAACAACAACAAAAACAAAAGCACCAATGAGACACTTGTATGGTTCATGGTCAACCATAATGGCTAACCTTCAGGAAATACAGGCAGTATCAAGTGTAGTAAGGATACAAAGCAATTAAAACTAGCATGCACACTCCTAATGAAAGTGTAAATTGGTATAATCACCCTGAAAAACTATTTGGCAATATCAATGAAGCTGAATATATACATTCCTGTAAAAGCATAAGTAATACTTTGTTCTGTTACCACAACAAATAAGCATATTTATCACATTAGATACAGAAAACAAAGTATTTTGCACCTTGAAATATAGCAATGAAAAACAGGTACACCTGCATAGTTCTAGGCTGCAAAATAAATAAAACCTTGAATATTTTCTTGACTTTTTCTGCCCTGCAAAAAGCAATTTTTTGCTAATGTCTAAAACCTAAGTTGTGAACTTCATAGATATGATAATCACATGAGAAAGCTGCTTTTTGACTACTACAGTGCAGCAAATAGCTTTGGAAATCATGAACATTTTTTTAATCTTCAGATAACTTGCTTTTTATTTTTTGTTTTGTTTTGTTTTTTTCCTGGTGCTTGGAACGGAACCCAGGGTCTTCTCACTAAGCTACATCCCCAGCAACCCCACTTCTGGTACCAAATTCTGTCTTTGTTGCTTTTCTCTCATTGCGGACACAAAATACCCAACACCCAAAGTTAAAGGAGAAAAGATTTACTTAGCTCACAGTTTATAGATGTTTCAGTCCATAATCAGCTGACTCCAAGGCAGGTTTACATGTCAGAGAGGTGATTGTTCATGGTGCAGAAGAGAGCAAAAGCAATGAGGTGGGTGACAAGACTCTTTCTGTCCTTTATATTGTATGTAGACTACCTGCCCTAGGGCCAGTGTAGCACTCTCAGACCTTCAATCCCAGCAGTAAACAATGAACCAATCACAAATTTTAGATTCACCCGCCTCTGAAATTCCACTCTCCCTTCCCCCATGACCAAATGAGGTTTTGTAGGGACATCCACATACAAACCATAACAAAGAGATTTGAACCACAAGTGAGGAGAAGGCAAAGAAGAGTCAATGTGTTCATCCATAGCCTTAACCTTGCCAAGATTGATGAGCAATACATTTTCAGCTGCATTTTGTTTCTTCTTATCCAGGATAATAATGAAATTGATTATCTTAACACATCTACCTGTTGGATGTATGTGATGTCCCTCAATGATGAGTGTGAATATAGCTCCAGTAGGTTACACATCTGAAGCCTTATCTAGCCAGAGTTTTTGAACCTCAATGTGTAAATGAATGAGTCACAAAATGCCACTCA
>NW_004955410.1:23518587-23592682 GCF_000276665.1 Chinchilla lanigera | reverse complement strand
AAAACATCTGGGAGGTTTTCCTGACAGGAATGGAACTGGTACAACACAGTACTACTAGACAATTTGTGGTATTCCTTTTTTTTTTTTTTTTTTTTTGAGACATGGTCTAGCTATGTAGTTCAGGCTGGCCTGGAACTCACTATGTAGCCCAAACTGGCCTTGAGTTTGAGGTGATCCTTCTGCCTCATTCTCAAAAGTGCTGGGATTATGGGTATGCACCACCACACCCAGCTCCATTTGTGGTATTATAGCTAGGTTTTTACTTTGCATAGGAAATAATTTTCCAATATACTTAAGGGGGATACCAATTTGATGACCTTGAGCAACAAAGCCTATAGATCATTGAACATGAATGGTTCTAGATCTTGGGACTCACCTTGATCCATTCTATGACAGTTTTTATATGAAATGGAGGATCAGTAAAACTTTGGAGCCCTATCAATTTTACTGTGGCTCACATCTTGCTGATCATAATGCGGAAGATGTGTCCACTCTCTCACTTGAAAAAGTGGCACTCAGTTGCTGTATGCCAGAAGAATGAGGATCAGTGTAGTGAATTTCCTGCTCACATTCAGCACAACGCTTACATATAGAGTCCAGTTTTGAGATAAGCACTTGGATTTTCTTTCCCTTTTCAGGCCATAAGGATTGTGAAGATGGGTTCATAATCATATGTAAAGTCACCTGGAGACTTCCAGAAATATTTGGGAAGAATCACCAGTAAAAAAGACATGATTCCTTCTCAATGGAGGCATCACAGCAGAAGCATTTACGTAAATTTCATCTCATTCACTCAACAGATATTTATTGAGGATCTAGTCCCATGATAGGCAGGATTCTAGTCTTTGGGGATAGGAAATTGATTACTAGACATGAGGGATCTGCTCTCGAAGACATTATATTCAGACAGAGTCAGGGGAGAAGGTGAGAGGGAAACCTGAAGACAAATATAGAAGTTATAAGAAAGATGGAAACTCTAAAGAAAAAATAAAAATGGCAATGGCATGAGGAGTACCTGGTATAGGCTGGGTCCTTTAGTTAAGGCTACTGGACAGGCTATTCTATGATTTAAGTGATGAGGAAGCATAAGTGAGCAGATTGGGAAAGAAGGGACAGAACAACTTCAAGAATCTTGGACATACTGGTCACAGAAGCAATGGGGAATTTACATTACTTCTAGGTCACCGTGAATTTATAGACAACTGTCACCAAAGGTTCTTCGGGAAACCTTGTAACCTCTGGGGTGTGCTAATGGATGCCCTGGAATCAAAAGAGAAAAACAATCAAAGAAATTGTGCAATTCAGCATTGCATTTATGTTACCAGGTTTGGGATGCTGGAGTCTCCTTCAGGAGATGGTGTCTAGATTCTTTCTGTCCTGAGCAAAGAATCAGTTATGACAAGCAGAAACAGTAGGAAAGTTTTATTAAAGGAAGGGAAAAAACAGGCTCTGCAGAGCAAGTTTAGGTCAGGTAAAAGTAGGGAAAGAAGTATATTCTACAGCGTGAGGGTGGGCCTCCATGGCAAAAAAGAACGCAGAAGCAAAAACTCAACATGGACCGTCTTTGTATCAGCCACTCCTCAGGCTAATGTCAATATTAGACCTTCCTATTGCAACCCTGCTCGAATTCTCCCAAGAAGTCCACATTCAGGGTTTGGGGAACTGTTCTGCACATGTCTTCTGGGATGTTGTCATGACACCTTTCCCAGCCAGTTTTAACCACACCCTAGCTTCCTGTCTCACTTACACTGATAATATGTCTGAAAACAACCTATCCAAAGACACTCCCAAACTCTACCAAACAGGCACATACAAAATTGAAATAACCCCTGAAATCTTTGTGACTGTAGCTCAAGCAGCATATTGAGATAGCTTTATGAGGGTAACCAACTGAATGTTACCACTGAGGCCTTGTGTTTCAATTAAAGAACCCAGAACCAGAGCTGAAGAGTTGAGTTCAGGTCTGAGCTCTACCTGTTTCCACTGAGAAAATGTAGACAAGCTACCTAATCACTGTCAGTCTCAAGCTTTTCATCTGTAAATCAGAATGATGACTCTAAGATCACACAATATGCAGTGATGACATAAGATCAATACTTATAAAATGTGTTTTGTTCATTCTGAAACATAATGCTAATATTTGTCACCAGAAATTATTCATCCTCAACCAAATCCAAATCCAAAGTGGATTGACTATTCTTATAAATACTTTTAACAACAGATGCATCCTTTATATCTTCTCTTTCCTTATGAGTTACCAACCAAGAAGAACCAACAGGTTTCTTCAGATGAAGCATCTGACTCTGGCTTCTCTCCAAAAGGATAAACTAATTCTCAACTTCTTGCTGTGTTTGAGTGCATCATGGCCAAGCTGAGGGCATGAATCCAATTAGCCTTAAGTAGTTCACATTAGAAATATTGGAGCCACACCTCCTTATTCACCTAAGATTCCAGTTAGGCTTGGGGCCATTCTTGATTCATCCTTCAATATATTCACACAAGAGGGAGAAGGGCTACCGCAGGAATTTTTTTATAAGACAGTGACCAAAGACCACAGCAATTCCTATGGACTCACCGATAGGTACTCCAATGGTGGGTCATAGTTTTCTGGTCCACTATTTTCCTTTATGAGAAAATCATTTTTTAACTTATTAAAAATGAACCACAGGCCACCCACCTCTGAAAGTTAGGTGCTGCAGTACAGAGCCACTTTATATCGAACCTTGTCTTTTATGGTACTAAACAATTGGAATGCAAAAAAATACTGGAGTTTGCTTAGATGGCCTAAACCAGGGGTGGTGAACCTATGGCACACGTGCCACAGTGGACTGTTTGTATCATTGAAAGCTCTAAAAGGTGCACTATCACTGGTCTAAACCAAGAATGTGTAAGCAATGATTGCTAGGCCACAGGTGACCTGCCCAACTGTGCAGTAAGACTCTTTCTTTAATATCTAAACAAAAAGATCAAAGAAGGAAAATAGTTCCATGGACTCCAAATCATTTCTAAAGAATAAACTCATGTCTTTGGATAGGGTGGTACCAGAATCTCCCCACAGCCCAGTAAAGACAGATTCAAGTCCTGGCCTTAGGGCCTCCTGAGAGTTGTGCCATCTGGACTCACCACTCACCTAGCATTAGTTTCCTAATTCTCTTGCAACAGACTTCCACATGCACAATGGCTTAATACAATATTAATGCATTCCTCTGTAGTTGAAGGTCAGAAGTAATAAATGAGTCCGAAAGGGCTAAAATCAAGATGTTGGCAGAGCTGGTTTCTTAAAGCACATCAAAGAGATAATCAGTTCTTTGGCTTTCCAGTTTCCACTGGCTGCCAGCATTCCCTGGATTGTGATGTACCACTCTCATCTCCACTTCCATGGTCTCATGCCTTCTACTCTGATCTTCTATTATCCTCTTTCAAATACCATTGTGATCACAGTAGACCCACCCAGTTAATTCTGGATAATCTCACCCTCTCAAAGCCCTTAATTTAATCACAATTGCAAAATCCCTTTTGCTATAAAGTCAACAGTCATAGATTCTTGGAATTGGGAGGCGAACATATTTGGGGGTCACTGTTCATCCTACCATGCCTGAGATTTCAGGTTCGAACCATCCTGCCCACCAGATGAGAAAGTGTCTTCCATCCACAGGAGAGGAAAGCATGGACTGGCTTAAAATGAGGGGAGGGAAGCGCATTTTCTTTCTTTCTCTGTTCCAGTGCCTTAACTAATTCTTGACATACAGTAAGTGCTGAAAATGACAACGATGCCAATATGCACTTCATACTTTGTCTCCTACCAATAGCAGTCTCTGATTTAGCTGAGTACAACCTATTTTGATAGCTAACTGTTGTATCAACTTGAATGAGAAGCATCCAACAGATTAACTTAGCCTCATTCTGAGTGTGGCTGAACGATGGACTTACCGAAGAGGGAAGACCAACTCTGGATGTGAGTGGTAAAAACCAATAAGGTCATAGCTTGAATGGAATAAAAAGGGAAAGAAGGAAGTCTTGCTTCTACTTCTTCAGAGGAGCTTCAGTCTTTACCATCACCTTGGATGTCCATTTCCAGGCTTCCGGCACAGATTCTTCAGCCTGCTTGTGTGGACTCTTCAGCATTCCAACATAGACTCTCCAGCTTCCTGATACAGACTCCCAAAGGACTTTGCAGTGAGCTCCAGGTCTTTCACCTGTGACTGGATTCTTCAGCTCTCCAGTGGGCTCCTTTGCACTCTTCCATACCTGACTCTATAGGTAAGCCTACCTTGTAAATCATGACTACATACATATATGATATAATGTATCTGTGATATAATTATATATATGTTAAATCTATTATTCTAGTGAATTCTAACTGATATACTTATTGTTCAGTAGTTTTGAGTTTTGGCTAATGAGAACAGAAGGGATGGGTACAACTTCTACTTGCACTCCTAGACTGAAGCTAAAAGCACTTCTTTTATTTCTCCTCCCCTTCCCTTCCCACTAGCTGGCAGTAAGATGTGATAACAGGAGCTGAGACCATTAGGTTACATGATGGGATGGAAGTCATGAGCTGACGAACAGTAAGATGGACTGAACCTGGGTCATCCGCATGGTGGAACTGTCATAGTAGCCTGGTTCCATTTATGATAAGACTATCCTCAGACAATTGAATTAGATAGCAATAAATGTCTCCTTTGTCTGGGTATCTCCTACAGTAGCCAAACTTGAACAAACTAATTCTATCCACAGCTTTATCACTACATGGTTGAATGATCTTAGTGGATCAGTTTGCCCCTCTGGACCACACTTTCGATAGCTGGAAAATAGAAATGATAATAATATGCAACTCATGTACTGCGAGTATTAAATGAAAGGGGACATGGGAACACTGTCTGTGAACTCTAGAGCACTTTACAAATATTAAGGGTTGAAAGATTAAAATGCAATTCCTGACTCCTCCTCAAACATACTTGGCTTTTTAACATTTTATTGTCTAAAAGGCTCTGCCAATTTTCCCATCAACTTTCACTAATTTAATAAGGTCAGCTATATAATTTATAGAATATAGATAAACTTTATATGCTAGGGCTTGATAAAGCTGGGTTTATTTGGGATGACAAAGGAGACCTATTAATTTTCATTTTTCTGATTTAGTTTTTGTAAAAATGTTTCATTATCACAGACTTAAAAAATGTCTCTTCCTGCATAAGTCACTCTGTTTAAGTGGATACAGTTACTCCACCACACATTTAGAATGGGCAACTGGAAAAGGGAACTTGAAGGGCTACATGTTGGGCCGGGCTAGGGAGTAAGTTACAGGAAGCAGGACTAGCTGTTCCTGGAGTGTTGAAAGTGATACACAACCAAGCTTTCCCAGGTCTGGAGATGCAAGTGTTCTTAGTGATGCATTTTGCTTTCCAGCTTTGATTCCCTGAGTTCTGATTAAACTAGAGCTTGTTCTCCATCCTTTGAAAGTGCTGAGAACACTGGTTGAAGAGCACACCTGGAGGATGGGAGGCTGGCTGCTGGGCAGGCCCTTCTCGGGTCCCAGTGTCTATTCAGGCCTCAGTGAGTCATGGGCTGTCATTGGGCCCACGTCAGGTCTCACTGTGGGCTCACCTCAGGACTCCATGAACTCCCCTGGCTTTTTGTTCACTCTTCATTCTTTAGTTTCATTCCTTCAGATTTTTACTTCTCTGGAGCCAGAGATGTGGCAAAATAACACGAGCATTTGGGGAATCAAAGAGAATAACATCAAACTTGCATTGTAGATCAATGGGACATAAGTAAAAACCATCTCAACATTTAATGTAATAGAAGAATGAAATAAATATGTAGCTCCTTTTGCTCATACAAGACTCACACTGTTTTCTTTGTTTAAAGTTCCTCATTAACAAAAGTTTTACTGTGTTTCTGGGTAAATTTAAAGATGATCCTTAGGTAACAACTGAATTACTTCAACTTTACTAGGTTTCACTTTAAAGCCTGGGGGTCACACATGACTTGCTACTGTTCCCTCTGTGTTTGGCATATATTGGGAGCTATTACAGATGCAGAGGGTTGTTCTTCTGGATGAATAACCAACTGGTGTCTGCAAAGCCACCCAGTATACTGTAATTACAAACTGGAAGCTCATAATTGGTGCATGAACCACTTCCTTTATGAGTTACTTGACCTTATTCACAATTTCTCCCATTGGAAGGGCCATGTCTCCTGGATCTACCTTTAATAATGGTGATAATCATAATAACTGTAATAATGCAGCATTACTTTCTAATTACAAAGAAAATTTCTTCTCAAGTGCTCAAAGCACTTCACAGACATTATCTCATTCATTCTTGTAACCTCGCTGAGCTGCTTGGCTGTCACTAGCATGAGCATAGTAACAACATGACCATGTTGCACTTCTCAGTACAGTCACAAGGCCAGGATGGCAAGGACGATCTTGGACTTCCTGAGCCCTCCCCAAAACATTTCATTATTTCTGAGTAATCCTCACTGTGCAACTTGAGACAATGGTAATAAAATACAAAGCATGCCATGCTAGCTATCCCTTGATTGGATGTGGTAGTTTCAGCATGTCTTTAAAATGGGCCTTATGATCAGCTCCTCTAAGGACACAATCCTTTCCATTCTGTGTTGGTGGAGAACCCCTAATGGCAAAAATGCACCCTGGTTGTGAATGATCTGCTATTGCTGGTGATTTACAACATGAAGCTTCACGTATTGATTAGTTCCCCAGCACAGGGGTCAGGGCATTGTAGCTCACATGCCAAACCTGCCTAAGAATAAGTTTTATTTTTGTTTTTCCAAAAATCTTTGATTACATATAAAATGTTTATAGAAGTCACTACATAACACCTTAGATTTTGCCTTTTAGACCCCAAAGGCAAAAATATTTATCTTATTTTTCTTTACTCAAAAGTTTGTTAGGCCTTCCTACTCTAAATTAGGACCAAGACACAAGGGTCCATATTTGACAAAGCTGAACTATCCACAAGACAACCCAAGGCAGTAGGTAAAGATTCTGATGCTAAGGTTCAGAAGGCAATTACCAACGTGACATAAAAAGGTAACATAGATTTGTGACTTGCTGGCATTTTACAGAGTCATTTAATTTCTCAGAGAGCTTATATCAAGAGTCCTAAGTATTCTTTTCCCAGAAAAGCCTATTCTGTATATGTCTAGAATGGCTTTCCTGAGTGATGTTTTCTGATTTCCTGTTGAGGTTCAGATCTTTAAGTCATTGTACTGCCACACAGTTGTTGAGATGCTTGTGCTTATGGTTATTGTGAATTGTGTATTATTTTTGTCTGGGCTACTTTATTTTTACTATAAAAAATTATTAAAAGCATAGTCACAGCATATCTGGGATATGCTTACTAGTCTCCATAGTCCATGAATGAGTAACGGGTGTGGTAGTGCTGACTGAATGTACACATGGTGTTTTGCTTTTTCTTGCCTCTCAGTTTTGGATTAAGCCATGACCCAAGCTCCTGAATATTTAGAATCCACTAGAGATAGAATGTGATAAGGACCCCTAAGGAGAGGACTGGATGGTTTAGAAGGCTAGTTCCAGGGTCATGAAGGACTATTGGACTATTTGTTCTACTTCAGAGGCTGGGATTGGCTTTCTGGTCTACCTACATATTCCTCAGATTAAAATTTCATCTACTGGGTTGAAATGCCACTTCATCCTTTTTCCCACTGGCTAAGCACTTTACATTCTTGCCAGCAATGTACAAGAGTTTCAACTGATGCACAAGTTTTGCAGCACTTGGTATTTTGTTTATTATTAATGTCATCATGTGGGAACATCTCATTGTACTTTTGATTTACATTTGCCTAATAACTAATAATACTGAAAATCTTTTCCTGTGCTTCCTAGCCATTTCCACATTTCCTTTGGAGAAATGTCTATTTAAGTCCTTGACTCATATTTAATTCATTTTTGTTGTTGGGGTACAGCTTCAATTACCTCCTTTCTTTGTTTTTTTTTTTTGTTGTTGTTGTTTTTTTGTTTGTTTTCCAATACCGGGAATCGAACTCACGACCTTGCACTTGCCAGGCAGGCGCTGTGCCGCTGAGCTAAATCCCCAGCCCCTAATCGCCTTCCTTTCTATGTATTCCTTCCCACTTTTAACCCTTTTGGATTAAATATATGAAAGAATAAAATAAAAATTTGGGAGCCAGTGGCTGGGGGAGTAGCTCAGTGGTAGAGTGTATCCTTAGCATGCAGAAAGCTTTGAGTTGAATCCTAAGCATGTACACATACACATGTGTGTGTGCATGTGCACATGTTCCTACACAAAAGGAGAAGAGGAAGAGGAGGGGAAAGAAGGAAAGAGAAGGTGGAGAAGGTGGAGGAGGAGCAGAAGAAAGGAGAAGAAGAAGAGGAAGAGAAGAAAAAACTGGGATCCAGGTAATGTCAGATACTTTCAAATTTTGAGATGTCTCATTTTGGTGAAGATTTAACACATATTTAGTACAGTGGGAGAGTGATTTTCAGCATTGACTTACACATTATACATTTTATTAATTGTACCCTAAGTAGTAAATACTGTTGATTTTTTTTTTTTTTTTTTTTGTCTTTTTGAGACAGGGTCTCTCTATGCAGTTCAGGCTGACCTTGAGCTCACTTTGTAGCCCAGGCTGTTCTCGAACTTATATTGATTCTCCTACCTCAGCCTCACAAATGCTGAGATTACAGGGGTGTACTACCACACCCAGCTCTTAGAGTTGATCTCTTAAAATACAGGAATAAAAGACACAGTTGGGTACATGCTTCTCCAGTGCAGTGTTCTTAGAATGTGTGTATAACAGAACAACCCAGTCCTACTTGGGAACCTGGGCATCAGTTACCAAGGCCTTCTCCTCTTTTGTGCCACAGGACAGAAATGATGAGATGACATACTGCTGTTGGAAAAGGGCTCACTAGAACAAACACATTTTATGAGACTTTAAGAATCCTGGTGATTATAAAAGAGATTACTCACCAGCCATGGTATCCTGTAAACCAAGCTAACACATGCGATGGCAAGGGTTAACAGGAGACAGAGTCAGGTTGTAACAGTAGTTATTGGAAGTAAATGCTCAATTTCTAATTGAAACTTTAAAAGTGACCTTTGATATGACCAAAAGCACAAGAAATAAAAATATTAGATAGACTGGACTTCATCAAAACTAAGAAACTAAGAACAGTTGAGCTTCAAAGAACCCTATCAAAACAGCAAAAGGACAGTTTACAGAATGGAGAACATATTTCCAAGTAATATACCTGACATGAAATTAATATCCAGAATATATAAAGAACTCCTCCTATACCCCCAAAACAAAAATGAATTAAATATGAGTCAAGGACTAAATTGACATTCCTCCAAAGGAGATGTGGAAATGGCTAAGAAGTGCATGAAAAGATGTTCAGTGCTATTAGGCAAATGTAAGTCAGAAGCACAGTGAGATGTAGTCACATGATGACATTAATAATAAACAGAAAATACCGAGTATTGGGAAGGGTGTGCATTAATTGAAACTCTTGTACATTGCTGTCAAGAATGTAAAGTGTTTAGCCAATGGCAAAAAGGATGAAGTGGCATCTCAAAACACCACACGACCCAGCTATGTCACTTCAGTGTTTACCCAAAAGACTCAAACTGATGTCTGTACCCAATGTTCAAAGCATCATTATTCACAATAGTCAAAACATGAAAGCAACCCCACTGTCCATCAGCAGATGAATGGACTAAGCACAATGTGAAATAGTATCCAGCTATCAAAATGAAGGAAATTTGACACAAGACATAACACAAATGGACCTTGAAAACATCCTACTTATGAAACAAGCCAGAAACAGATTGACGAATGTAGAGTTCTGCATACACAGGTTACCTAGAAAAGACATATTTACAGGAGACTGAAGGTAGAACAGAAGTTACCCCAGGATAGGGGATAGAGACAATGAAAAATCACAGACAAATAAAGACACAGTTTATATTGGGGGTGAAGACAAAGTCTTGGATTTAAAAAAGGTAGTAATCGTTACACAACCTTGTGAGTGTATTTAATGCCACTGAATTGTAGACATGGTCCAAATGGTATTTTTTATGTAAATTTTACCACAATTAAAAATTTTTAGATCATCTTTGATGTTTAGTTTAGTACTTGGCTTTTGCCAAAGAGCCAACTTTCTAGTTCTTATTTTGAACCTGTGTTCCCCTCATTGGGGAATTTTGAACCTGTGTTCCCCTCATTGTGGCTTCTAACCTGAAACTGACAGTGAAGCTGTCTGAAACAGCAGCTGTGGTGCGGCACTCCTCTTTGGGAATGGGGCCTTGTCTGTGGTTCTAATTTCAGCACATGTGGACTGAGCTTGTAATATGCGTATTATAGAGCAGAGCTACAATTCATCTTAATGATGGTATGTGAAAGAGCATCTCAGCAGGGCACCTTAATGAAATGACAATTGGTTGAAGACTTAGAAGATTAAAAATACCCAAGACTCTCAGAAGCCATAACTACTCTCATTTGGATTCGTTAAAGTGGTAGTATAAAATAATGTTCCCTGCCAAACAACAAGAAAGCTCATGGAAAATGGAGTAAAAATCCTTTTAATGTATTTTTTAAAGATGAAGCAATTAAAAATGTCTAATCAGAAAAGCTAAAGAGATGAACCAAATTCTCAAACTGAATGTATTATATAGACATCTTTCTGCAGGAAACTTCTTTAGGAATGGATTAAATTATTGCCCTAAATGTGTCTATTCTCCTAAATAAAATATTTGCAATTCCTTCTCTGGAACAGTGACAGAGGAATCCTTGTGTTAGACACGGTAATATTCTTTCATTTAATCCCAAGAGGGTCTCACGAGGCAGGTGGTAGTAAACCTACCACAGGGATAAGAAAACTCAGAGATGATAAGTAAATTGATTGGAGCAAAGTTTCACCATTGTTAAGGCATGACTTTCATTTAACAGCAAAATCATGGTCATATTATATGTACTATTTTATAATCATCACACTTATCAGTACTGCAAAAAAATGTTATAGTCAGTAAAGCTCGGTTTTCTAAGTTCAACATTTCAAACAAAAGAAGGAAACTAAACTGTGTGGTTTTATACAGTTGGTAACAGCTGGAGAAACCCCTAGCAGATGATATAGTTTCTTCCTGTCTGTATAATATTCCAAATGAGCTCTGGTTGCTTTTTAAAGCCACATGTCTGCCTGTCTATCTTCTTCACAAATCTCAGCTCTTGAAAAATTTGTTCATTTTGTTTTCTGGAATTTGTAGCAACAGCAGAATGATATATATATCTAAGTCCTTAGTATATGTTTGCTGAGCTAAACTGTTTAATGTCATGAAATAATTATAGATGATCACACTTCTGCCTTCTTACAGAATCTAAACAACATGAAAGTGTGTGATTGTGTCTCCCCCTTGTTTGGAAGACCTATTTGTTTGTTTGTTTGTTTTTTTTGGTTTTTCTCCGGTACCGGGAATCGAACTCACGACCTTCCGCTTGCCAGGCAGGCGCTTTGCCGCTGAGCTAAATCCCCAGCCCCTGGAAGACCTATTTGATGTCCAGGACCAAAGGTAACTTGTTTCTAGATACACGTATGGTTACACTATGAATATGACTATTAAAATTTTTCTTTTAAAAATAACTAATCAAAGCAGAAACTGCCATTCAACAATCCAAAGAATTTGTCTTTTACACACATAAAAACTGAGGAAGCAATTATACATGCAAATAAAATAATGGGTAATGTTTCTGCATATCTCAGTAGATTGATGGGAAGCAAGACAACTTTATCCTTTCAAGTGAAAACCATGCAGGCCTAGGTAATTTTAGAAGGCTGTGGGTCAAGTTTCAACCTCACACGGGCTCAAGAACGGCTGCAAATAAATGCTGGTTGAACAAATCCACATAAAACAAAACTAATGAATTTCCCACAATTTGGGAAACAGGACTACATCATTTCATTTCCTTTTAATATTTGTGAGGTCACAAGACCAAAGTTAACAAAAGTATTCTGAGAATATATTTCTTTGACAAATAATACAATGATTCAAAGTTATTATTAATTTATGTTTAAGACCAACGTTGTCTAAAGCTGCAGCCTGCTGTTCATATGAACAGTAAGAGAAGGGGCTGGGGATATAGCTCAGCAGCACAAGTATCTGCCTGGCAAGCACAAGGTCCAGAGTTCAATTTCTGGTACCAAAAAAAACAAAACAAAAACAACAAGAAAATCAGCAAGAGAGACTAATTTTATGTAAAAGAGATCATGGAGACTAGCAACAAAGAAAAAGTAAATAATACAGAAGAGAAAGGACAGCTCTAATTTCTTTTTAAAATATGCTGTGGTTAGCATCCAATAATCTGGAATTTCTAAAGCACACTCTAGGATACATAACACTTTTGCTCTCCTCTCTAATTTTTGTCTGTTTTACCCTCCCCACAACTCTCTGCTACCTATAAATCTTCCCTTCTATCTCTTGTATGAGCTAACCTATTTTTCACTTCTGCTCATCCAAATCTCATAGTCAAAACAACAAACACACACAAACACACTCCAAACATAGTGACCAGTTGAGTGTGGCGGTGCACTCCTATAATCTCAGCATTTGGGAGGCTGAGGCAGGAGGATTGCCATGAGTTTGAGGCAGGCCTGGGCTACATATTGAGTTCAAGGCCAGCCTGCACTACATAGTAAGACCCTGTCTCAAAAAACCAAACCAAGCCAAAACAAAACAAAACAAAAAACCATACAGTTAGCACAAATTATGCTATGAGCAAGATCATTCAGTTACTCTTAATACAAATTCTCAACATTAAGAAGCTGATTTAGAGCATGCTGTAGTGGCATACACCTGAAATTCCAGTACCCTGGGAGGCTGAGGCAAGGAAGACTACAAAGTTGAGACCAGCCTGTGCAATTTAGCTACTTTTTTTTTTTTTCCTTTGGTTTTTCTCCGGTACCAGGAACCGAACTCACAACGTTGCGCTTGCCAGGCAAGTGCTTTTGCCGTTGAGCTAAATCCCCAGCCCTCAATTTAGCTACTTAGTGAGATAGTGTCTCAAAATAAAAAATAAAAAGGGCTGGGGATGTAGGTCAGTGTGAAGGTCTTGGGTTCAAGCTAAAGGAGGATATATCCAAGATGATCTAGTTGTGAAAATCAGACAAGGACTTTAATTTATGAATATAATATGCAAAAAAGTATACATGCCCAGATAGACAAAAACAGTATAAAAAATAGTAAACCAGGCAATGATAATATGTACAGAATATATGTATTTTAGATAAAAACAATATAAAAAATGTTTAAAGCAGGCAATGATAATATATACAAAATATGTATTTTTTTACCTTATAAAAATAACATGATTTAGTTGGAAATTTAGAAAATGTGGATACATATAAAGAAAAAAATTAAAATCACTTATAATTCTGCCACTAGAAATACAGTCAATGCTCTTTCTTTGGCATATTTCCTTCCAATCTTTTTGTCATATGTTTAAATACATTCTGACACATATTACAAGTAAAATTAGAATCTTGTTCTTATGTATATATAAATACATATGTTTAATTACACATTTAAATATGCAGTTAGAATTCTTTAGAATTGTTTTCAAACATCCTAAAATAATTTGCCTTAACAAATAAAACTTTTTAAAAAAGAAAAGCGTAACAAACATACTTCCTGAGGAATTTGCTACATATCTTAAAGGAAAATGCAATCCTATGATTTGTTGGCACTAGAATTACATTTCTAATCAGATTAAGTTCAAGTTCTAAGTGGATGAGTTTAGCAGTGTGAATCAAAAAGTCTATTCCGTGTCCCAGACTATACTCCAACCCCACAGGATGACCTCTTAAATAGTCACCATTGCTCAAAAGATAACCATCCAAAGAGGACATGGCTAGTGAATTCCATTCATTTATCTGGGCAGGAGGGTATTTGATTTACAAACCAACTTTCCCACCCTGAAGCATTACTGTTTCCCAGGATATCCTTTAGGGAATGTTGACTGATATTTTAACATCTCAATCTGGTAGCATATGACTCTGGCTGACCTTCAAATCATATTGGTGGAAAACCTGGTTCTGGAATCAAATAACTTTGAATTTGAGACTTGCTCTGTCTCTTATTCCTTGGATAAATGTGTAGACTTTGCTTAACCTCAGCAACCTCATTCTCCTTATGTAGAAGAGGGATTAATAACAACTACTTTACATGCAGTTGTGAGGATGAGAAATAATGTGAATAAAGATTTATCATATTAACCTCTAATAAGTGATAAGGGTCATTATTATTGTCGCAGCCTTTTCCACAACCTCTACTGGATTCTTTTATTTAATCCCTTTCCTCAAGCCCACTGATTCCCAACAGGAATCCTGCCAACCATCCGCAGGGCACGCCATCAAGGTTTGACAAATGTGCAAATTTTATCATTGTTACAATCAAAGGTGCATTGTGTTTTGCCGTGAACTGTCAGTTGAGTTGTTCAGCTAAAAAGATGTGGGGTGTCCAGTAAGAGGATAAATAAGCTTTTCCTAAGGTGAGATTTCAGAAATATGTGGCAATTCTGCCTCATGGGCATACACGGGACAGGGCATAAACCATTCTTCTCAAGGACACTCACACTGCCGAAGAGTGACCGCCTGTGCAGTGTGGTACCTGGGATGCTTTTATAAATCTGGGAAATAGTCTTCCACAGTAACGTAAAGTGGATTATGATTATTGCTGATTTGTTTAGTGTTGGCTTACATTTTTTCATCTCTCAAAGAACACTACCCATAATTCTATGGTGACATGAAAAACATTTGAGAATCACCGCCTTAGACATGTTTAACTCTTTACAATCTCTTGACACATTAAACTCTTCTTTATTTCTTCGATTTGTCACAAAACAAAACAAAACAATCACAAATATCTTTTCTTCTTATCTGTCTGGTAAACTTTATTTTCAGAACACATGTCATATATTTTTCTACTGTCTAAACTCCAGCATAGCGGTAGGTATGGTGGCACACTCCTATAATCCCAGCACTTGGGAGGCTGAGGCAAGAGGATTATTATGGTCTGTGTCTAGGTGTCTCCCTAAAGCCTCATACCTTTTTAGATGGGGCTTTTTCAGAAGCAGGTGAACCTAGAGTTTGTGATTGATTTGTAGTGCAATGCTGGGATTAAGGGTGTTGGGACTAAGAGCCAAATTGGTCCACTCATTGGATTGGCATTGCCCTAATCCCAGCAGTCTGGATAAAATAAAAGTGATAGAAAGAGGCTCCTTTCCCCCTTTTTTGATCTTGTTGCTTTTACTGTCTTCCATCACCATGAACTATTGCCCCTTTGCCATGTGCCACTCTGCCTTGGAGCCAGCTGATTATGGACTGAAACCTCTACAAACTGTGAGCTAAATAAACCCTTCCCCCTTTCACTTTGTGTGTTGGGTATTTTGTATGAGCAATGAGAAAAGTAACTAAGATAAGAGCTATGAGTTTGAGGCCAGCCTGGACTACATAGTGAGTTGCAGCCTAGCCATGACTACCTAATAAGACCCTACCTTCAAAACTTGTGTACGTTGTTGGTAGGAATTTAAAATTGGCAGCTACTATGGAAAGTAGTATAGAATGTACTCACAAAATTTAATACTGTTAAATAATCCAGTAATCCCACTTCTGGATATTTATCCAAAAGAATTTCAATTCAGATCATGAAGAGATATCTACAATTCTGTACTCACTGCAGTGCAATTCACAATAGTCAAAGGCTAGAGGTAACTCTATTGTCTATTTACAGATGGCTTGATACAGAACTGGAATACCATTCAGCCTCTAAGAAGGAATTGTCTGCTTTGTTATAACATGTGAATCTGAGAATATTGTGCTATGGAAAGCAAGACAGCCACAGAAACACTGCACGGTCCCATTAACATGGAGTATCTGAAATAGTTCATAGAATTTAAAGAGTGCATGGTGATTACTAGAGGGTGGGATGAGGGACAAGTGGGGAGTTACAAGGTAATGGGCATGAAGGTTCAGTCAAGCAGGATGAAGAGGCCCTAGAGATCTGCTGTATATAGAATCTTGTATCTGTGGCCCTGAAGAGAGCTTGCATATCCCTGATGTGTTGGAAATGTCGGGGTTTCCCAAAAAGGCACAGAGAGCAATCTAAATGCAGGCTAGCACTTGGGGTTGCAATGTCCTTCTCTTTATCCCAAAGACAAACTCTTCTATGTTTCCCCTGACCTCCATTAAACCACCCATTCACCAACACAGTGGTACAGATTTTTTTTCTCAAAGATAATAAAATTATTTTTTCTACTTACAAAAACTATGTACGATCATCATGAACGTTCAAACAATGCAGAGAATCACAGAGCTTGTCAACCTGAATTCCATCCATAAGTGATAAGTATTATTTCCATTTCAGTGATCATCCTTTCATATAATCATGACAATATGTCCCAGACATCCACATGTACAGAGCAGGGTTGTCTTGGTTACTTTCTTCTCATTGCTGAGACAAAATACCCAATGTCCAAAAGTAAGGAAGGAAAGGTTTACTTAGCTTACAGTTCATGGAGGTTTCAGTCCATATTTGGCTGGCTCTGAGGGCTACTGTTGATGGTGGCAGAAAACAGCAAAAGCAATAAGAGCAAAGGGAGGAGGGGCAGCAAGCAGCTTCTTTCTCTCCCTTACATAATAAACAGGCTACCCCCACCCAGGGGGCGTATACCACTCACACAATCTCCATGCCTTCTTCCACAGGCTCAGGATGTATACAAAGTAAGCATTCTGGCTCCTTGCTCAGTCACTTAGTCAAGCCTCTAGACTACCCAAGTTGACACAATGTATCAACTATAACAAGGATGAACATTTTAAAAATATGTATGAGTCAATAACATTCACACAGCATAACTTATTTAAAATTGCCTGTGAAAAGTAACTATATTTTTTTCCATAAGCAAGAATGACCAGAATAACCATATTTCTAGGTCCATGCAACTTGTTGAATTATCTTCTGTAGCTAAATTCCTAAAACAATTGTTGTTGAGTTAAAGTGAATACACACTTAAATTTCAGATACATGTTAATGAAATCATTCTTCATAAACCTAAACACTGCCACTCAAAAACTTAATCTGGGTTTGAACTCATGGATCTCCCACACTTTTCATCTCTCTGTGGTTTTCTGACAAACATGAATTCTCTGCTGTCTTAGGATGGAAGGGAATCACTATTTACAGCACAGGTGACTTTGTCATCAAAATACAAACGTTGATATTTCAGAAGGCCTAATTTCTTAACAAGAGTGCATTCAATCATCAAAATCAAGTGAATGGAGAAGATGTAAATGCAAGAAATAGCTGATCTAGAAGTAGCTTCACAAGTGATGCCTTAGCCTATTCTTAGATCTGCTGACAATTGTTTGTGAATATAAATTATTCCAAATATTTGCTTGATGTAATTAAATTTTTAAAACGTGTGAATAGTCACAGTTATCTTTCCATTGTCTTTTCGAAAGTCTCCCCTTAGACAACCCAATCAAAAAATAAGAACAACAATAATTAACATGATCAGAGTGAATAATATGTGTCATTTGTTGCCACAAAAACTCACTGTCACTCACTTTCACAACAACTGTGAATGACACAAATATGCAAATAATTACCTTATTTTTAATGATGAGAACAGTGAGATTTCTCAATAAATGATTCACCCGTGGTCACTCCACCAGTAATGATGGGCAGAGGCACTACCATTATTAAAACCTTGCTGTATACTGGTTGTCTACTATACATTTGTTTTGCATGTAGGACTCAGAAACCCTGTAAGGTAGCCATTGTCTCTAATGCACAGGTGCAAAAATAGGCTTAAAGGGTTTCACATGTGTTGCACTCATACCAGTAGGTGTGGGCACGTGAATACATGAGGAATAGTACCCTCTTCATACTACAGGCTTTCCTATAGGTATAAAATAACTATTCAACTCCAGTGATTCAGACCTTTAATCCCTATACTCTGGGAGGCTGAAGCAGGAAGACTGCAAATAAGAGCCCAGTGTGAACACTTTAGTGACTTAACAAAACTCTGTCTCCAATAAAAAACTGGGAATGTAGTTCAGTGTGAAGGGCTTGTGTTTAATCTGCAGTACTGCAAAAACAAAAACAAAACACTCTATTATCTCATCAAAGTACTAATTCAGATCTGACTTTTTAGAAATCCTACAAGAAAAACATCTTAAGTTATTAGGTCTGAAAAACAAAAGCAAAGCTAAAAAAATGCAAGTGATCACTTCCAGACTAAATCCAATGGATCAAGGTGAGCCATACCAGTAGTGGGAGGGAGGCAGAAAGAGTCAACACATGGCCTCAGTATATTGGCCCAATCACATTTAATCCTAGAGTAATTAGATATTATTTGTAAATCTCAAAATGTTATTTAATTGTATTGCAGTCCCAACAATAACTAAAGATTAATGTTTAAAATAGAGGAATAAAGTGAGTAATTCCAAGGCCAAATATGTATCACTTCCAGATTAAATTTGGAAATCTATTTATGTAGTGTGCTGAGTTGGGAAGATGCAGAGTCCCCTAAGTGATCTTTTCCTGAGAAATAATTAATTGGCATGATCTGTGCTTTGTTAAAGAAAGCAAACACCCTTCAGGAATATGCATCTAATGCTGTTGGAAACAAATAGATCTAGATCTTTTACCGCTCTTCCTTTTTAACTCAGCATTTTTGAAAAACAGAACAAATTTTATAACATCTATATTAATTTTCAAAAGCAAATAAAAAGCTTCTAGAACCAGACCTTTATTCATGGGTTTCCATGAGCAATTACTGAAGCTATGACTGCAATGTATGACTCACCAGCAAGGTGCTCAAGATGTGTCACAAATGAATACCTTCTGAGGAACATCTGAATCACCACTTCCATTCATAGGAGCCAAAGGCAGCCACAAACAGAACTGGATGTTCATTTTCTGAGACAGAAGCAGAGTTTTACAATGTTGATATTTAATGCAGAATACCAATGGGGAGGTGGCATTTTGATCACCTTTTCCTCATCTTCCTCTCCTCAGAAACAAAAGCAAAACCTGAAAGTCGAGCACATGATAAATACGACAAACAGCCACGAAACCCGGCTCTGAAACTGTGCGCAGTATGTGTTACTCTTTCAGATACTCAGAGGAGCTGTTGTTCTGGAAACATAGTGGGAAGCCTCTGTAGATGAAGTTCTAAAACTGAGAGAATCTGCGTAAACAATTTTTTACTGCATCTAGAAGGAGCCTTAGATGAGAACTAGAAGAGAAGGGCAGAGGGGATAATGATTGGGTTGGGTCGTGGAGAGAGACAGAGAAAAGAGGAGAGGAAAAGAAAAACAGAAGGCAAGGAAAAGGGAGGGAAACAGGGAGAGCGAGAGGAAAATGAAACTCCATGGAGTTTATTATATGAGGCAAAATGCTGGGACTTATTGTTTGCCCAAACTATTCAGGACAAATGAATACATCTCTTGAGGAAAAAGAGAGAGAAGAGGGAGCAAATGGGGCCAAAAAAAAAAAAAAAAAGAGAGAGAGAGAGAAGCTAAGAAGAGGAGAGTGAGAAAAGAGAGAAAGAAAATTAATCTTCACAGAATGTATTATGTGAGGCTAAAAGTTTAGACTTACTATTCACCAGCTCTATTCAAGACAAATAAGCACATCTCTTGAAGAAGAAGAAGAAACAGCAGAGGGTGCAGATGGAACAAGAAAGGGAAAGGAAGAGAGGAAATTAATCCTCATGGAGTTTATTATGGAGAGCAAAATGCTTGGAATTATTATTTGCCCAAACTATTCAAAATAAATGTCTCCTGATGGAGAAGTAATGGGGGAGGGTAGTGGAAGGAGAGAGAGAGGGGGGAGAAGAGAACAGAGAGAGAGAGAGAGAGAGAGAGAGAGAGAGAGAGAGAGGAAGCTCCGCCCATTTTAAAGTTCATCAGTATCCACGGCGACGCATTCCTCCAAAATAATAAAATGGATTATCAGGAGCTAAGGGAGAGAGAGGGCAGCGGTGGATTCCCCTCCTTCATTCCGATGAAATATACATAACACAAGAAGGGTCGCTGGCAAGTAGCCACACGGAGCGCACCTGGAAGATTAAAGCCGCGGCCATAACATTAACAAAGTACAGACCACACTGAATTAATGAGCGCTGGAGATAGACATTCAGTAGAGTCTTAATTTATTTTCCTTTTCTAGCTCATCCTTTAAGAAAATGACAGTGTCTTCTTATCGATTTTACACTCAGAGATCAATCAGAATTGCCCTGACTCAGACAAAATTTACAGCGGTGTCTGACACTGCCCCGAGCATGTGGGCCCAAACTGACATTACAAGGAAGCCATAGATCATGTTTGTATGTAGAGCTTGACGCGCCTAAAAATAAGCTAATCTGTAGTGGAATTTCCTTCTTTTTGACAAGTTGCTCTGCCCAGCTCTTCGGCCCCTTGTTATGAATTTCTCTCCCAGCTCCACTATTAATTATAACATGCGAAAAGGATTCATGTATTTAGGCCCTGAGGGAGGTCATCTGATCTGCAGTTTTAGATAAAATATAAACTAACAGATCACTCCTGCTTAAACAATGTGAAATGTCACTCTGAGGCACTCCATTAAAAAAAAGCTAGAGGTGTTCCGTCAAGAACTATGATCAATTCTGACAACCCCACGGTATCAGGGCTAAATGATGGGCCTGTGCATTCCTAAACAGCCCCCAGTGGAAATTGCTGTATCCGGAAGCTCCTTTGTGCAAGTAACTAGCTGTATTAAATGCAATAATTACAGAAAAGACACTGACGGGGCACTCAGGCTGCTGTTGGCTAAGTCGCCTAGTTTCCACACCACCATTTATCTTAGAGCTGGGGCTGCAAGTGCCCTGCCTGACAGCAGCAGAGGAACAGTCCTGGACTTTGCCCTCCCCAGTCTGATAGATCTGGCTCACAGGATGCCAGTGGAGAGAATGATGTTGAGAGGCGATCGCTCCACAGGGACAGATGAAACAGTTGCTTGGGGGAGATGTACCTAGGGTGTGGAACCCACTAGAACCAGGCTGGATCCACCAGTTGCTCAGGTGAACGCTGGCTGGCTGTGTGGGAGCCCTGGCTCCGGCCTCCCGTGGGTATGTGGGCCCCTGGCAGGTGCACAACTGAGGCACACCACGGAATACCTTCCCCACTCCTCACCCATCCATGGTGCACGATAACATGACTCTGCTCCATGCTGCTTTTCAAAGGAAATAAATTCACCCACATTTCAGAATACTCATCCTAACAAATAGTGATTTGGACCAGTTTGGGAGAGAGCCTTCTGAAATCACTGATGACTTGTTCGGTGATAATACAAAGGTACAAAAAATGACTTTAAAACACTTTCCCCTTTGGAGAGGATGCTATAATTTGTAGAGTTTAATTCTTAAACTTATCTTTTTAGGAAAAAAATTTACCTACTACAATATACTAACCTTAGAAATTTTTCATGTTGTTAAGCTGGTAGGCCCACAAAGCCCTTCTTGAACATCCTTAAAAGAAAAATCCTTGCATTAAGGATAAAGGCATTTATAGAACATGTACACTGTTTCAAATATGATATTACCCCATTAAGATGTTTGTTTTTCACGTTTTTATCTATCAGGTTAAAAATCTTTAAAAAGCACACACACCAAAACAATAGGCTTTATAAGTTTTTTCTTCTGCTATAAAACACTCACATGGAGACCCTGATTCTGTATTTTGCAAGGAGATAATAAATATCCCTAAGCCATATTCAATAACAAATATAATTTAAAACTATTTGCTAACACACTCCATCTGTGCCAGGCTCTGTAGACCTGGAGGGCACAGATGAAGAAGGGGTCCTCACTGTGTACGTTGAGTCTAGAGGGACAAAGAGATACCTCAACAGTTACCTTACTACAGTGCGATATATGTTCCAATAAAAGTGCCACAGAAACACAATTGAAGGAGATCAAGAGTTCTAGGGAATAAAAAGACTTTCCAAGAAAAAAAAAAAAAAAAGAAAAGAAAACATTCTCCTGGGGCTTTGAAGGATGAGCGGAAACTTTCTGAGAGATCCCTGGGAGAATAAGGAGGGATACTCATCAGTGGGAAGAAATAAGTAAATAGCAGTGAGGAGGTACAACAAGGCTATGACAAGGTGGAGGAGGCATTACAAAGTTGGGGGGGTGCGTCATGAGGTACTAAGTGAACAGGGAGACCAACCAAAAAGCATGGTAGGGGAACAGTAGGTAGGCAACAACGTTAGGTCTCGTGGGACATACAAAACAGGGAGCTTCCGTGTTTGTGTGTGTATGTGTGTGTGTGTAACCCTGGTGACAGTGTGGGATTAGGTCAGTAGCGAGGACATTGCTGTGGTCATTCAGGCAAGACCCGGCCACGTTCTCATCTTCTGGTGAGTGACTATATTGTATATCATCCAAATGCCTTTTCTTTATCTGGGCAGATTAATTTTTCCTGATCAACATCTTTATAAATACCCATTTTCTCCCTACAATTAAAGATAGCATGGACTCTACCTCTTTTTTGGCGGGGGGGGTTTGTTTTTTTTTCCAGTATCAGGAATCGAACTCACGACCTTGCGCTTACCAGGCTGGTGCTGTGCCGCTGGGCTAAATCCCCAGCCCCAGGAGCTCTACCTCTTGGTAGTGATTTCACTTTGGAAGAGTGACTTAACTTTGCTGAGCTAGGTGGTACCCCTCGGAAAATGCGGACAGTAAGAGCACCTTCCCTTCAGGCTTGTTTTGAGCATTAATTCAGTTAACATATTATGTGCTTAGAATAGTGCCAGAACTTGTGTCAAATTTGAGAATTTTAAAACTAGCATAATGAATATCATGTGGATTTAAATATGAACATTTAGACACACATGTTGATCAGTGATTTTTAGGGAAGTCTCTCAAACAACACACAACTTTCTGAAGATGGAGATTCTGATATTTAGCTCATTTCCTCTTGGGTAGATTCAAGTATCTTGAACTAAATATTCTGTACACAATGATTTGGATCCATTTTAGTATAAAACATCTTAAATCTAAAAAGTGAGATTGCTGAGTCATGCCAATGTGAAAGTCCCTCAAAAAGAGTAAGATGGGCTGGTGGTGGTGGTGGGAAACTGTAATCCCAGCACTTGGGAGGCTGAGGAGGGAGGCTGAGGCAGGAGAATCGCTCCAAATTTGAGGCCATCCTGGGCTATAAAGCGAGTTCAAGGCCAGCCTGAACTGCATAGTGAATCCCTGTCTCAAAAGAACAAAAATAAAATAAGAGTAAGAAGATAAGAACCTGTCAGGACAGTCACAAGACAGTTGCACGTCTCCCATGCATATCCAAGTTGGAGAAAAGTCAGCAAGGATAGTGGCTCAGAAGAGAAAATAGTCAAGAGGAGGACACACAGTGAGACAGTGGGCCGCTTGTGAAAAGCAAGAAAGACAGCTCATTTCCTATCTGTACAAATATAGCATGAATGATACTAAAACAAGTTGAAAACAAGGTGAAAGATTCCAAGGATCGTGCAGTACAGACCCTACAAGCTTTGACCATGCGATAATGTTACAATGTGGACTTGTCAATCCTTTGTCCTTTTAAGTTTTTATCTTTTTCTCTTCTGTGAATTTTTTTAGTGTCCTCTTTCTGCACTCTAGTCCAAGTGCTGGATTTCCTACCCAGCATGTGGACTGTTTTTATTATATATATTTATGACCTTGTTGTATCACCTACTCCTGTCTGCTGCCCCATTCTCCAGATTAAAAGCGAAGGCATCAACCTTCATCTTGTAGAAGCAAAGATCCCAGACAGCAAAGCCTGCAAGGGAAATTCCCATTCCTTTGATCTTGGCAGATTAAATCACCTCCCTTGTTATTCTCTGGAATGTTACAAATAGTTCTGTCTGGATGTTAGTGAGCTTGGACTTAGTCCCCCGCCAATAACTAAGATAACTTGGGAATCTCAGATTCTGTTATATACCTCTTTCTGAGCATACCATACAATAAAAATGAAAATCAATGAAAATGATTCATAAACTCTCTAACTATAAACTACTATAAGTTACATGACACTGCAGAAGAAGTTAAATTGAAATCAAGAGACTGTGTCCCAAGTTCATTTTTATTTTGAAAACCAATTGAATTAGTGAGTTTTACATTGTGAAGTTTGTTCTAAGAGTGAAACTAAGAAATAATAATTGCCTACTTTACCACAGCGCCTGGCACATAGAATAAATTTAATGAACATTGAATGAATGAACTGATTTATTAAATAGCAATGAAGGGTGCTGAGGATTTAGCTCAGTGGCACAGCGCCTGCTTGGCAAGCGCAAGGTCGTGAGTTCGATTCCTGGTACCAGAAACAAAACAAAACAAACAAAAATAGCAATGAATTCTCATGAATTCTTAGCTGTCTTACCTTTTTACTAATACAAGGTCTGCAACAATAGCTTGAAATTATGTCAGATGAATCATGTAATAATTTAATGTCTATCATCATTTGGAATAAAACTAATGATTATAAAAGGAAGACTCCAAAATACAGACATCTGTTACCTTTAGATCTGTGAGCCCTGGAGACTGTGTCTTTACTCTACCAGGTGTTCAATTTCAGGTCATCGAACATCGGCATGTTATATGATCATTCCAAAGTACAAGGTAGGTAAGAATATTATTGTGATGCAGGTCTCAGGTCTTGCCTTCATTTCTTCTCATAGGTAAGGATTTATTGTTGCAGATGGACCCAGTCACTGGATCTGTGGCTTAGGCTGTTTTAGATACCAAATTCATTGACTGCTGATTATGTAATAACGGTATGGAACATTCATGCATATATAAATAAAAACAAGTATTTCTTTTACCTGGTAAACTTTTCACTTTTGTAAAAGGAGTACTGAATTTTTTTATTTTCTCAGCCAAACAGTAAAGGAGTTATTCTTTTTTGTTTGTTTGGTTTTGTTTTTTTGTCTTTTGAGACAGGGTCTGTCTATGTAGCCCAGGTTGGTCTCAAATCTGCAATCCTTCTGCCTCAGCCTTCTATGTGCTGGGATTATAGGTGTATACCACTATACCTGGCTAGAGTTACTCTTTTTTTGTTGTGTAGTTTCATGAAAAATATTGAGTTGCATTTTCTTTGTCAGATCCACTTTATACTACATTAATACAAAGCTGTATCGTTTGTGGTGAATATTCTGAAATAATGAATGCTTCACACTTTCTTCTTTGTGACTTTATAGCTATTTGGTTTAATCATACACATGTGTAATCTCTATAGGGCCTACACAAGATTCCCTTTTAACTTCTGAATTAAATATTATGAAGCTGTATGAAAGAAAGAACGAGATATTAAAGAGATAAACTGATATATTAAAGTGAACATAACTTGCCCCTCCACAAAATTTAGTGATGTTTTGCTGTGTAGCATTTACCACATCTAATTTAATTTAACTCAGGGCTACCATGTATAAACTGTGAGAATATAATCCAGAGGTAATGAGATGAGTATAGTCATTCATTCATTCATTCATTCTTTTAAAAATTCAGCCCACAAATGTATCCTGAGAACTGCACACATTTCTCAATTTGAGTCAGCTATTGCAGTGTGCATACTTAGTTTTAGTCAAGCCCAGCCCGTAAAAATCTATTTCTGTTCATTTGTCTTATCATGTCCATTTGTCCTATTAAATCATTATTATTCTGCAAATGGGAAGGGAATCAGGAGACAGAGGGAAGGAGAGGGAGAGGAGGGGAAAGTGACCTAAACAGAATTAAGATTTGTTGTGTACCAAGTCCCTACAATGAATGTAATTGTTATGTACTGCAAACACATACCAGTAAAAATGATAATAATCATGATTTCATCTATGTCTTATCTTTCCAGAATGAATTTCTAGTATTTTACTATGCCTGGTGTCCACTTAACGTGGTTTTAGTGGTAAGAGAGACACAATGAAATAATGCTTCTAAAATACATCCAAAATGAAGTTCAACTGATCGACCCCATTTAATTTCCTCTAGTGTAAAAATGTTTCCCGTTTCCCAATTAAGTTTGTTTGCCTTCTTTAGCAACCTAATTGCTACTCAGTGGCACAAGGTACACAACCTGAGTGGGGGAATTTGAATGGCTCAGGGAATGTAGAATAAGATTTAAATTAATTCAGTTGCTGCGAGTCCCCTCCCTGAGCTGTGCCTCCCGTTTCACTGTCCCTCTTGATCTTTCAGGGATTTAGATTCTCCTGAAACTTCGAGGAAAACTCCCACATGGGCAATGTCACACTTGACTTTTCTGTGCTCACGGTCTTCCATGATGTGAGTACTCTGAAACTGCCTTAATGTACACATCAGATATCTGGGGAAAAAAAGTGGGATGATAAACTCTCTCGGTCTAAATACCCTCGGTAATAGTTTACTTGGCTTTAAGAAAAACACGCACACAATACATGCTCACTGTAGAAAATACAGACAAAAGAAAAGGGCTTAAAATCTTCCACACTATTAACCTTAACAGCCTCAAAGGATCACTGCCAACATTGTGTACAGTTCAGATCTTTTTATGAATTGTGGGTCATGTGTTCAAGTATATGGGTTTGCATACATCTATTGCACTCTTGATGAAATCACATGCAAAGCTATTTTGCATTCCTTTTTAAAGTAAATACGGGGGCCAGGGGTGTAGCTCAGCGACACAAGCGCCTGCTTAGCAAGCTCAAGGTCCTGAGTTCGATTCCCGGTACCAAAATAAATAAATAAATAAAAATAAAGTAAATACTTTGCATTAACCCCCTATTTTCTTTCTTTCTTTTTTGTGGTACTGAGGATTGAACCCAGAGCTTTGCATATGGCAGAATGGTGCTTCACCAGGGAGGCACACCCCCACCTTACTTTTCCCACTTGATGAATACTCTCTTATTTTTTCATTGTGGAAGGGCTGTGCCTTATTTCATCAAACTCCTAATATTAGTTATTCAGTTTATATTTACATCTTTGCTGTTATAAACAGCACAATCATATATTAAATTTTGTGAATAATTTTTATTATTTTCTTAGGGTACTTCTCTCAAAAGTGAAGATATTTGGTGACAGAAATTATTAGCAATGTTAATTTGTTTTGTTGTTGCTGTTGTTTTTGAGACAGGGTCTTGCTATGTAACTCAGCTTGGCCTTGGATTCACTGTGTAGCCCAGGCTGGCCTCAAACCCATGGTGATCCTCCTGCCTCAGCCTCCCAAGTGCTGGGGTTACAGGCATGTGCCACCGTACCTGGTGGTAATGTTAGTTGTTAGTAATTACTATCTCCATCTTTTTTTCAAGAATAACAATAACTTTTGTGTAGTTTATGCTTTAAGTCAAGTAAAATATACCTGAAAAAATTTTAAATGGGTTCTGGATACATCCTTAACAATTGTACATTGTATTAAAAGAGAAGAATAACCATGCTTAAATGTAGTTTAGAGGTGTACTTTTTAGCTGAAAGAATGTTCTGGTTTCTTTCTTTTCTTCTTTTTTTTTTTTTTTTTTGTTTTTTTGAGACAGGGTCTTGCTACACAGTTCAGGCTGGCCTTGAGTTCACTTTGTAGCCCAGTCTGGTCTCCAACTCACAATGACCCTCCTGCCTCAGCTTCCTTAGTGCTGGGATTACAGGTGTGCATCACCACACCCAGCTATTATGGTTTCTTTTTAAGGAGAAAATGATGTCAAAGCATCTGGATATTCTGGGTCACCTCATAGATAGATGCCAGCAGTCATATCTTGGCTCAGAATTTACAGTGATGGAGATCCCACATTGGCGTGCCCTGCAGGCCAACGCAGAGTTACCATAACATATGCCTGCGAAGGACAATACAGAACTTTCATGCATCAAATGAGCAAGGCTTGGCAGGCAGTTCCATGCTGATACGGGTCATGCTGCCGATCACTGCCGCACTTTTTAAAGGTTACATTTTAAAGGTTACATTACTGCTGAAGTTGTGCATGGCGATGAGCACCCTGTGGAACCGTATGCTTTACATCTCATGTCATCTTAAAAATACAGGTAGTGGTACAAATGGGACATAGCATTTTGAAGAGCTCAGTTGGTATAAGGACTTGCCCAACGTAAGTACCATTTTTTCTGAGTAGCATTTCCATTAAAGGGGGAAAAATTCATAAGGCCTTATTTCTTTACTGTCTGCTTTCAATCATGGCACAATATTATGAAAGAAATTGCTACTAGCAGTTGAGGCTGTCATACGCTGGAGGAAGTGGGTACGCCCAGAGAAGCAAGTGATTGGCACAGGACAAGTTTCTTTTCATCAATTATACCACTTACCAAAATGCCAGTGTTTTAAAGAGCTCTATAAAGTTCGCAACTAAGATGCATCCTGTTCATTCTCTGAGGGTGGGGTGTCCTCATGGAACTTCCTCCTAGAGCTCATCAATGAACAAGTCAGGACTTTGGTAGCTCAGGATCATAATTCTTGAGTGCAAATCACTAGGTTAGGCACTTTCAAAATGACACTGGGCTTCACTGGGCCACGGGAATCCTATATTTTGCTGAAGCTGATAATGTCCAATCTCAGTTCAAAGCATGTCCATCTGATGAAGGATGAGCCTTATTGCCTGTCCTTGTTAATAATTTGAGAAATTTCAATAGCCTCTATATCCCCATACTTTGTTTGACAAAATATTTTGAATGATTCATTTGTCCAGCAAATATTTGCTGAGCACTTATTTTATGTTAGGTACTGCGTTAGATATGCAGCAGATCAAGCAGGGACCTGGACAGACACGACGCTCCCCTCATGGGTTCCCATTCTGACAAGGAAAATCAATGCGGGCTCATTGGTTTCGTTCCTATTTTCCATTGCTCACAGCAATTCTTGGGTCACAGTTTCAGATTCAGTTGATGCCTTTCAAAATATGTCAAGAAATATAATTTTACAGCTAGAGAAATGTTAAAAGGTATCTAACACACCCTCCTCCAATGCTATAGAAGAGTTTTTTGAACTATAAACTGCGGTCAATTAGTTGGCCAAGAAATCAATTTAGTGGGAGTTTTTTAATAAAAGAGAAAAAACACGAAACATTGCAATGCATAGCATGTGGTAAGGATAAGTTCAGGAAATTTGTACAGGAATGTGCATATATACATATGCAAAGTTTTATGTACACACATTCGTGTGTATAGGATCATAATAGAATTGTAATCAAAGACAAAATGTTACTGATAAATAGGAAACTTTCAAAATTATTACAAGATGAAGACTCTAATAATGGGGCCGTAAGACTTTCATTTCTTCTGCGGACAGTCCTTCCTACTTTACTAGATCAAGACAGCCATAAAGCAATATCTCGATCATGAGATAACTTTTTTGCCTATTAATCATTCATCATTTTTTCAACAGTTCCATAAGTGACAATTTCCAGACCTTTCTTTGCCTTCAATGTTGCCCGTGATTTTCTTAGACTGAAATGTTCTTACTTTGAAATAAATCACCTGTTATAGTGGGATCAGTTATGTAAGGAAAATGAAGACCTCTTTCTCGAAAATTAATAATTTCTGAACAGTTATCATAGAATGTTAAAGCACATTGCTGGGCATGGTCATGATTACCTGTACACCTAGCCCTTATGAGGCTGAGACAGGAGGGTTGCTGTGAGTATAAGACCAGCCTGGGCTACAGTGAGTTCAAGGCCAACCTGAACTATATGGGAAACCCTATCCCAAACACACACACACACACACACACACACACACACAGAACATTAGAACAAGTGTGGAGTTCTTTTGAACACAAGGGTCTGTGCAAAAGCACACGTTGCATGTCCATGAATCTGGCCCAATCTCAATGTTACAGGCTGACTATTACAAGATACTCTAGGTCTTCTCCTTTTGTCCCCGCTTGGCAATAATGAGTATTGAACTCAAAGGCACTCTACCACTGAGCTACATCTCTAGCCTTTTTAAAATCTTGAGGCAAGGTCTCCCTAAGTTTCCCAGGCTGGCACTGAACTTGTGATCATCCTGCCTCAGTCTCTCAAGTCTGCAATCACAGATGTGCACCACCATCCTCCTTCGTTAGTGCAGCTGTCACTGCAGGGGCTTCTTAGATCCGGAGCGAGTAGTAACTGCAAAGTCGCTTGCTGGAGAAACTCTTTCTGGTCTCCTCACACCCGGGGAAGAACTTGGCGTGCTTTGCGCATGCTCTTTTGCCCAGGACACATCTCCCCTTCTATCTCTGCTCCTCAGACGGGCGGTCTTTGAGGTGAAATTTCACGCTCAGCCTCCTGGTAGCCAGATCCATGCATTATGCAGTCCCAGAGAGAGCAGAGTTCCGTGCTGAGCTCATTTCAAAATGCTCTGTTCATACAGTCAGTTCATATAGTCATATTTGGGAAGATATCCAGAAAATAGATACTGTTTTAACATCTCAGGAGTGTGGGGAAATCCAGCATTGTGTGAACTCTAAATACAGCATGACTTAGAAGGGTAAACTAAAATAGGAAAAGTAAACTAAAGCAGGAAAATAAACTAAAGCATGGATATTTCATCCTAAATTAATGAAACCATTTACTCTTTATCTTAAAAGGATATCCTGAGTCAGAAAGCGTCAATCCTTTCCCCTCTTTTTGTCTGTCCAAATCGCAAATATTTTAAAACACGAGCCAGTTGAAATTTTAGGTTAAATATTCACTGAGTGTCAAAATGCAGTTTAAGTACCCAAATCGCGTTAACCATATTCTTTTTAAAAATCGCTATCATTAAATCTTCCATAAGTCCATTAAAATGAGAAAGAGCAATAGATACGGCTGCATAAATTTTGATAAATTAAATGGACTATTCAAGGTTAAGCAAATTTCTGTGTAACGCAAAATGGTATTCTTGGGTCTGCATTGTTTGCTTTTTTTAAAGTTCCATTTAAAAATAGATTTTTCTCAAACTGACTTTTTAGTTACAAGAAAGTTCTTTCTCCTAAATGACACTGCATTTCTAAACAAGCCTCTCTTACAGCTGACATGAATATATACCGGATCTGCAAGGCTCTCAGGCAGAAGTGGGGATTCCCTTTTTGTGTTTCCACAGCATTTGACACATAGAACACGGGTGGTAAGCGTTTGCTAAATGACTCCACCCAGGCCTTCAGGAATGAGGGTTCTTAGGGGCCAGGGATATAGTTCAGCAGCACAAGTGCCTGCCTGGCAAATGCAATGTCCTGAGTTTGATTCCCATTACCCTCAAAAAAAAAAAAAAAAAAAAAAAAAGAATGAGAATTCTCCTTGCTGAGAAACAATCATTTATCTCTTGGGGGTGAGAAAAGCAATTATCCATTTTGGTTTTTAAACGGTTTCCTTGGTAGCTAAAACTGGAGAGCATCTCAAAATTTTCTCTTCCTAAAGACCCACCCATATGGTAACACATTAAATAGAATGGTCTTTATGTAGTTTGCAACAGACCTAGGCAAAGTTAAATTTGTTTGAGGGGGTGGCTGCTATAGTAAAATATCTGAAACTGGGTAATTTATAAAGAACAGATATTTCCTCAGAGTTCTGAAGGTTGGGAAATCCAAGATCAAGGAAACAGCAGGGTCAGAGTCTAGTGAGGGCCTAATCTTTGGTTCCAAGATGGCACCTCATTGCTGTGTCCTCCCATGGAGACAGAGACTGTATTCTGACATGGTGGGTGGTAGAAAGGCAGTTAAGAGGAATGCTTGTTCTTTCCAGCACTTTTATAAAGTCACTAATCCCATTTGTGAGGCAGAACACTCATAATTCAGTCAACCCCCCAAAAGCCTCATTTCTTAATATGGTTACACTGGTAACTATCTTTAAAGTTGTAAAGTGGTGGGGGGGGCACATTTAGGTTACATCAAGAGCCAACTGAGAACAAATTAGAGACCCCTGCAAAGATAGGAATGATGGTGATTCCTAGAGTAGGTGTGAATAGTAAGAAATGACTGAACAAAAACCTACCAAGAATGTGAAGTCTTGTTGTGCATGATCATGGATTTAGGAGCTCGTTAATGATAATGAATGTAGACACTGGGCTTTCTAAAATTCTGTAATTCATTCTCTCTGTTTCTCTCTCTCTCTCTCCATTTCCCTTGCTTTCCTCCTTTCCTTTCTCCTTTCTTTCCATTTGTCCTCCTCTTCATCTCCCTCTCCTGCTCCTCTCTTCTTGTTAAATTGGAAGTCAGTACTGACATCCAGGCTATCTAAATAAGAATCCCAGATCTGCCATTTACAAACCTGACCTTGAACATTTTCTTGGTCACACTGATGTTCTTCATTTGTTAGGATGGTAATAATATCTACCTCCTAGCATTGTTGGAGAGACTGACTAATAATAAAACCTCAACAAACATTTGTTACTATACCAACATATGAAAGAGCTACATTCTCCTCCAAATACGTAGAACCAATGAACAAACTCTTTAATCTCAAAATTTTTTATGCAGTTTTTCAAATTTTAAAGTTTCTCTAAAGCATACTACTTCCATTTGCTCTTAAATTATATAATCTTTCTGAGGGTATGCCACAGGTTAAAAAAAAATGGCTCATAAATTGTAAGTAAAATACAAACTATTTTCTTTTTCTAGAAATCTTTCCCAGTTTACCTCCTTTTAGAGGATAAATTAAAGCCAAGTAAGCTCAGAGACTTTTTGCTTTCTTAACATCAATCATAATTACCAATGGCAAAATTACATTGTATCATACAAGTTTTTAAAAAGAGTTTCATATTGCTGAGTGGACAGTGAGCATCTGCATGGTTAACTTCCATCTGCTTGGGGTAAACAATGCATTAGTGATGAAGAAGGCGGAGCTGGGAGGGTAGTGATCCCCACGGGAGTTCCAGGAACCCTGTAGGAGTGCCAGAAACTACAGTGATGACATGGCACAGAAAGACCAGCCTCACAGGTCCTTTCTCAGAACCATGGAAAATGTGAAAAACCTTAACTATAATTTTGTTTACCATAAATGAAAAAATGCATTAAATCCATTCAGAAAATTCAATAAAGGAAAAAAAATGTGATAAACGCTTACCTAAGTGATGAATTCTCACCTTTTGCTAGAATTCTTCCCTGTTACCCCTTTATTAACCTTTAGGGCCAATCTAGAGATTGGTATACAAATCTATATTTGTATAAATAGAGGAATAGAGGGTACTCTCTGGTTTCTTGGTTTTCTCAAAGTTTTCCCAACATTTTGGTTCCTGAACTCAATCTATGATCCTCTGAAACAGAGCATAGGGTTAACTATCATTTAATACTTCAGAGATAATATGCTGCAGCCTTGGCTGGCTGTCCATGGCAGCATGAGAACTGGGAGGCTGATCAAGAAATCTTGGAGGCTTTTGCTTAAAGCAGTGCAGTCAGTGCTTTGTGCACAATTTACCTGTAGATTTCTTATTTTTATTTTTTATTTTTTTATTTTTTTGGTTTTTTTTTTCCAGTACAGGGAATCGAACTCATGACCTTGCGCTTGCCAGGCAGGTGCTGTGCCATTGAGTTAAATCCCCAGCCCCCTACCTGTAGATTTCTTGAAATGGAATCCCATTCTAGCCGCTACAATGGATGGGAAGAAATCTGATCATTATTCTTACTGCAGTTATTTTGAAAGCATTGGACTGAGGTGAAATGGTCCCAACCTTTATGAAACTTCAATAACAAACTTAAGTGTGTTGTTTAACTGAGATGATAAGATGGATTTGATGTTTACTGTACCTCCAATGTTCAAGGGTCTCTCTTGCCTCAAGAAACAAGGAGAAAGGGGCTGGGGATTTAGCTCAGCAGCAAAGCGCCTGCCTGGCAAGTGCAAGGTCGTGAGTTCGGTCCCCGGTACCGGAGAAAAACAAAAAAAAAAAAAAAAAAAAAGAAAAAAGGAGAAGGAAAAATGGTTGCAGGATTCCATGACAGTTAGCATGTATGGGAATTCTTCCTTATTCTAAACATTTGGAGGTCTTACAATTTTACAGAAGAAGCATGTATGTTGATGCCCAATCAGTGGCAAGTATGAAGAGGTGAGAATAGTGGAAGATCAAATAGCTGCTGGCATAGTCTATCTATATATCCTCAGTATCTACCTGAAGTATTCTGGAAAATCAGACCTTTAGACTCTCCGTCAGCGTTTGTTAGCCAGCCAGCTTTCCTTCCTCAGCCCAAGAGAGAGAAATAAGAAGTGGAAACTTGAGTTCTACGAGTTGTGGACCTCAGGCTCCAGGGCTTTGCTGCTGGGACACACCCTGTGTTTTAGCTGCACGGCTATGGGTCAGCCTCTTGCCTTCTCAGCCTCAATTGCTGTATCTATAAGACAAGAGGAATAACAGTGCCTTCCTGACAGGAGCCTCCGAAAGATTAAACGACATGTGCTGATGATAAGGCTCAGCACAGTGCCTGGTTCCTCAAGCCCTGGCTATGGTAACTCCGTTATTCTTACGCGTTTCACCACCACTGGGCTCAGTGCCCATTCAGAAAGATGAATGATAAGTAACCTCTGTCAGTAACAGTGACAATGACAATTACTGTTTGTACAAACCCACGAGCTTTTCCCTTGTCATAAATCTCTTTGCCCTCACAACAAAAAATTATGTCAGAAGTCTCTCCAAAGCAGTTTTTTAATAGTGCCTTTGAAAAGTGAAAACTTGTGAGGCCCTGCTGTCAATGAACACGACACCCATTTTTTAAATCTCATGTTTTGCCTAGCTCAGTAGTAGTCCCCTACAATCCCAGCACTTAGGGAGGCTGAGACAGGAGCATCTCATGCTCGAGCCCTGCCTGGGCAACTTAGAGAGACTTTGTCTCAAAATAAAGTTAAAAATTTCAAAAAGCTGGGGATACAGTTTAGTGGTAGTATGCCCTGGGTTCAATTCCCAGTACCACAAAAAAAAAAAAAAAGAGAGAGAGAGAAAAGAAAAACAACAAAATGAAAACATGTTTTAATAAATTTAAATGTCATCAAACAATATCATCCTCTCATCTATAAATGCATGACTGCATTTAACTTAGGAAACCGAATCACATATATCTAATTGTTCCAAAAGAGTATATTGTTGCCAATATAAAGTAACAACCATATTAGACCTCAGTAGCACAGTCAAATTGGTTGTTATGAACACTTCCATAAGCAGCAGATAATAAACACATTTCTTTGCTTTCAAAGAATAAGGTGCTGTTCTGTAAATAAATCATTACATTACATCAAAGGTACTACAATCAACAATCACCTGATCACCACTGGCAAGCCTGTCTGAACTCCACTTTTTTCCTAATTAAATGAAGAAGAGAGTAAAAGAAATCTTTGCAAAATGTCCCTCATACAATAGAGTTTCTGACTGTAGGGGGTAGAATGATGCCTCCATTTCCACCTACAGTATTAGGGAATGACTAAATTACGTGGAGCTCCCTTCCTGCACATACACTTATGAGTAATGATATAATTTTCTAAATCACATAAAAATACATAAACAGGGTTCGATACAGTTCTATGCTCCATCTTTATGAGAATTCACATCATGCTAATTTTACAGAATATTACTAAGAGAAGGGTTTAAAGATATCTTAATTCTGTTTGGGTTCAGGCTACATCACTGAATATACATATTTCAGTTTTGACCATACGAAATATGCATGTTTTGCTGTGTTTTGGCATCTCTATTCAGGACCTAAGACCTTAAAAATTCACTGTTTCTTAGCATGCTAACAACTATCTCTAATAAAATTAAGCTTTTGTTCCAAGTCGGAATATTCGAGTCATTTAAGGTTCCTCTTAAAATGTTGAGTGACCGTAGAACTAGCAAAGTGAATTTTATTTAAATTGATTTTTGTATCTTCATCGCCACTCTTTAAAATGAATCTTATTACTAGAGATAATGTATGTGTCAAAAAGAAGCCTCAAACGCACTTCCTGTGCACTTGACAGGGTGACAAAATATTTCTCCTATCCTTTCCTAATTGAGCCACAGTACAAAGGAGGACATTATAATAATATTAATAATAGTTACATGGATATTTGTAGGTACTGTGTAACCCTTCAGTCCATTTTCCCAGACAATGGTGACTACAAAGAGGCTTCAAAATAGAACATCACACAATATGAATGCCACTTTTTCCTATCTTACATTTTAAAAACATCATTGAAATCAGAAAGTTCATTTACAAAGGACTGGCAGTTGCAATCACAGCAATAATGTAGTGCTGAGAAAAAAAGGGTAATTGGTTTGGTAAAGATCGCTTTCCATTACACCATAAAGCACTACACAATAGGAAAGGTCGCCAATTAAGCAATCATGAATACCAAGTACTGAAGCTGATGAAAATAGGGCAGTGGTTTAAATAGATTTGCAAGCAATTTACCTTTTCACAATGTTGGCAATCTGATGCAATTTGCTTGCAATTTTGTCTGCTTTCAGTAGCACTCGAAGCTGACACTACACAGACCAAATGGCAAAGAGGCCCTGCATAGAAAATGTAAAACTATCTTGGCTGCATCAGGGAACCAGAATGGTGGTTCATCAGGAAAATTACAACAATTAACATAAGTGCTGCAAAAATCAACACTTTAAATGTCACACTCACTAGTCTGTCCAAAGACTGTAAAAGTACCATCCCCATTGCCGGACTAACAGTAAATATGAAGCAATCACCACCAAACCTTGGGGCTGATGGCTTTACAATTGATGTGACATTCTCTGAGTGATAAAATAGCCTCTCATTTTACAAAAGTAAGTATTTTTCTTTTTTAGACTTAACCTGGATTATGTCAACACAAAATTTACACTTAATTTTTTTTTTAAACTTTTTCGACAAAGCCATTTCATGCCAGTGTGGGTGTAGTTGGTCTTGACATTTAAAAAATAACTTTATATTTCAGAGAATTAGAGCCAAGTTGATAAAAAATAATCCCTCCTCAAATATTGATCTGGTGCTTTCAAATGTAGATCATGTTCCAGATTTATGTCGAAAGCCATTACATAGTATGAGGTACAGTGTGTCTGACCAGAGCCTATTTTATTATCTGAGAGAGGGCTCCAAAAAATATCCATGGAGGTCCCTGGAGAGCTGCTTGGAATTACAGATGCCATCACATGTCTATAGCAATGTATTCCCAGCTAAAAGTTAGACACCTTGAAAATAATTGATAACTTCTGCTTTGGCGCCCATGTTTGGTGAAGCTATAAATTTGTCAGGCTTCAAGGAGAATTGGCTTATAGTGTAAACCTAATGATTTCTCAGTGAACTGGGAGGATCTCATGGTAAGAGAACAAGAGTGGAATGTCAGAAAATCTAAGTTTAATTTTCATCTCAATATTGGCTGACTGAAAGAATTATTTCAGGGCCTTAGCTACACAGGGTCTGTCTTCCCTTTTTGGCTTAAGAATAAAGTTAGAGATTTTTGTCCTCATGAACAGCCCTGCCTTTCTTGAGTCCAGGCATTGTGATTCCCACACCAGCAAAGAAATAGAATATTAGACATGGAAGTATGTGAGATGAGAGTTTCGCAATTAAGAATAAACAATTTTATTATGAAAAATGTTATTAGTGAAAAGGCCCATTATGCAAAGAGCACCTCTACCCTATACTAGCTTTACCTGTGACTGTACAAGAGGGTTCATCGTTTACTCCTTATAGGTCTGCAGAAAATCGTTTCTTGAAAGGGAATCCAGAGAACCAGATTTGTTCATCACTATGAGATCTAATGTACTGTGGTGACACATGATTCCCAGACTGTTCCCCGGATGACCTGTCATCACTAATGTGAGCTCTGTTTTGTCAGGAGTTACTGCCCTCAAATACTACACTCCCTGCTTCTCTGCAATCGTGCCAAAACAAAGCTGTGTTTCTTTCTGTGATTAAACAGTAGCCTCCTAATAGATTGTTGAGTCTGTCATCTCCACTACCTATGACGGTCTTTCTCCAGATGATGAGGTCATTGTCCAGCAAACTGGGACCCAATGTTAGTCATATTCACCCTATAGAAAGAAGTTCATTCCCATGCTGAAAGGAGAGGGGTAAGCCTTCATGGGAGCAGCATAATTATCTTAAAGGGCTTACATTTTCTGCATTGTGAAGACTGCAGTAGAAGGTAATGATTCCCTCTGCAGGTTTAGGTGGCCTGAAGGAACGTGCATTTCATTTCTATTCTCCAACAGACACAGAATGTAAGTCGCTGCAGGAAAGGAGTGACCTTCTGCTGCCATCTAAAACACGACAGGGGTGATTCTACGGAAGGGTGGTATCCGCAGCCTCAAGGTAAATTGCAGGCTTGGAATAGCAATAAGATATTTGCTATCTCACCAGTACAAAATACTCAAAAGTTTGCAAGATTGCTTCCAAAGAAACAAACACTGAAAAAAAAATTACCTTTTTGCCCCTCAGCATGTATGTGTGTGTGTGTGTGTGTGTGTGTGTGTGTGTGTGTGTGTAAAACAGGATGTGGTATACTAGAGGGTGGGTAGAAATCAGAGTTAATTTTGGTAAATATAATGACCTGTGGGATTTTTTTTTCCTCAGCTGTTGATTGGTATCACTGAAAACAATTATTACTGGTTAATTTAGTTGCTGGCATAGTGCATGGTAAATATTTTTGTTGTATCACTCTTTATTAACTGCAGAAAAAGCCTTTCGATTTTATTTATCAAGTTTGTCAAAATCACACACAGCTACTATATGATCATAAAGCATGTAGTGTCAGAATCGGCAAAAGTATTTCAAAACTCTTTCTAGTCTCCATGCTCTGTCTCAAAGATTAGAATCCAGTGAATTTCAGGACTCAGTGACTTGGATTTAAAAGATAAAAAAGTTTCCCAAACAGAAGGTTTGAGAGTCTCTTCTGGCTTGGATTGAACCACCTGTCCACATTAGTAAAACTTGCACAATCAGATATAATAACATGGATAAAATACGGTGTAAATTAGTGTGAAGATACTTGGATTTGCTCTCACCAAGTAAGAAAAATGCATCAAAAGCCATAGCTCTTCTGGGAAATCATGTCATTTAGCCCAAATTTATTTCTTTATTGTCCTCAAAGTATTTCAAAGATGAAAATATGTTTTAAAAGTAATCAATAATTTGGACTATGCAAAAACATTTCCTGGAGTGGCAAGTGTGCAAACACTTTTGGGTCAAATATGGGATGAATGTGAGCTCTGCTTTTCATTAGCTGTGCAGCCCTAGGCGAGTCACATAATCTGTGAGCCCACATTTTATCATCTATAAAATGAAGATAATAAAGTCTTACAGAAATTTCTGTGTGCAGTAAGAATAGTGAATTGGAGGAGGCAGGTACTAGATGTTTTAAATAAAGATCATGGGCTGTAATGAATGAGGAGATTGTTTTTATTGTGAATGATGATGATGAGGATCAGAAAATCTAACCTGGTAAGCATCTAAAAGTCTCTATTTTTATGTTTTGTTCTATGCATTTTGAACACAATGTATCCTCAGATAAAAATGGAAGAGAACCACCCCATTCAAATAAGAAAATCTATATTAAAGCATTTGAAAATAGGCTATAAAATTTGAGAAACATGTAATATATAGTCAAAAAAGAAAAAAAATCCCTCAAAAGGTACATTTTGAAGTCAAATTAATCACATTGCAATTCTATCTTATGGTGCATTAGTTGAGTACCACGTAAGAATATTTTCAGTCAGTGATGGACCACATATATGATGATGGTCCTATAAATCTATATTGCTAGTAATGTTGTAGCGTCTTAGTTTGTGTAAGTACACAGTATTGGCACAATGATGAAAGCAACAACTGCAGAGTTTCTCCATGAAAATTAAATTCCAAAGGCCTGGCACATGTTTCAAAAAAGTGAATTATTTACAGCTCCTCTCAAATCCATAGAATGAAGCAGAAGATCTGTGTTGCTGAAGTATTTCCTATATTCATCCTTCTTGATAAACTTAGAGACCAATTTGGGAAGCTAGGGGATGCCCTGGAATATTAGCTGGGAGGGAGCAGGAGGTCAAACTCACAATCCAGGTGCCCCAGAGCATCTTCAAGCCTCAAAACAGGGATGCGGTGCGAATTGAGATCCAGAACAATCTAAAACTAGCCCCAGACCCTCAGGACCTAGAGTGTCCTTTTGGAAAATCTGGCAGTTCTGAATGTCTCAGGAATTCTGCTTGTTTCCACTGAGAGGAGCAAAACTGTTCTTTGCTTTAGTGGGCTGCTAGTGGGTGTTAACAAGAGCATCCCAGACCTAAAGAGACCTTAAAGCTCTACTACAGCTGCTAGTGGTCCCCACTGGTGTATAGTGGTGTCTTCAGGCGACCGGAGATGGTTGTGGGTCTTGCAACTCACTAGACCTGGGTCAAAGTGGACTCATTTCCTGGAGGCCTATGATTACCTCTTAATCCCTCTGATCCCAGTCAGATTACATTTGCTCAACAAACATTTATTGACTCCTTATTATGAACTATAGTTTATGGGATGCATAAATAAATATTTTCTGTCTTTCTTTTTTTCTTTTATTTGCTTGTTCATCTATGCATGTATGTATGTATGCATTATGGTACTAGGAATTGCACCCAGGGCCTTTTGCACTGAGCTGTATCCCCAGCCCTTTTACCTTTTTATTTTTGAGACAAGTCTTCTCTAAATTACCCAGGCTAGGCTTGAACTTGAGATCTTCCCACCTCCCTCAGCCTCACAGAGTGCTGAGATTGCAGATGTGCACCACCGTGGTTTGACTAATAAATCATTTCTTGTCCTGTCTCTATAATGCTGAGAGCATAGCATAAGAGATAAGTAGCAACGTATGGAAAACAAACATTGAAATAAAGTGTAGAACCGGAAAGTACCACTAAAGCAACATAAAACATCCCGGTTGTTGAGAAGGTGGAGATAATGACATGAACCTGTAGCACAGTGTAGTGTTTCAATAAGCTGGGCCCTTTCCTTTAAGCCAGGTTGCTAATGACAGGGCAAAGCTGGTACTTGAGACCATATTTAAATGTTTCATTACATATGCTTTGGATAGACAGGGAAAGTATTTCAAAGCGAAAGAGCCCAAGAAAGAAGAGAAGCAGGACAGAGAGAGAAACCACGCCTCTTGGAGATCAGCAAACACAAGTCTGGGTTGAGGGCTGTAAGAAGACCATTGAGAACTCTTGTTCTCCTATGAGTTCACCCAAAACTCTCGGATGCTCTGAGAGAGTTTGCCCATTTATAACTTCATGCATCAAGTATTTCATAAAGATGTCCTCAACCGCTGAATTTTTGCCTACAGTGTAATTGTAGCTCAAATATGCATGGTAATAATAATCTCAAACTTAAGTTATCTTGAAAGAAAGAGACAAAGTCAGAAAAGGGTTGTTTTTTATTCTTTCTACATCCAGTCACCCACTAATAAAACCTGATACTGTAATCTTATATGTTCTTAATCTTTCGGGTTGAATTTGAAGCTGGCCCCAGGCAATTCGGCTCTTGAATGAAAGGCTGGCACAGACCCGATGAGGATTTCGTCCGCGCAGGAACACTGAAACTGCACTTTCCAGTTTATTGGAAATGTACAGTTCAAACAGGAATTTGATTTGTGCCCATCCACGGGTCAGTGAAAGTTTTTATTTGCATTAGAAAACCCTGTGTATACTGGGCTATTTAACCCAGTAAAATCAGCTTCCATTGTCTCCCATAGCTGGCTCTAGCCAACTTTCAGCTATGAAAATTCCATTTGGAGAACACTGAGTTCCTTTTTCCTCCCTGGCCCTCTCTTCTCCATACCTGCTCATACAGTATTGCGTCACTTTTACAGCACACCGTAACCTCTCAAAAGCAGCTGGGGCTATTTAAAACAAACAACACACAGATCAGCTCTTCAGGAGCTGGGATGACTTCAGGGTTGGAAGAATCTTTGCAGCGAAGATGTTGGGGCCAGGATTATCAAATGTCATAGACCTAACAGCTTTCCTAGCCCCACTGATGTCAAACTACGTTATCTCTTGGCTCCCAAGTTCACTGCGAATAAAAATATTGCACAGATGGGACTATAACTGACCATAGCCTGCTCTATTGTATGTCCAACCATCTCTAATTACAGCGCCACACGAAAGGAAGAGATTTGAAAGGGCAGGTGATGGGAGAGGAGAAGAACCTGTGTGACTTAAACAGCACAGGATCCCACACCATCAGGCCTGATGTACATCAGCCTGACAGCTAATTAGGGTAGACATGAATTTTTCCAATGTAACAGATGTTCGCTAATCAGGCCAGATTTGGAGCCCTTGCGCCAGCAACATTTCATGCACAATTTAACTATCTAAAAGGAATAAACTACTTAATGCATTGTACTGAAGGCACAGCTGTTTCACAATCAGAAAATTTGCTGTCAAAGATGTTCTCTTTAAAACTGACATGTTTTTATATAACTCTGATGGGGTGTTTATAATGTATTAATAGTTGTCAGCAAGAGCTGCTGTCATCATCAAGAAGTAAAATATTTCTGAAGGTATATTAAAATGAACAATCCCCTTTCTCTTCCCCCAAAATCCATTCAGATAATTTAACTAGGTTGAATGTGGTCTGCTGGGTTCCAAAGTGTATTTGAAACAAAGAACATCAGTGTATGCTTTCAATTTATTCTAAATTTAAGACAAAAGCCATGCCTTGCTTTTGGTTTGAAGGTTTAAAACAATCATAGTTCTATATTCACTAACAAAGCAGGATTTCTTTTTGCCACTCTAGTTTTATGATATCCATGAAGGGAATATTATTACCCTTCCAAAAATATTTTATTGAGGAAAATGAAGGTTTGATATCTTCATAAGCACAAACTAATCTGGTAAGTATGAAAAGGTCTCTCTCACTCCCTTCTCTCTTTCTCTCTCTCTCTGTTTTTACATTTTCCCTTATATTTCATGTATTAATTGAACCTCTGTTATAAGAAAATATTGAGAAATATGAACTTAAAAATTAACTATTTCTTTTGACAGTTTAGTCTTGCATTTTATTATTTGTATTTTTAAATAATAAAGTGAAATAATAATTTATATTCTAGGTACCTTGAAACTTCCACATCATTTAAGCCTAAAACTCTTTGTACATGAAGTATATGTTAAGTACTATAAGCCAGTAACATCAAATTTTACAGCAGAGATGTTTTAGGGCCTTTGTAACCTGTCTTATCTACATAATTTAACAATTTGCTTATTTTAGTAGCATTTTTTATCCGTTTTTCCTAGCATTCTATAATGCCTAATTGGTGCGTTATTTTCAACCAACAATGCTAAATGTATCATGAATTATGCTTTATCCAGTCAAACAGCCATGGTAGGCTATGTAGTTTATATGGAGACAAGGGTACTGTGACCCTCTTCATGTGCCAGCCCAAGCACATTTGTGACTTCTGAGAGGTGCTATGTTGAATTGATTACATCAGTCACTCAGCTTTTCTGACAGATCCAAACAGCTTAATATTTTAAGGATCAGATCGCAAAAAACTAATTTGGGGGCAGATAAAGGAGGCTAAGGTTCTCTGCTGTGACTCAACAGCACCTGTTTTTATGTTTTTCTGGGGCAGAGACGTTCCCACCGAAAACCAGCTGTAGACCAACTGTGTAACAACTCCCACTTCTGGGTGATACAAGCCATACCACACCTACAAAAAAGAGTTTTCCTGTCTGTGTTCCAAAGCAAGTCAGCCCTGAGATATATTAAAAATTAGTTTCACAAAACATTAAAGATAAATTACCTTAACTGTATCATTCTCCCTGTGGACAGTCTCTGGGAACAGGTTCTTTGCCACCTTCACTGCCAAAGACTTAAGGATACATGTCTTTGAATCTTTAAGACAATTTCATAACTATCAGTAGTTCTGTAATATGGGATGTGTTGTAAACTAAATTGCAGATAAGGCTTTTAAAAAGAATAGCATTCATATTATCATCCACTACATCTTTAAAGTGAACTTTAGACAGAAATATTTCATAAGATAGTTTTATTTTTTAAAGGTTCTCCATAGGTTAGATTTTACTTAGAGTAAAATCCATACACTTGATCACAACCTAGTGAACTCCACATAGTCCTGGCCCCTCCACAGTGTCATGTGACATTTAACGTCCAGGCTCCTGGCAGTTCATCCAACCCCCATCTGCTGCGGGGAACTTACACATAGTAAAGTCTTTCTTCATGGCTTTTGAGTCTCTTCTTCAGGCCTAGGATGTTCTTCTCCCTGCTCTTCAGCAGTGTTATCTTCACTCTGGATGCTTTTAATAGAACTTATTCAGAGAAAATTCCCTGACCACCTTTATTCATGTTGCCATCCCACCAACCCTCAGCAGGTCACCTGCTTGTTTTTTTCATAGCACTCATCAAAAAAAAAAAAAAAAAATCAATTAATTTGCTTATTTTTAAAACTTTCTATCTCCCTGCCTCCTCAAACCCTCTAGACCTCTGTTGTACCATGTTGTAAATATCAGACACATGTGGCTATTTAAATTTAAATTTATTAAAATTCAATTGAGATACAACTGCAAATTTCATTTCTTGCTTTTGTTCATTAGCACAGCTAAAGAACTTCCACAGAAAATTTTATTGGGCGGTGTTGATCTAGAATATAAACTCTGAGAGCAAAAGAAAGCTCTGACTTCTTTATTCTTATGTTTCCTTTATTCTTATTTTCCAAAATAACAGCTGTCCCATAATAGTTGTCAATATGTTGGAGGGATGGGTGGATGGATGGATGGATGGATGGAAGGAAGAGTATGATATTTCAGATAACTTAATACTATAATTTCTATTCAACCTTCTAGTTAAACCATTATTTCAATAGAAAAATAATATATATGCATATCAGTAAAGTATTTCTAATATGATTTAATCCTTTATGAATGCAACCAAGAAAAATATTTCCATATCAACCTGAAACAGAACCACAAGATCATAAGAATCCTTTTGTAATCAAAACAAACTTAGGCTAGCAATCACAGCTACAGTAATAATAGAAAGAGCACGAATTTTGATTCAAATTCCAAGTCTGATACTTACTAAAACATCCTCCCCCTTTTGAAAGTTTCTCTGAGCCTCCCCAGACCCTATTTTCCCCATGTGTACAATGGAGAAAGAGAACCAACTTCACCAGGTTAATCCGAGGGTTAGAGGTCTTGCCTTATACTCAGTAGTAGCTGCTATGGTGAATCAATGACATGATGGCAAATAGATCCTTGAAAATCTTGAACCACCCCAAGTCCTTTCTTCCCTGGTGTTATTGCCTTACTGAATATCATGATTCAAGGACTCAGCGCTTGTCACAGAACACAGAACGAGTGCATCAAACTGTGGGCACGGCAGAAGACACCAAACAGAAACAGCTACTATCACACAGCTCCTGGGGGAAAACCATCTTATGTTTAAATTTTTTAAAAATCTTGGAATGTGTGAAAGATTTCTAAGATTATATAAATACATAATTTGTATACAATATCCTCTTCATCACTTAATTTAGAGGTAGGTAGCTGCTGTCAAACTTAGGAAGTAGAAACAGTAAATCCTATGAGATCAGCAGGGTGGAGGTCCTAGCCGTAAAATTTTTTCCTTGGTGATTAAACAAGGTAATTTTATATCACTAGAGATGGTGAAAACCCACAACCCTCATTATAGTTTCCCATAGAAAAAGGATTTACAGGTCAGTCTGCAGTTATCAAAACCAATTGTATCGCTATGCCTGTAAAAAGATTTGCTTTTTTGTTTTGTGGATGGTACAAACTTGGGAAGGAATAGGTATATTTGAAATCAGAATATAAAATATAAAACAAGAGCTTTGATTACATTTATTAGAGTATTTATCTACTGGTTTATACTTCTAAAATGTTGTAGTTTTTGTTTGTTTATTTGTTTTCACTGTTTTAGGTTTTCTCTTTCTTTTAACCTCTGTGTTACCTCTGAGAGTTCACTCTTCCAGAGCAGGAGATGCTGGGTTTTACCTTAAGGTTCCACCAGTTATCACCTGGAAGCACCCTGGAGTACTGGGGTATTTGGAAGTGAAAGAACAGGAAACAGTATATATTTGATTAAGTAGCAAAATAGAAATGTCTTTGACGAACAGCATTTTTTTCCTGAGGCTAAAGCCCCAAAATAATCAAAATGATCAGTGTCACACGTTTTGGAATTGGTCAGTGTTATGGGGACCCCCTTCTGTTGAATCACATCATGAATGTTTATGATGTTAACATATTGTGATGTGGGTTCAAGAATTGGGATAGAAAACATATTTTTGTACTTTCAAAAGGGGTCTTTTCCTCCTGTTTCTAGAATTAAAATTCAACACTTCATACTCCACCATAGAGAAAAATTTACATGATTAATTGACTAAAAAGGAATTTGGGGGAAGAGTTCTGCCTTACAAACAATTTAATCATCCCTCTGTATCCATCGAAGATTTTTCCAGGAATTCTCAGATACAAAGTTAGAGAATGCTCAAATTAGAAGTTGTATTTGCATATAACTTAGGAACGTCTTTCTATATATTATTAATTATCTCTAAATAGATTTTTTATACCTCATTCATATAAATACTTTGTAGTAATTGTTATACTCTCTTGTTTAGGGAATAATTCCAGAAGTTCTCAGCTACAAAGTCAGAGAGTACTGAAGATGGAAGACAAGGAGAAGTGTCTGTTCAGTACAAATAAAATTTTTTAAAAAATATTTTCTCTCTAGTTGATTGAATTCAAGGTTGTAGGACCATGGATATGGAGGGCTGACCATGTAGTAAGCAACATTCTGGAAGAATTTTTCACAAGATGCCTGCAAGAAAATGTACTGTGACTCCACATCCTAGGGAGAAAAAACACCTTCCTTCTTGGTACGTGGACAGTCCAAGAAATTGAATTTTTAAAATGTTTTGTCATCACTTAAAAAAAAAAAAAGCCTAAGAAAGAAGGAAATGCAGAGCCATGGTCATGTAACTTTTGACCTTCATGTCTCAGAACAAGGTTTGCTGGTCCCACTTAGGCGCAAATGGCATTTCTTTTTGTTGTTGTTCACACGTAAATCTACTAGTCACTGGTATCATTTTGCTTTCATTTCTGTTCTCTCTTCCCTACTCTCCTCCTGTTTTCTGGAAAGTCAATGGTGATCACTCAGGTTAAAATAAGAGGCTCCAAACTAAATAAAGTCAAACATTATTTGGAGATGCTGGATGAAAATAAGCAAATAGAAACAAAAAAATGTGAAGCTAGAATCTTGCGGGGGGCAGTCCATGTAACACCAGATTATTCCCCCACAGCTGTCCTTGATCGTGAATAAGATGTCAATACCACAATTCTAATGGCTTTGCTTTTTAAATATTCTTTCAGTGTATGATGTAAACAAAGGATTAGATTGTTTTTTAGATGGCCTTTCCATTCCAAGGCATTACTTATCAAATAATCCATCTTCCCGTGACCATCACTGGTTTGTGAGTCCACCTTTAGCACATGATTGATTCTTCTGCACAGTGAGTCTGTAGACTTTCAATATTAATACTATAAGCCCCCACTTTGGATTTACCTAGCAGAACTTTCTTCCCTTTTTCTGTTTACCTGTGCTCTAGCCACTCAGAGCTCCTCGGTCTTCCACACTGAGCTCTTTGACAGTGAAACATTACCGTTACCTCTGGATCATGGCACAGGCTCTTCACCCTGCCTTCTCTCTCTGGGCTTCTGAAATTTGATTTGTCTGTTCAGACCACAGAAAGTGTAACATATCCCAAGAAATGAGGAGCAGCAAATGCCTCTGGTTAATAACGAAAAGGTTGGCAGAGGATAGTATTTGCATATGTAAATAAGAAAGTGACAAAAGCGATTACCTTAGGGACTAGAAATTGGCAGATTTGTTTGGAAAGGAGATATACCTTTCGCTGAGTTCCTTTTATACTGTTGAAATTTTTATCACATGAATGTATTATTTCTTAAATACATAGTATAACTTCTTTAAGATGTGTATTTTAGTTGAATTCCTCTTAAGTCAGTTATAGTAATTTTTAAAAAACAGTTTCATGCTCTGGAATGGCAGATTGAATGTTTTACCTTTGTTTTCTAATGAAGTTAGCAGCATAGCAATGTAATAAGTAAAAGACCATTAGAGAATTTCTAAAATTAATAGTATATCATCTCTACTGAGAAACATCCCCTCAGCATTACTCCCTTTTCAGTAGCAATCAGTAGCTCCTTCTGCTGTGTTCCCCTAGAGCTTTGCCAAGTCTTCTATGTTAGCATGTTATGCACTGAAGCTTGTCACTTGCCTGTCACTCCCCTGAATTACTGGCACCTTGTCCATCTTTAGAGCTCAGACACTGAACACCAATTGCAGGCCCTTGATAAATATGCAATAAAAGGAAGAAAAACAGAGAGAGAGGGTGAGAGATAAGTATGTAGGGACACTACAGGAGGTGCCTCCTAAGCGGGAAATGTGAATGTGAATAAGGATATAAAAAAGTAGAGAATAAAAAGTGACCTAAGATGGACCACAGATGAGAGTGTGCCATACACTACATGGTACCATTCAAGTTCTGGTTTTTTCATAGTCTACCACCAGTGTTTTTAGTGTACGTATGACAGCTAGCATTATCTTATTAAAAAGGATGCGAGATCATGTCTGTCCACTGGCAAAGCCTCCTTTCCCCCAGCAGCATCCAGTCTTTACAGAGGATATGTCATTACTCTTACGGTAGCTACTGTGGCCCGCATGATCAGGTTTCTTATCACTTCTATGAAGTTTTTTACAATACTTCTTCTTAAATACTTTTTGCCCATCCACGTTGGCCTCCTGGCTGTTCCTCCAACATATTACTATTGTAAGACATTTGCATTTATTGTTCTTTCTAGAATATTCTTTCTACAGAGAGCTCTATGACTTCCTTACCCTTTCAACCTACAGAGAAAATGTCGTTGTCCTCATTAAAATTACAGGCTGTCCTTATATTTTGATCTGGCATTCCCCATCCACTTCCTTTGCTTTATTTTTCCTCAAGGTACACATCACCTTTTAAGATACTATGCGTTGTACCATGATATTTTCACTACTCTATAGAATGTAAACTCATGAAGGAAGGGGTACATGGTACAAACCGGGGAGACAGCAAATACTTGTTGCATGATGAACAGAAAATGTCACCATTGGGTAGATGCTTGCTGTGGGTATCCATGTATCATTTTTTAATATGGAAGAAATTGCTTTTTATTTCTAGCTCATCGAGTGCTTTTGTAATGATAAGATTTTCAATTTTCTTCCTAAAAATGGTTATGTAATTTCCTTAACATGATTATGTAATTTATTAATCTTTTTTGTTAGTGTGGTATAGTACATTGATTATTTTTATATATTGAACCATCCTTGTACCCCAGGGATAAATCTCACTTGGTCATTGTGTGTAACCCTTTTACTATGGTGCTAAATTTGGTTTGTTAGGATTATGTTCAGGATTTTTGCAGAAAATTATTATGTTACAGATTTGCACAGAAGAGATATTGATTTGCAATTTTCTTTTCTTGTAGTATCTTTATCTGTCTTTGGAATCAGGGTAATGCTACCCTTATAGAATGAAGTGGTCCCAGTTAAGAAGTGCTCTCAATTGTTTTTAAAAGTCTGAGACAAGGCCTGGGATATAGCTCAGCGGCATAGCCCTTGCCTGGCAAGCACAAGGTCCTGAGATTGACTCCTGGTTTTGTTTTTTGTTTTTTGTTTTTTTTTAAAAAAAAAGGTCTGAGACAAATTGGCATAAGTTCTTTAAAGGCTGAGTGGAAATTCTCCATGAAACCAATAGTTCTAGAGCTTTCCTTCCTCAAGAGATTTTTTTCCTTACAAGTTCATTCTCCTTACTATATATATGTTTATTGAAATTCTCTATTTCTTCCTGATTTAATCTTCTGGTTTGAGTCTCTAGGAATGTACCCGCTTTGTCTAGATTAGTAAATTATTCTACAATGATTTTCTTTCTGATTACCACAGGATTCTATGTAACATCTTAAAGTTAAAACACTAATTAGAATTCATACCACTTCGATAACACAAAAACTTTCCCTCTGTACAGCTTCATCTCCACCTCTTTTTGTAGTTGTCAGAAAAATACAATTTATACATTGTGTGCCCCAAAGCATAAACTAATAATTCTTTTGAATGCAGTAGTCTCCTAAATGATGTGAAAACAGAACATAGAGTGCTAATAATAGTAGCTTTTAGATAATTTTTAAAACTATATTCATCACATATTCATCTCTAAAATTATGCACAAAATAAAAATTAGGTTATAAATTGGTGATGATAATACCACATTTTGTAATTGCCCATGTATGTACTTCTTAGTGAAATCTTTACTTCTTTATGTATCACCCTTTTCCCTTTCCCTTCTACGTAACTACTCAAATGTGATAGTAGTTAACCTTGCCAGGCCTATTCCAAACACGCTGTATCATGTAACCCCACAGCAATCCTACCCAATAAGCTCTATCACCATTCCCATTTCATAGATAAGGAAATTGAGGCTCCAAGTATCTCTGTGGCTTCCCAAATCTCACCACAAGGAACTGGTGGATCTGACATGCTGATGAAGTAGTCTAATGTCAGAGTCCGTGTTCTTTACCCTCGTTGTCTGGCTCCTTAGGATTCAGGCCATCCTTGCTTACAAGTTGAATGGCAGCCTGTTGTTCCAGAATGGTGTGCACACTCCTTACTCCCCTCGCCAAAAATCTGACTTCTGATCATTTCTCCTTCTTCATCTTTGACTTCAAAGTCACCACCCCCACCCAAACCCACCTTGTCACCCTGGTCTTTTACTCTGTCGTCAGTGAACTTCTTTCCGCTCCTCGGTGCTTTCGTGTTCTTGTCCATGTCCCTCCACTGACACGCTTTATTCACACCCATCTCCATTTTTCTGACCTGACTCAACACACCCTTCAGGTCTCATGGGTCCCCTTTTTATTCTGATACTGGGGATTGGGCTCAGGGTCTTTGCACTGAGCTACAACCCTAGCCCCTTTAATTTGTTTTTAAATTTTGAGTCAGGATCTAACAAAGTTCCAGGCTGGGCCCAAACTTGTGATTCTCCTGCCTCAGTTTTCCAGAGTGCTGGGATTACAGGTGTGTGCCAACATGTCCAGCCTCACATAGGACTTTCTGAGGGAAGGCTTTGCTGGTGACCGCAATGTCTAGCTAAGGGGATTTTCCATTCTGCTTCTACACCTGAAGACCGTGTTGTGGGACTCCTTCCTTCTCTTTGTACACGGTCCCAGGTGAGTATCTTGTACCAGTGGCTCCTAATCTCTGACTCCCCCATAACCTATCCCTGAACTCGAGCCTTGTATATTGGACTTCCAATGTGTCATCTGCATACAGGCCAAAGAGCTTCACTCAGCCTTAGCTCAGCCAAGACAGAACAATTGCACCACTGCCATCCACTGCCTAGGCCAAGCCTTAAGTCCAGGAGTTATTTTGATTTCTCTTGTTCCACAATATTGTTACCCTAGAACAAGTTCTATCTAACCCGTCTCTTACAAATGTCCTGAATCTATCCACTTCTCTGTGTCTCTTGCCCAGAGTACTCCAACAGCCTTAAAACTGGGCTCCGTGTTTCTCCCTGGTCCCACGCAGCAAAGTAAATGTTTAAAATCTAAATCAGATTGTCATTTTCATTCAAAATATCTCCATGGATTTTTCCTATGTTTGCATCCCCACAAAATTTACATTAATACTCCTAATCCCCAAGGTCATCGTGCTAGGAGAAAAGCCCTTTGGGAAGGTGACTAGGTCGCAAGGACAGAGGTCTCATGAATGGGATTAGTGGCCTTGTAAAATAGGCCAAAGGGGGGCTCAATCATCCTGTCTCCTACATGAGGACTCAGCAGGAGGATTCTTCCATGAACCCAGAAATAGGCCATCACCAGAAACCAAACATGTCCAGACCTTGAACTTTAGACTCCCCAACCTCTAGAACTATAAGCTTTCTATTGTTTATGAAGGATACAGTTTATGATATGCTGTTGTCACAGATAGCTTTCCATTACACTTGGAATAAGATCCTACTCCTTCCCCTGGCCCAGGCATCTCTTTGGCATCATCTGACACAGTTTCAGTCACACTTTCCTTTCTATCACTTGGATCTGTGTCTTGAACTTTCTAGATTTCAATTCACCTCCATGTGACCAAAGCCCAAAATAAACATGAGTCCCCAAAATTACTTATTTTGCTCTCAAAGAGAAGAAATGTAGGGGTAAATGGTCTTGGGCTGGAATTATAGCTGTACAATATCAGGGCCCCAGGCTACTTATGGCTATAGCTCCAATATCTTCTAAAGTATAGCTTGTACCATGTGGTCCAAGATGTCAGCTGGATCACATAGTAGCAAGAAGGATGTCCTTGGTCAAATTCAGCATCCCAGCTACACCCCAATTCAAGGAGAGCTGTACAGTACTATAGCTCCTTCCTTTTTATTTGGTATATATGTATACATATATTACAGATTGCTTAGCCACTTAGTCAGCCATTTAAGAACCTTTGCATTTCTTTCAGATTCCAGTTATTGCATGTAAAACTGCTTAGACTATTCATGTGTAGGATTTTTCATTTTGTTTTGTTTTGCAGTACTGAGAATTGAGTCCATGGCTACTGCACCACTGACCTATATCTCTAGCCATGTTAATTTTTCATTTTGAGATAGGGTTTTGCTAAATGGCCCAGATTGGCCTTAAACATGTTATCCTCTTCCTTCAGCCTCTTGAAGTGGCTGAGATTACAGGCCTGAACTACTGTGTCCAGCTTCCTGGATATGCTTTAGTGTGAAAATAAGTTTTCATTTCTTTGGGATAAATGCACAATGGTGTAAAAGCTTTGGTTTAGTTTTACAAGAAACTGTGATACTCTTTTCGGAGAGCAATCATGTCATTTTACATTTCCACCAGCAGCGTGTAAGTGACCTAGTCTTTTTGCATCCTTGTCAGCTTTTGGGTTTATCATAATTTTTTATTTTAGCTGTTTTCATAAATGTAGACTGACATCTCATTGTGGTTTAAATTTTAGTCTTTTAATGGCTAATGATGTTGAAAATCTATCACTGTGCTTATTTTCCATCTCTACATCTTTTTCAGGGAAATGTCACTTCATGTTCATTTTCTACTTACCCCCCCTTTTTTTTTTTTTACTGTTAATTTAAAGACACATACCCATTGTTGAAAGTATGGTTTACAAATATTTTCTCTCAGTTTGCAGTATTTCTTTTTAATTCTCTTCATAGGAACTTTCATACAACAAAAAAATTTTTAATTTTAATGAGGCTCAATGTTTAATTTTTCCTTTTTTGGACTGTGTTTTAGTGTCAAGTCTACATATTTTTTTTAAATCCTAGATCCCAAAGACTTTGTGCTATTTTTTTCCTGAGTTTTATTGTTTTGATTTTACATTTAAAATCACGATCTGTCGTAAGTTAGTTTTTACATAATTGTAAGAATTAAATCAAAGTTAATTATTTGTGTACAGAAGTCCAAATGCTCCAAAAAGGGAACATTTTTAAAGGAATCATTGACCAGTTTATTGTCTTTACATAAAAGAAAAAATGATAATTAGTAAGGCCCATAATGGATTCACTAAAATCAAGTTAGGCCAAACTAAACTACCTTTTATTCATCTCTCTTTTTTTTAATAAGATTTCTTTCTTTCTTTTTTTTTTTCTTTCTTTTAAGACAGTGTCTTGCTATGCAGTTCAGGCTGGCCTTGAGCTCACTTTGTAGCCCAGGCTGGTCTCCAACTTGCAACGATCCTCCTGCCTCAGCCTTCTGAGTGCTGGGATTACAGGTGTGCGCCATTATGCCCAGTTTAAATAAGATTTTTATGCTACAAGATGTGGCAGAATGCTACAGAATTCTGCTACAGAATGCTGGCAAAGTGAAACAAAGTTAACACACCTACTCCTAGACCACAATACGGAGATAGAGGTAGAATGGTCTCACTTTGTTTGACATTTGTCAGAACCTTCTGGGCCAGGGCTTTGTGGGTGAGCTATTTTAAGGGCCCCTGGATACACATATGAAAACCAGTCAAATGTTTGCAGTCACGACTCTGGAGGAAGCTCAAGGAACACGTGTTTTAATTCCATATGAGGAAGTAGACAGTGACTTTGAAAAATAAGCAGCATAAAGAAGACATGAGGCAAATTCGAAAATTTCAACAGACCATCCCATGGAAGAAGCAGAGGATGAATTCTGCTCAGATTTGGGGGACATCAAGAGAAGCCAAGTGGATAAAAGTTGCATGAAGCTTGATTTTATCCCAGTACAAGAAAAGCCTTTCTAATAATCCATCATAAACTGATCCAGCTCAAAATAGCCAACTGTCTGTCCAGATGATGAGACAAACTGCAGGGAGTGCCGATCCGCTGAGAGCATAGGTCCACAGGCAGGATTAGAGATGGACACTGGAGGAGGAGGGATTTATTATAAGCTGGAGAAATCAGGCAAGCTTTCACCACATCACACTTTAGAGCTTTGAAGGTAGGGATTGGTTAAGTAAAGAGACAGCAAGCTGTTTGTTTTTGTTGAGGCAGAAAGGTCCTGTGGATAATATTCACTCAAAGTGCCTCCCAATTTGAACCAACTGTTAGATCACACCTGGGCTGTGATTGGAGGAATGTGGTTCCTGGACGGATGACTCAATTCAGTGATGAGATGAGAACACACTGTAGACCACGATCATGGTTTGAGTCTTTATGAAATCAATACACATGCAGTTCTCCAACTGTATTTTATTTGGTTTTTGTTTATTTGTTTTTTTCTTCCAGTACCTGGAATTGAACTCACGGCATTACACTTGCCAGACAGGTGCTGTGCCGCCCTCCAACTGTATTTTAAATGAAGTCATTAACATGTTAGAAGGGCTTCAGATCCCCTCATGTTTAATCTAGGCACCTCACACAAAAAGGAAAAAAAAAAGGAGACAGAACTGTTAAGAAGTTTTTACTCCAGCAATGTCTTGTATCTAGTTAATTAGTAGACATATAAGATTTTATGGAAGAGGTTGGCAATTGCTGGATACTTTCTATGCCTATAGCTCTTCTCATGATTTATATAAATTAATCCTCACCATAATTCTATAACTTGGATTTTATCATTTGATTTAATACTATCTGCACTTTGTAAATGAGAAAACTGAGGCTCAAAGCAGAAAAATTACTAGCTAAAAGTTGTACAGCTAGAAAGCAGAAGAGCCAGTATTTTTCTTTAGCATATTGATTTCTAAGAGAAGATATTTTTCTTAAAGACTGCCTAGCCCGGTTTGGTAGTGCATGCCTATAATCCTAGCACTTTGGAGGCAGAAGTAGAACCATCATGAGTTCAAAGCCAGACTGAGCTACACAATGAGACCCTGTCTCAAAAAGAATTTCTATTTTATGATTGTTGTTATTTACAAGGGTAATTCAAGCATAACCAAGTAGAGGTATATAGAGTAAGCTAGCAATCTGTCTCTCTATTTCCCCAACCATTCCCCTTAGGGTAAAGGATGTGTCCAGTTTAGAGCAGGTGATCTTAGATTCTTCTCTGCAAACCCTGCATGTTTGGCCATTAGCATAAAGAGGACATGAGGCATAGATAGATCATGCTATCTCTTTTCCAACTACCTCCAAATGGAATAACAAAACAGGTCATTAGAGAGGAAAAAATGAAAAAAGAAAGTTTTAGAAATGACTTAAAAAAAAAAGAAATGACTTAGTAAGTGCTATCAACAACCCATATTAGACTGACTCTTAAGTATACCAAATAGATGATGAATTTGATTGAATAGGAGATTCCAATATCTGACAATAAACATTTTCTTGTAAGATTTACCCGATGAATATATATAATTATTTTGAAAGGGGAAGATCTAAATATTTGTGGGACTGTGCTTAGAAATTTATTACTTTGTCCCAATAACAAATAATTATTCCTTGTATAAGAAATAGTGTTGGTGTTAACTTGCAGTCTGGAAAATGATCACGGACAATTATAGAAAACTCTGAAAGTAAGTCTTTGTTAAGGGCCAGATCAAATGTGCTACAATCATGGTACATATTGCCCTTCTCCCAGAAGGAAGCAAGGTGCTCCCATTCTTATTTTAAGGAAGTAATGGATAGAGAGAAATAGAATTAGTTCATTCTCTAATCTGAAGTTTAGGAAGTAGTGAATCATATAGCCCATGCATAAAGGCACACATTTATCTAGGGTCTTTCTTACCTTGATTTATTACTTATATTTTTTTTTTCAAATCTGAAATTGGGAGGCTGAAGCAGAAAGACTGCAATTTCAAAGCCAGCTAGGCTAGGTTTGAAATAATAAATACAGTATCACCAAAAGAAAAAAAAAGAGGAAGAGAAAGGAGAAAGAGGGGAGAGAAAGAGAAAGAAAGAAGAAAGAAAGAAAAAAAGAAGAAAGAAAGAAAGAAAGAAAGAAAGAAAGAAAGAAAGAAAGAAAAAAAAAAAAGAAAGGTGCTTTCACAAAATTATTCTCACGCAGCACATTTCCCCCAAATACGCCATATTCAAAACTGAAAGGTGTTCCTATAAATCTTTCTGTAGCATAATGCCTCCCTCATGATTCCACACAGTTTAACAGCAGCTCATAATAAAATCTCAACATCAGCTTATGAGATGTATCAAAACTAAGAATACTTTGCCTTGTATCTGAAAGTAAACAGTAAAAATTTTGACATATGGAGCAAATAGATTAAGAGAGTGAGCACACTGCACTACCTCCAGGGTGACTGTCTGTGCTCTTTGCTTCTTCCTCATAAATTTAACAATGCAGATTGAGCAATGGTTTTGTCCAGTTGTTGCAAGTGGGCACCAACTTTCTCAAAGAAATAGCCTGATTAGAAAATAATTGTACTTCTTCCTCGCTACTGTGGCCCCACCTGCACTTTTCATTTCCTATAAGGTACCGTGGCAAAACTGCATCTTTCAACCCTGTCTCTTTTATCTGATGCAGTGGATGACAGGTAATCTAGCTGAAAGTTCCGACAATTGCACCACCAGAAAAACACTGGCTGATGAAATCTAAGCAGTTATCACACTAACCATCACCTGTCAAGCCTCTTGCTTCAATTTAAGGGCGCATCAATTTTCTGAAGAGGAAATCAAGGGCAAAGAATAAAAGCGCTTCAGATAAACACTGACAAAGGCCCTTTCTGCCTTTTTTTTTTAATTTATGATGGGATGTACTATCATAGGTTGCTCTGTGAGGTTTTATCAACTGTCCTGATACATCCCAGATAGCTCGGAATTCTTTGGCCATTGATGAAGTGCTATACTTGCACTTACTGAAAGGGCAGAAGATTTCCAACTGAAAATGACTTTCACTAAATACCACAAAGATACTGAAGGCAGAAAGAGCTTGGAGATGGAACAAATGACAGCTGCATACAACAATGAACCTCTCAGTTCTCCAGGCTGGCAGACAAGACTGATTAGAGTGAGAACATGAAATCATGTTTTCTTAAAGCCGGGGAACATATTGTGTAAAGTGTCAGGTACAAAGAGTTCATATGTTTTTTGTGGAGCATGGGAATGCGGTGCTGCCAACTGTACTTACAGTGTGGTCTGTCACAGCCAAGGGTGTTTTCTGAATACATCTGCGTACCTCAGTCAAAACATACATGCAAATAATGATGAAAGAAGCAATAAGCGGTAGGGAAGTAAAAGATACCATGGAACAGTTTGTGAAGGCCCTCAGAACTTCATGTTTAACAAATCTATTCTGCCTTTTGGGGTTGAAATCCATCGAGTTGGGCTGTTGGCCTTTATAATTCTTCTGGGATATTTGGAAAGAGCATTTTCAAGAGGAAACAAAGATATGGAGAACAGGTATTAATTTTGAGTGGTGTTAAGGTATATGAAGTGTAATTGAAAAATATGGTGAATGACTTGATTAGTTTTCTCTCATTGCTGGGACAAAATACCCAGTGCCCAAAATTAAGGAAGGAAAGGTTTATTTAGCTCATAGTTGGAGGAAGTTTCAGTCCATACTCAGCTGGCTCCAAGGTAGGGTGGCACACGGCAGAGGGTAACAGTTCACGGTGGTGGTGGAAAAAGGCAAAAGTAACAAGAGCAAAAAGGGAGAAACAGCAGAGAGCAAGCCTCTTTCCCTCCCTTATATTGTATGCAGGATGCCTGGGTGTGGCACTCATACCCACAATCCCAGCAATGGACCATGAATCAATCAAAAACTCTAGAAGCCCACCCTATGACTGCATGAAGCTTTGGGAGGACATCTAGACACAAACCACAACAGTGAATGTTTAAATTAAAAAATTTTTATACTCTTTTGTGAGTGTCCTTAGTTGTGCTATAGTGGCTGCCTTGACATTCTGAGTCAATTAAAATGTTTAACTTTCATGGTCATTTTGACTTTGGGAAAGAGACAGAAGTCGCACAGTGCCAGAGATGACAAACAGGGGAGTTGAGCACAGTGTAGTGTATTTTTGGCATTGTATAGCACCCAGCAGAATTGACCATATTTTTATCACACCTTGTAAAGACATTCATGAAAGGACTTCCAGAATTGCTTCAAAAAGTGGCAAAATTGATGGGATAAGTGTATTTAACATGAGGAGTATGTTAGGGGGATTAAAGGCAATGTGTCTTTTATTGCAGTAGAATTTTAGCATTTAAACACTCACTGAATATTTCAGTCACACCTTGAGCAATTTAATGTGAAGCTCACTGAAATTTTTCTACTCCTGATATCCCTGGCTACTCTTCCTATAGGAAGTATATTCAGTCTGTCCTGGTTGCTGTTGAATATTTTGAAGGGAGCGTCAGTTACCCTTTTGATTAGTTTCTTCGAATTGTGAACTATTGGGGAGATAGATAAAACAGTCAAGGGTGAGCGTATCCACTCCGGTGAGACTGGAGATTAGGTGGGTGGTCTCACCCTCCTGCCCCAGGAGCATTTCCCATGCGGAGCTCAGCCTGCAGGCACATTCTAAGTAAGAAAGCTAAAGAAAGCAAAGACCACCTGTGTACAACTGACTCTCCTTTCCGTTTCCCAGTCAAGTAAACAACCTCTCCCTGAGGCGGGGAGGAAGGGGAAATTGATGTGCTCTGAAAGGACGGATATTAGAACTTTGTCAGCCAATAACCTATCCTCCCCAGTGTTTTTGTCTGTTGATCTGTTCATAGCCTCATTCAGGGTGCTGATGAAAGGAGAGCATAAAAAGGTCCATTTTGCCTTTGAGTCCAAGCCACATTCCCCAGTGAAGTTGCATCCCCAGAGAATCTAACCCTTCAATCCCTACCTCATGCATTTATTGGTGCCCTCAATTCTCTGAGTAGAAACGGTGCAATTAATTTTCCAGATAGCTCAGATTCTCCCTTTCTCAGTGAGATATTTTCTCAGTTGTGTGCAGAAGAAAGTTTGTTAGGGGAAGGTGAGGGTTGGCTGTATTAACAGAAAATTTTTATTTTGGAACAGTGGTTTTTTAAGCTGATTCAGGGTTATGTGGTTCTGTATATAATCCTTGTACTACCGGCAAATTGTGTACTACTGGCTAATGACTGACCAAACAATGGAAATTCATTCACAAATATGAGCCATCAAAGGCAATATTATTATTTTCCTTCATCCTGGAAAAGTATTTCTAGGGAAGGATGGGAGGAAGGGAGGCAGGTAGAGCAAAAGATGTACAAATATCAGCCTTTTCTACTTACTGCTAAAGAATGAAAAACAGAATACAGGGTCTGAGACTCAGAGATGGGCAGATTTGGGTTAAATGGTGATTCTGCTATCACTAGTTGTGTGGCCTTTGCAAGCCAGTAAACTGCCTATTTTGATTTTCCAAAATGGAAATAATAACAGTACCTTATTTGTAGGGCTGTTATGAAGATTAACTTAGATATTGTATTTTAAATATTTAAAAGATGCCTGCAACAACATGTAGGCTGACAGTAAATGTCAGCCCCAACCCTACTCAGCACCTAATAATACGTTGAGGTTAACTGACCTTGAACTCTTCTCCTCTAATAAAATTAATTCCAGAACATCTCTTCCACTTTTTAGATCATGTAGCTTATTTCAAAATTTGCAGTCCTTCAGGAAAAAATATTAAAGAATGCATCTTGTCAGTTCTCACCAAAAGAAAACATTGCTTGTTTTGACCCATTTCTATAGCAAATTTCTCATTTGCATTTTATGAGAACTTACATCCAAACCAACAATGCATTTGATTGTGTTCTCTTCAATAATGAGACTTAATTATTGTTCAAATGTAAAAGGCCTTACTGCGGAATAGTTATAACATTTAATAGCCCTTCTTCCTTCTCAGACCTTCCCAAAGTTGAGTTCCATCATAAAATGCCAGTTTTGGAGTATTTATTTCTTCCAAGAAGCCCCAAATACTTTCAAATATCTCATCAATTTGTACAATATCCCTAAGACTACTAAGTGAATGACAAACAATAAAGTTGGAATAAAGTGAGGAATGGGGAAAATTGAGGTTGCCCAAGTTAGTCAATGAAACCATGCTGCTGGGGAGCAGCTGCCAGGCCCTGAGACACCTTTCTACTTGCTCCCAAAGCACCATGCTCCCCGATTTCAATATTCCTCACAGCTTATGATGGAACTCCTCCTACCTGTATGTGTAGCCCACATTAGCTGAAAGATATGCACTTAGATGGTAGAAGCCAGTTCTACTCATCATTTTCCTCAGCACATCATTAGACAGGCTAGAAATGTATGTTTTAACATAATGAAGGAAGTAATTTCACAACGGTGCAAATTGTTGTTCACTGTCACTATGAGAATAAGCTCTTAGGATGCTTCTCTGAGTTTTCCCCCGAAAGGTTGGAAAATGAAGCTGTGTTGGTTTGGGGCTTATTTTGCAAGGGGAACAGTATAATACAGGACACATACCTTATATGATTATTTATAATAGTCACCCAAAGTATAATATGCAAAGTGTGCAGGAAATCTGTCCACATACCAAGACCAAGGAATCCAGCTGTGGGCCTGGATCCCGAAACAATGTCCTGCATGAGTCCAGCTGAACACCCAGAGCTCACAACAATGCCTCGCACAAATTCAACTGGAGGCCCAGAGCCCATGACAACATCTCATGCAGACCTGTTTCACAGATCTGCTGGGAAGGCCCAAAGGTCAGTGGTGGAATCTACAAAGTCTGTGCCAGCAGGATGAAGGACCTGTGCTAGCAGGCTGAGGGGTCTGCACTGAAACCAGGAAGTGATGCTCAGAAGAACCAGGGCTCCCCCAAAAGGTACCACAGACATCATCGGCAACAGTGAGGTCCCGAGCTCCTCCGATGATCAGGATGGCCGAGTTCCCAACAGGGAAGCCAACGCAGCAAGCTTTTCCAGGAGGCCGACAATGCACCATCTTCCCCTCTGGAACCAGGAGGTGATGCTCAAAGTGAGGAGCAGAGCTCCTGCAAAGTGAACCAAAGCCATTCTCAGTGCCAGCGAGGTCCCGAGCTCCTTAGAAGATGAAAACAGCCAAGTTCATCAGGTAAGCCGGCTCCCCACAGCTTCTACCAGCTCCCAACAGCCTCTCTCAGCTGCCAACAGCCTCTCTCAGCTCCCAACAGCCTGCTTCTTCTTCTCCAGGTCTGCCTCTTATGCTGCTGGCAACAGTCCCCAGGTGGGCCTCCCACAACCTGCACCACACTCACTCCTTTCATCTGGGGGTTATAAGCTGACCACCAGTTATCAATCCACTACAGAAGCCTTTTAAACATTTTCCATTTCTTGTTTAGGTTTTATGGGACAATCTTACATTTTCTGTTTATTTCTGTATTCCCTGTCACATGTTCTAGATAAGCATGAAAGGAAGATGATAACCATATTTTGACAGAATTTGGCTCGCTTACCTCTTCTGGCAACATTCTTAGCAGCTTTAACCTTTGGTTTCCTACATGAAACTTCATAAGTTTGGCAGAGTGATTAAATGAGATGATTTTATGTAGGGACACCCAAAAGTCATGCACAAATATTCCTTTTATCTGTTCATTTCTTTCTCTGTTCAAATATCTCTGTTTCTACAAAGATTTTCTCATTGTATTTCTGCTTGAGTCAACTGATGTTGTTTTGTTTCATTTTGTGTTGTTTTGTTTTTGAGACAGGGTTTCACTATGCAGTTCAGGCTGGCCTTGAATTCACTGTGTAGCCCAGGCTGGCCTCGAACTATTTCAATCCTTCTGCCTCAGCCTCCTGAGTGCTGGGATAACAGGCATGTGGTAGCACATCTGGCTTGTTTGTTTTGTTGTGTGTTACAGGGACTATGTTTTTATTTCTTTAGTGTGCCATACTTTCCTACAAAAGCCACACAGACTTCCAGTGGCCAGAGGTTTATCTTATAAATGGGAAATATTTATCTAGGAACAGTGGTGTTCATAGTCTGATTTGCATCCAGGCAGTCTTTTGTGACAGTCATTAATTTTGCCATAATGATTGATGAAAAGTTAGGCATCACCTCATCTATGAGAATGAACCATCCAGCCTGAATTACTTTTTTCCTTAATTTTACAGCAACACTGTAGTGTGATAAGCAATGGTGATACAGTAGGCAGTGCAGTGGGGCTGTGAGGCTGCTCCCCTCCATTTGCTGCTGGACCACTCTCCTCCATTCACCTGAACCTGAGCAATGCTCCAGGACCATGCCCCCACCACACACACACAGACCATGCTAAGGTTTACTACACAGAGGCAGAAATAAGAAAAACAAAGACCCTCAAGCCTGTCCTGGAAAATTCCAAAATTCCAAACCAAGACGCATGCACACCATATCTGCTGGTATGACTTGCAGTAACCTTGCTTCATCAGGAGTTTATTGAAGGTTCATGCATATGGACTGCATCTCATACATCCAACTGTAGCACAGTGAATTATCGGAAAGGACATGCACAACAGATGCAGCTGACATGAATCAGCACGCTGTTGATCACGTCAGTTGTTCTCCAGAAGTCCTCAACAGGAGGCCCTCAGGACCAGCGCAGCTTCTTAAATGCCTATACCTCATGCCTCCAGTGCTCGGGCCATTTTCCTTCATAGGCACAAGCCCTCTCATTCTGAGCATACTATCACCTTAATAAATATTGCTGGTTTTCTCTTACTATTGCCTGCTGTGGTGGATTGACAATTAATGGTCAACTTGTAACATCCAGCTGAACTGAGTCTTCTCAGCTCTCACCAAAAGAAAACTTACTGCTTGCTTTGGCCTGTCTGTATAGCAAATTTCTCATTTGCATTTTATGAGAATTTGCATCCAAACAAACACTGCATTTGATACTGGTACTGGACATGGAGGGCCCAGCTGAGGATTGGTCCCAGCAACATGAAAAGGAGAACTGGAGAGGAAGAAGAGGAGCTGTTGGTTCTCCTGAAGAAGCGTGTTGCACTGGTTTTCCTGATATGAACTCAGTTCTTCTCATCGGTGAAAGAACTGGGGACCTTGCTGTCTCTGAGGATGGCTTTGGTTCACTTTGGTGGAATTCTGGTCCTTACTTTGAGCATAGCTTCCTGGCTTCTGAAGGGAAGATGATTCATTGTTCAATGTACTGGAGAAGCTTGTTGTGCTGGCTTTCCTGACATAAACTCTACTGTTCTCATCATCAGAGGAGCTCAGGTCCTTGCTGTCACTGAGGATAACTCTGATACTTTTTGGGGGAACTCTGGTTCTTACTTTGAGCATCATTTCCTGGCTCCAGTGCAGATCCCTCAGCCTGCTGGCACAGATCTTTCATCCCACTGGCACAGACTTTCTAGCTTCCACCACTGACCTCTGGGCCTTCCCAGCGCAGATCCATGAAACAGACTTGCATGAGACTGTCGTGGGCTGGAGGCCTCCAGCTTGACCCATGGGGGTGCATTGTCATGGGCTCTAGGTCTTCAGCTGGACTCATGCAGGACATTGCCATGGGATCCAGGCCCTCCGCTGGATTTTTTTGGTCTTTAGTGTGTGGACTGATTTCCTGTACTCTTGTATTTGATTCTTTGGGTGACCATTATAAAATAACCCTATAAATTATGTGTCCTATATTGCATCGTTCCCCTTGCAGTCCCTGACTACAACATCTGCCATGTGCAGTTCTTTGTTCATCACACACAAGGACCTAGGAACCTGTCCCGGACCCCATCATCCAGGGTAACAATAGGACAGCACAGGCTTTTTATCCTCCTGAATTAATTTCCAGATTTGTAAAGACTTGCAAACCATTGTTTTATAGGAATAAATACACTTCGGTTAGAGCCAGCAAAATGAAGAATCAAGTATTTTAGCTGGTAGGATTATGTAAGTATGAAAACAAATTGACTCACTTCTCTCCCATGACCTATGTCCTCCTTTGGGAAAGAAGGTGTTAGCAGTTCTAAAGTAGCGGAGGAGGATTGTTCTTTTTAACATGAGTCATAGTAAATAATATAGCTTTCACTCCTTTGCAGCTTTGGGATGGGGTACTTTTTCCACTTGATAGAAGTAGAAAATAGATGTATGTTTTTGATATTGTATTCCCAGCTCTGCATGAAAGTTTCCACAGCAAGATAATTGAAACTACAGCACAAGGTTGTCTCCCTATCACTTCAATTTCTGGACATGCCTGCAGGAGCAGGAGGTAAACCTGCATTTTCATTTTTAAAGTGTTGATAGTTTAGTGCATTATTTTCTTCACTTTTGGAACCACAATATTCCGGCTGTTGTTCAGGTAATTCCATTTCTTCTTCCAAGTGATTTGGGACAATGTGGAAAAGTTACCATAAACGTAAAACAACCTTGGCTTTCAGTATATTTTAGAAGGTGGCATTATTGGATCATACCTAGTAAGCAGTTTTAAGGACAAACCATGGTAGAAAATTTTTTCTGGAATGAACAGTTTACATACTTTCAATCATAAACAATGGTGGATACATTTAGTCTACAAAGACCAACCACTAGAAAGCTTCACATTGGGTAAGGCCAAACTTGACCTAAAAAAAAAATCAAAGACTCCCTTCCCTGAGAGGATTCTCTTCTCTTTTCCTTTTACAAGGAATTGTCCTAAGGAGCAGGATCTAGGGAACCTCTCCAGCTCCCCTCATCCCTCATGGAAGTGGCTTCTGCTTGGCGTCATTGGAGTCCACTCGTACCTTTTTTGTGACTATGTGTCATGGTGAAAAAAGCTCTGTGACTAAGACATAAAGACTTAACTACTTCAGTTTGCTTTGGTTAAAAAGCTTTGGACAGGAAGTTCCCCCAAGCACACACATCACTTGGCGAAAATGACACAATTCTGACCACAGGATAAGCTATTTCCAAATCCTTGGCTAGGACTGGGCCAAGCACAAAATTGGGATGTAGAGATGTACTAGATAACCTGCACTTATAAAGGAGACTAGAAATAGGAAATGTGGGACTTCTTTTTCTTCTTTAATCACAGAGAGGCTCATGTTACACTTGCACAAGTGTTTGTCTCCTCCTGGGCCTGTGTTACACCTGCTTGCTCCTTATTTTTCACCTCATGTTGCATAATTAATTCTTTTTTATCCTGGGAAATTATTATATTTTTGTTATTCGAAAGCCCCATTTCAAATACGAGATGCTAATGGTACTCAGAATTGCCTAAAGTGAGCTCTCATGTACTTTCATACAAGCAGTTTAAAATGTATATGTAAAAGAGGCTTTTTGACTAGAAGTAATATTTGCATAATAATTACCAAATCTTTATTACTGGCACTATGAAAATGAACTTCATTAAAATTATTAAACATTTTTAAATTTTAAAAGGAAACTGCATTGATACAACATTTTCAGAAACATAAAAATTATATCTTAAAATCTTAAACATTTTTATGGCATCGTGAATCAGAAGTTTCAGCTTTGTTTCACTGTAAAACTAGGATTTTTTTATGGTGAAAACCTGAAATATATTGCACACATGCACACAGATGGCAACTGACCATGAGAAAATTATCTCTTTCAAGCTTTCTACTAAAGATTCAGAAGGTCATAGAAAGTTAAAAGTCTTTTAGAACTATTTTTTTTCTTGAATTATATTTCACTTAGTGTCACAACCATGCTGCTCAGTGGGTGGAAATTGTACATCGACTTGTGACTTCACAGCATACCATGATGGACTTAAGTATTTGTCATTAAATTAAATCTCACAGTTATTATGCTTTATTTAAAACAAATTCTAAAGCTAACGCTTAAAGCAAAAGATAGTGCACAATACAAACATCGTTTATAAATTGTGTAAGGATGGGGAGTTTGTTGTCTGTTCTTACCTTTTACACACCCTTCAACAGGCAAGAAATACTTTCGAATAAGATGAAAATAAGGCTGATAGGAGCTCCTCATTCCATGATTTGAACACCTAAAGAATTAATCAAAAACAACAGAATTAAAGTATGTATTTGATGACCATTTATCTGAATGGGCTAAGTAATATAACTTTCTAAAAATGCATTTCATGAATTGTCCTTTTCTGGTGGAATGAAACAGATATATGTAAGTTATAACACTAAGATGTTATAATAAAACTCATCAGTAATATTAAGACAGCAATTTTTGCATACCACATCAAAGTTACTATTTTGAAGGTTAATAATGATGACTTTGTATTCTAGAGTCCTATATTCCCTTTATAAAATTTCTTTTCAAGGAACAAATTAGTATTAGAGACAGCTAAGTTAGGTAGAAATATTATTGGCAGGCAGACAGGGCTAGACCCTTGAAGAAGTCAGTGCAGAAGATAAGAACACATCACAACTGTGTGTGGAGGCAAACTTTTTGAAAGCCAGGCCTTAAGACACAGATGGAACGACTATACCTCATACTTCCCTGAGGAATAAACAATAATTAAGGATTTTCTAAATAGGCATCAGCCACCTGGGTGGGGACAATGACCTCCTGATCCATCATTTCCAGGAAAGAAGGGATTTTTTTCCATGTGCAGTTACTATGTGATTTGCTTTCCTATTGGATCACTGTTACCTAAGCAACTATACTTATAATCTTATTGGTTGATCATAATTTTTTCCCACCCTATACCCACCTCACAATTTGGTACCCACCCCATGATTTTGCTCTGTAAAGCCTCCCCTGTAAGTGGAGTCCATGGCAGCCCACTTTCCAGGTCCCCTCCTATCTCTGTCTCAATAAAATTTCCTACTTTTAACTTCCATTGTTACTCAGAATTCATTCTTGGATTTTGGGGAACACAAACTCAGTGTATCAGACATCTAGCAGGTTGGGAGTTGTCATACTTACCTTATATCATTTGGAGATTCCCAGTATCTTTCCTATAACATTAGGACCACAAAATATGGCAATTAGTGGGATTACAATAGATACGAAATATAATGAATAGGTGAAACATGCTGTAAGAAGACAGTGCGGTCTGATTTTTATTTTGCTAGTATTTTACCTTCTTGGGTCTGTACTGACTTTATGTCTGTCCCCTTTCCACGCCTGCACACTCACCAAAGTCACAATGAGAAGGCAGTTGGGAGTTTAACAGGAATTACTAGCTGGTTAATTTTTCTGTGACGCTTGCTTTATATATTGAGCAGAGTGGTGTGAGTTATGAATGTGAAATTGCCTAGAAAGCACGGGAACCTTGGCAAATATTCACAGCATAGAGCAGTGCTTTAATACAACTAAATGATTTAACGACCAGGAGGGAATTACTGTAGAATATAATGCTCGGGAAAGACTGCAAACAGAGCCTGCTGGCTAAACTAAGAAATCCAAAATGGATTCCAGGAAGAAGCACAAAGCCCAGCCGCTGTGATGGTGGCTTGTTCCTCCTATACTGTTATTACTGTGCAACAGTCCTGAAATCTGAATGACAGTGGCCTGAGCCCTTTCAAATAACAGAAAGAAGGTCAATTTTTGTAATGAGGAAATGGAAGTGGCGGCGCCGAAGATCACTGACCCTTACAGTTTCTTGCGCGATGAAGGAGCAGTGAAGTGCTCCAGGAAATTACGGTGTAGGAGAACAGTGACACCACCATCATAAAACAGTACCAAAGAACAAGTAGCAAATGCACTAAAATGTGCATAAATCAAACATATGCTATCAACCCTGGGTTTTTTCCTATTCTCAAACTGTGAAAAATTGGGTCCTTTCTTCTGCAAGGGAAGGAAGAGGCAAAGGGCCAAAAATGAAGTGCAAGAGTCTAAAATGATACTCTTAGCCAGGGATAGTATTTAAAATTTGCAGCAGTCACGTAGTCTAGGTATTGACCAATTGCAACAAGTGCTGGTCAAGGTGCTGGAGGAGGATCCGTGAGATGTGCTCCCCTGCCAGAGGGCAGATATCTAAATCCCAGGTCCTTGGTATATCTAGGGGCCCAGTGAGAAGTCAAAGCAGTGCAGGCAAAGAGGTAGGAGTGGGAGTGCATGGTGGTGGGCCAGTGGTTGTTCGCCAGCTGTTGCAGAATTATATCAGTATTATAACATCAGTGTAATCTACCAGCACATCCCAGTCAAACACCAGTGCTACTCTTCGCTCGGCATCCGTCCAGCACTATCCTCATTTGTATGCCACTTTGTGGTACAAAGGGAAGAATCACTTGTTGGCAGGAATCAGTAAAGACTTGTCTTTGATATCTTCTTATGTTTCTTGTCTTGGAGCCTTAGGCTACCATGTGATCCTCATATTCATAACCCAGCAGTTTCTGAATAAGGAAAGAAAAGTGCTAAACTCACTAATGTAATTCATGAAGTTTATTTCATAGGATAGTAATCTGGCACTTAACTGTTTGATGACTCAAAGAGCTCAAAAGATGTTTATTATGACTTCTCAGACTTCCTTTTTGGCAATAAAATAGAATTGTAATTCTGATGAGGTTATATCAGCATAGCATCAACAGCTATGATATCTGTAGCTTTTCATTTTCATTTAATTTGTATCAATTCAGTAATTATCAGAATTTGAAGGGACAGAATGGCAAACAAGACATAGAATGAAAGTTTGGAAGTGTTACAGCTTGGAAGGGACACGAAGACCAAAGGTTCATAGTATTTATGGAGTAACTGTGATCTCTTGATGATTCTTGAGTGACAATGATCTTAAGGTGCACCTGGACGGCTAAATAAACAGTCATAATAGCAGTGTCATCCCTGTCCCCATCCCTCTACAAGTGACAATGAAAAAATTTCTCAGTCTAATAAGAAAAGGAGACAGTTACTAAGTGAAAACTAAGAAATGCTATGGCACAATGACATGAAGAACTCAATATCCACAGTTCATAGGACTGGAGTATCATTCATAAATATCTAGAAGATATACTTAATAACACGAACTGAACTTCCAAGCAAGTAAGTATTCATAGACAAAAAAGTTTTTTCAACCCATAAAGACACAAATATTTAAGCCAATTTATCAAAAGCAGCTTTCAAATACTCAGCAAGTATCTCACTGAACTATACATTGTTTTTATTCTAAGTGCTGGCACCCCCAAAATAACCTAATATAGAATAAAGTTTAGTGTCAGTGTCAGAAATAAGTGAAGTGGGCCATGGGCATAGCTCAGTGGCATAAGTGCCTGCCTGGCAAGCGCAAGGTCCTGAGTTGGATTCCTGGTACCAAAAAGAAAAAAACAGAAATAAGTGAAGAAAACACATTGACCTTTATTGTTCCTTGTGCCTTACAGAAACTAAAGTTTGTTTTTTAGGTCAAAAGAGGATAAACTAAAGTTTAAACTTTTAAGGCTCAGCCTTCAAGGGGTATCTTCTTTAAAGCTACTCATAAAAGGTGTACATAATGCCCATAAATTTGAAGAACTGTGTACCATCTCACATATTTCAAGTTGACACCTTAAATTAATCATAAGTGAAAATAGTTGCAAAGAATGTAATATAGACACTTGAAGGTACAACTTCAAATCACTCTTCTCAGTGAATTCAGTGGGACATAAATGCCACGGTGATCTCACACCTACATCCACCGCTGAAAGATAGATTCAGACAATTCCTATAAAAGGTTGCAAATTTTACATGATTCTTTTTTTCACATTGAAAAGGTTTCTATACCTCTCTTCTCATACAATTTTATCTTACTGCAATAAATGATTCATAAAGTCTCATTGATTGTATTTCGCACTTCTCTGCAACTCAAGAAAGATACATAAATTAAAATTTTTAACTTCAAACATTTCTTGTCATCACGAGGCCCTAAGTATTAAAACCATTCTTCTGAATAGAATTTTTATTAAGATATTAGCAGGACACAATTTAATAAAAAATATTTCAAAATTATTTCACAAAGATTATTAAATATACAAAGTAAAATTTTATGGGCACTGCACCTCCTACTGAACTAGGGTTAATAATTATAAGGTCTTTGTTAGAGCAGGCTTCATGCCAACAGGTCAAGTGTCCTTTTGTGTGGCATCCTAGGAGTTTTAAACCCTAGGGTTGTCATGATGTCTATAACTTCCTCATGTAGTATAATTGAGGGACCCACTTTTCAGTAAGTTCCAAGCACCCTACAGGTGCTCAGTGGATGTTAGTTTTCTTGGTCATCTCTTTCCCCACCCCCCAGTTCTCACTTTTGCTAGGGAAATCACCCACCCAGCAAACAAAACCACTCCAATTCCAAGAGCTTCATTTCAACAGGGACAGGCTAGACAAACAGGGGTAAATAGAACCACTCCTTCACATCACCACAGCATGAAACAAATATTTAAAAAAGATTTATAGATGTAAATACACACCTAATTAAGAGGCTTAATGTGACACACACACAAACACACTTCTCTAAGTCCAGAGTTATTGAAAAGTCATAGAAGTCCCAAGTAAGGGTGTTTAAACTCTGACATTTATTGCAAAAATGCCCTAAATCAAAGAGCCATATTTCTTTTCCAATGCTAAATGCTTACAGTTCAAGCAAGTAGAAACCTCACTTCGATATACAATACCTGGAACACTTGAGTGATTTTAAAAACCACAGATGGTGTTTTAGACTGCGTCTACCTTCCTATTAGCATAAGTAGGCTGTGGTTTTCCACATGTAATGACTTCTGTTTCTACCCCCTGCCCGAGCATGTTCCCACTCCCCACACTGTCTGACTCCCACCTCCCCGCTGGTCCGCTACACCTCTCAGATGAGGAAAACACTCTCCCCAGCAGGTATACTTTAAACAGATAAAAAACTATTAATGGCTCGTTATCTTTTTTTAACCATAGATTATTTACCACTTTTTTTTTTTTTTGCAGGAGGAGAGACATTTGGGAAGCGTAGGCTATTTCTGCTTCTCTTCTAAAGAAATGTGCCAAGTATTTAAAACCTCTTTGAAAAATACATAAAATCTTGTCTCCACATAAAAATTTTAGGGAAAATTCTTTGTGAAGGCAAACTATTGCATTTTAAATGTCTTTTTTGTTAGAAGCCAGAATATAGCAACTCAGCAATAATTGCTGTTTTATAATCTCCTGAATATTAAACTATTTATTATGCAAATGAATACTCTTTGGAGTACGCACCCACCTAGTCTTGGAGTTCTTTTTTGTTTACATATTTTTCTTTTGCAGCTTTTGCTAGTCAGTGTGAAGAAGCATCATGATATTTACTAATTCTAAGAATAAACAGATTTCTGCCAGACACGTGGTAGCTACACTTCCTGGTCTTTGTTTTTAAATTTGAAAAAGACATATGGCAGATTTGCAGAATTAGAGGAAAAAAATAGCTAGAAGTTTTCAGCAGGATTTTGTTCTTATTATGGCTAAAAGACCTGGAACCATCCTGTGATTCTGTAATCCACAGCAAAGTATGGCAGCACCGGAAGAGTTGAACTCTATAAAACTGTCAAAAATAGTGAGGACCTTGATGTCACATGATTCAACCTAGAGGAAGCTCACAGTGTAGAGTTTAGGCAAGTGCTACAGAACTAACCCTCAGGAAATATTTCCTATGTTTAGCAAGATTTCAAAATACAATACTTTAAGTAGTTTCAATATATTCTTCCAAATCATGTCAGGCAATATAGACCTAATAAGCATGTGTTCCTCCCTGGGAATGGGTGTCAGTTCAGTCTTGGACAGCTCTTCTGCTAGCAGGATTAGCCCTTTTCTCGTCTAGGAATCCTCAGTGACGGGTGAGGGCTGCTGACCCAGAGCAGAAGTTTGAAGAAGAAAACAAAACAGAGGGGAATGAACATACAAAAATATGTTGACCATCTTCAAGTTTGGTTCATGATAATTTATCCTGGTCTAGAAATAATTCTACTTTGCATGAGTATTAATATATCCAACAACATTAACAAGGTGTCATATTATTCTCATGTATAGGTTAAAAATCAACAGGTATAAGATATTAAGCAACTAGGTCAGAGTTAGCAGACAAGAAGTGTCATATCCAGGATAGGACTGTCTTTTGTTTTATAGTCTGTTTCCTGGGAAATAGTATTTGAACGTTGAAGATATGAGACAATGTGTCTATCCAACTTCTACTCCTACTCCCCTTTCCTCTCCTCCCTCCTTAGCTCTCGCCCACAGATAAATAAATGAGTGTGTTGATTACATGGTAGGATGGGTAGGATTCCACAAAGAGCCTGAGCTTAACCCCCAATAACACACACACACACACACACACACACACACGTACTCTCTCTTTCTCTCCCTCTTTCTCTCTCTTCCCCCTTTGGTGAGAAGAAAAGGTAAAATAGAAAGTAGACATTTTGTAGATCTCATGAGAATAGATATCTGGAATTTTTCGTGTTAGTGCCAGGCAAAGAAAGACTGAGTATGATCGTTCTAGGCTTTGTTTCCACCACAGTTGCATGAGTTGAGTACACTCCATGGGTGAAACCCTGAGATAGAAGAGAAATACACACACACACACACACACACACACACACACACATTCACTGATCTTAAGAAATTCACAATCTAAAGAATGAGCTTGGAAAAACAAGTGGCAAAAAGCAGGCACGGTGGGGAGTGTGGACCTGGAAATGCCTGGAATGCTCGCTGCCACAAGAAAACAGCCATGAAAGGCCTGAGTGGAAAGTGACCCTCAGAAAGCTGGGAGTTCTTGGGGCTGGGGATTTAGCTCAGCGCCTTCCTGGCAAGCACAAGTCATGAGTTCGAGTCCCAGTACCAGAAAAAAACAAAAAAAAAAGGAAGAAAGCTGGGAGTTCTAAAGAAATGCTTAAATTTTCATATAGTTGTCAGATCCTGGATCAGAGCAAGATCTAATTCAGCTTACTTCTGTTCTACAAAAAAGGCTTACCTGCTTGAGATGCCATTTCTGAACACACCTAGAAATCCTTGATTTTACTCATCTAGCTCCAGTATAACATAAGGCTCAGTAAAAATAACGAATTTGTGTAATAACTTTTTTCTGTGGACTTAAAGAAAACCACAGCAGAAAACTGGAGAATGTGCTTTTTTTTTAAAGCCCATTACCTATCAAAAAATATGCTGCTATCAATTTTCCACCCAAAGGGGACTTTTAATTTTACAATGTTGCATAAAATTCTTGTCATACATCATAGTTAATCAGATCAACTTTTGAAATTAGTTAATCCTAACACCAGAAGACACTCACCATAATGTTTAACCACATATTTCTAACTGCAATGGAATAACTGTGGTTAGAAAGTTCATTTAATCCAGAGCCCTCTGTCGCTGTGATTTGATAGATTTAGTGCACTAGAAGGTCAAAAAACATATGTCACCTCAAATATAAGTTCTTTTCTCCCCCCATTTACCCGATCCCACCAATATATCCCTTCTGAGCACCTTTCTATCCTTTTGTGTATAATCTGCATAAATATCTTTGTCAATGCACACATACATTGCACCTTCATGAGTCCTATCTATCTCATAGCCTGGTGTATTAGCTTCCTAGGGCTTCTGTAGCAAAGTACCAAAAACTGGCTCTCGCTGGCTGGAGACTAGAAAGCTGAAATCCAGATGTCAGCAGGGCCATGCTGCATCTAAACCCTTCTTTTGTCTCTTCCTGGCTTCTCATGATTTGCTGGTAATCCTTGGTGTCCTTTAGCTTCTTTATTTTTTTTTTAATTTTAAAAGTAAAAGGAGGGAAATATTAACAGACAGACAACCTTTTACAAAATAGCAAAAGAACAGTACAGACAATACAGAGTTACAAACAAAGTGGTAGGAAATTAACAATGCTTTCCCTACCACTTTG
>NW_004955410.1:23469234-23517392 GCF_000276665.1 Chinchilla lanigera | reverse complement strand
TTTATGAACTCTCTGCCTACCCCTATGTCTTCAAGGTTTTTACCTACTTTCTTTTCCAATAGATTTAGTGTTTCTGTTTTAACATTAAGGTCTGTGATCCACTTTGACTTGAGTTTGGTGCATGGTGATAGACTTGGGTCTATTTTCCGTCTTTGGTAGGTGGCAAGCCAATTTTTCCCACACCATTTATTAAAGAGGTGATCGTTCTTCCAGTGAGTTCCCTTGGCTTCTTAAATACACCATTTCAATCCTCTCTCTCACCCTGTTGTTCTCCATCTGCGTGTGTCTTTGTCAAATTTCCCCTTTTCATCAGTTGTATTAAGTTAGGGTGGACCTTAATTTACATCATAAACTGGCTACAATTTTAAAGACTTGATGTAGTGGGTTGTGTCCAGATGTCCTTCCAAAGCCTCATGCAGTCAGAAGTGGGGTTTTTTTCTAAAATGGCTGGATCTAGAGTGTGTGACTCTGGAATTGGTTCATGGTGCAGTGCTAGGCTCAAGGGCACTAGGATTAAGGGTGTGAATGCTACCCGCCCTGACTAGCCTGGATAAAATAAAAGGGGCAGAAAGATGCTGCTAAGGTCCCTTCCTTGCTTGCTCTTGCTGCCTTCTGTTTGCCATGAACTTGTTCTCCTCCATGATCCTCCTCTGCCAAGCTGCACTGCCTTAGAGCCAGTTGATAATGGGCCAAAACCTCTACAAACTGAGAGCGAAATAAACCTTTCCCTTTTTAACTTTATTTTTTCTTTTTGAGACAGGGTCTTATTATGCAATTCAGTCTGGCCTTGAGCTGACTTTGTATCCCAGGCTGGCCTTGAACTTGCAATGATCCTCCTGCCTCAGCCTCCTGAGTGCTGGGACTACAGGCATAAGCCACCATGCATGCCTCCCCCTTTAACTTTGAGTGTCAGGTATTTTGTCTCAGTAACAAGAGAAAAGTAGCTAAGACACCTGATTTTCCAATAAAGTCGTCTTCTGAGGTCCTGGGAGTTATGGCTGAAACATTTGGGAGGTGGGGCATAATTCAGCCTATCACAGCTAGAATCAAGTCATCCATTTAAAGTAACTAATCACATAACTCGCTGTGCCTGATGTTAGGAGAATCAGAGATACTCTCTTTGGTGGCACAATCAGTACCTTCTTTGATCTCCTGTGAACAATACAGTAGTTAGCACAAAGTTAGTGCGCTATAACCATTTATTGATTGCATCGAAGATGGATAAAGGAAGAAAAATAATTCCAATATTAACTTCTCAAACTAATTTCCCAGCTGTTGCCCCACCTACTGAATTCAGGATCCATTTCTAACAAGATTCTGAAAAGCTAGAGAAGCAGAGAAGAGTCAGTGTCTTCTTGGTGCCTCAACACAACCTCACTTGCTTGTAACGTCACCAGCAGTGACTATCCCAGGTTACTTAAGAGCAGAAGTGACCCTTCATCCTACGTTCTGTGTGAGCAAAGCATTGTGCTTGGTATCGTCTTATCTCATGCTTTCTTTATAATAACTGTAGGTGGGAGCATCATCATCATCATCATTGTCATCATTCTTCCGATGTAGAGACTCAGACCAGACTGTCACAGTAATTAAGCAGTGGGGTCATAATGCAGACCCAGGTCTTTCCGCCTGTGTATCTGCTGAGTGGGCATTTTGCCCACTATTTGGAAGCAGGCTCTAGATGGACTTGCAGGGCTCTGTCAAGGCCCTTCATAAAGTTGCTGCCTCGCTTGGTAAAGGAATCCCAGTAGAACTGCGAAGGCAGGAATCTGAGTCTACAGCAACGTCTTTGTTTACCGCAGGAGTCATACTTTTCTTACGTAGCCTAATGGGACACTCACCTAAGTTGATCTTCTATCACCCAGTTTAAACCTGACAACTTCCTCTTTAAATTTCCAGCTGTCAGCGTGTGGATAGGCTCTATTTTATAAATGACATAGCCCCTGTCAGGAGTGAAAGACTGGAGACATTACCTCTGTCTTTTTTCTTACGGACTATGTATAACCTAGGAACCCTCATATCAGTTGTTGGAAGCTCACTGTGTCATCTAACTAGAGTGTCTGTGGAGAAACGGGGCACAGTCAGCTCCGTCTTTTCCTTTTAAAAGGAAGAAATCCAGGTTGAGAGAATTATGTAATTGGCCTGATTTTGTTGATGCTAGGGCTAGAACGCAAGAATCCTAAATATCATGCTTATTTCCAGAAAAGATGAAAGGTCAGGATGTCTTGTTTAGGTTCATCTACTAAGAGAACCAGAGACATTATTATCACTATATCAGGCCTGTATCAATCTCCAATCAATCAATGAATTCTCCAATAAATCAAGTAATATCTTTTGAGTATTATGTGTGAGACACTGTCAGATGTTACAGAAGATCAACTAGACAGTTTTAGCTCTGGAAACTGATGCTCCAGTTGTGATCCTGGGCTGGAGTGTGGAGCAGTTGCCTACAATCTAATATGATCTGTCATCTTAGTTCATACAATCCAGAATCTTTCAATATAACAGGCCAACCTGAGGTTGCCAGATGAGTTTATCCCTGTCTGGCAAAGCCTAAAGCTATGGAAACTGAAATCATTAAAGAAGATTTGAGTTGGGGCAGTATACGACCTCTAAACCATCCTTTACCCAGGGTAAGTTACTTACTTGTCTGAATCATTTTTCTCATGGATGAGTATGAAGTTATGAATGTCAACCATGCGTGATTACAGAGGAACTGATATAGTCATGTAAAATGCCCAGGTGAGAGTAAGTATTCAATGAAGAGTAGCTACAGTATCATTATCATCTCTATCAATAGATCTAAATTGGACTGTAGGCCCAGGTATGTAAAATACAGGTATCTTGGAAATAAAGATAATACTCAGTTTCGTAGAGGTTTGAAGGAAGAGTAGTACACAACTTCTATGGTAGACAGGGATAAAAAGCAATGACTGTTTCTCCATACACATATCTTCATCAAACTTGGTTTATTAACAGGGATATGCCTCTTCAAGTTTGAGGTTTTACTGGTTAGCTTTCTTATTGCTAGGACGAAATACCCAACACTCACAATTTAAAGGAAGAAATAATTTATGTGATTCACAGTTTCAGATGTGTCAGTCCATGGTTTTCTGACTTCAAGACAGGCACATGATAGCAGGGGGGTGTGGTGGAGCAAAGCTGCTCACTTCATGGCAGCTGGGGAGCAGAGGGGAACAGTGTCAGAGAGGAAGGGGCCAGGGGCCAGATACAGTATCCAAGATCGTGCCTCTATGACCTATGAAGAAGATTCAGAAGAGTGCTTTATTAATCCTCTGGGTGGTTCTCAAGCCAGTCAAGTTGGCAATCTAGCTTAACTGTCACATTTCACCTTTTGTCAACTTGACATCCAACCACATCTCCTTAAACCATACTTAATTTCAAAATAAACACAAAACCATAATTCTGCCTAATGTGATATATATATATATCTCATATACAACTAAAAACACACTAAGCCCTTCCATAAAGTCTAAACAGTTCCAGCATTGCCAAAAGTCCAATTCTAAAGCTTCCTCTGACACTGAAGGCAGACACTTCGCTGAAACTCCTATAAAATTCAGAAAGCAAGTTACATATTTCCAATATGCAATGGGATAGGGTAAATATACCTGCTCCAAAAAGGAAAATTAGGGAGATAAGAAAGAATAGGAACAAACCAGAAATGGAACAAATGGAACAAAGAATAGGAACAAAATAGAAATGCAGCAAGGTAAACATTAAGTCTGTAGCTGTTCATGTTCTGTGATTCATTTTTAGAATTCTTTCATGAAAAAGAGAACTTAAACTGAATAGCATCCTTTGTGGGAAGACAGGGTTAGCATCCCCTTGGGTCTTCCAGAATTTGCATAGAATGACAAGGTAGAAAATGAGAAATACCCTTGGCACAGCAATTTTCAAATTCTACTTGTAGGACAGAAGGGTTGTATTTTAAATTTTTCTAATAGACTAGCTCTCCTAACCACCTTTGTCCATTATTCTATTCATGCAATCCATCATCAATGAATATATGAATATTTATGGGTAGCTCTAATATGTATAGCACTTTAGCAGGCAATTCCGTTAAAGACTATTCCAGTATTCTGTGAACAAATATCAGTGGGCTCCCATGACCCTCTCAGAGGCCAACTTTTAACCTGATTAATTGGGCTTACAATATCACCAGGCGAGCTATAGCGGGGAAACAAAAAAATGAGGCATTATCACCAAGGCAATGAGTTAGAAACACAAGCACAAGCCAGTCTCCCAACTGTCATAACAGAGAGGTCTGCAGGCACGGCTGAGTGAAGGGGCAGGAAAAGAAAAGGCACAGGGAACTCAGCCTTGATACTGGTAGGTCATTCCAGAAAATTTTCAAATTGTTTTCATTTTTTATCTTAATTAATATTTAACACTGTGACAATGCAAAGAGCCCAAGATTTCTGCACCCCAACATTTTAAGCACTTCTATTTTATATGAAAACCCCAGAGAAGAGGCTGTATGCATGTTTTCTGGTTCTAAACCTCCTTCTTCAAAGCTGGAGAAGACAGAAGTTCAAGTGATTGAACTAGGATGTGCTTGGTAGGAAGAGCTCCCTATCAAATGCTCCTGTTTCCCATTCAAGCCATAACCAATTAAGAGGTAGATAAGGGAATCTTGCAGGAGAAAGTCACTTATTAGGTCGTGAACTTCTTTACTGATCCAGTCTTAGACAGCAGTGGTCAGATTGCATAGTAAGCACTCCATCTGGCTTCCTGTATTGTGATCTAGCCTATGGCCAGTCTGATTTGCTTCACTGTAGAAAACAGCAGGAAGTGTTCAGCCTGCAGTGGGGAAAATTTCAAAAACAGGCTTAGCAGAGATGGAAACATGTGTCCTGTTCCTCCTGCTGCTTACGGATCCACTGTGTACTGGCTGGCCACTTTTCCTTTCCTGGAGAAGAGGAAGTGAAGATGAAGAGAGGTCAGGAGTGTGTTTCTAAAAAGTGGTTCTCAAAGTGTGGTCTGAGGACCCGCAATATGCTCAGCATCAGAGTACTTGTGAAATATGCAAATTCTCAGACCCCAGACAGACTGAAATAGGAGCACTGGGTCCAACTGTCTGTGTTTTCATGAGTCTTCCAAGTGATTTCAATGCTCCCTAGTGTTTGAAGGCCATGACCCTAAATAATGACTTCTTCAGGGCATTCTTAAATGTCATTTCCCAGATCTTTCTCCAGACCAGTTATATGAGCACCTCTGATCCTGAGACTAAGTATCAGTTTGATACTTAGGTCAGGTGATAAAGCTCTTCCTACCAAGCACATACTTAGGTTAGGAGTGGATAGGAGAGCTTTTTCAGACCTAGAAGGTATTTGAGATAACTCTTTCATGGATACATTTGTGGGTCTACACACACACATACATTACTGGAGAGCTGTTTCCTGCAGTTTCCAAGACTGGTTCTTTCCAATTCAGGGTCCAGGGGACATTTGATTGGCATGGCTGAGAGAGCACATGCAACTGGCATTTGGTGGGATAAAGCCAGGTTTGCTGCTAAACATCCAACAATACCTGGGACAGCCCCTAGCAACAAAGAATTATCCACTATAAAGTATCAGTAGGGCTGAGATTGAAAAATTCTGCTCTGCACAATATATCTCTGAACCTATCATATAATTGTATATACTAACAATTAAATATAATAAGTCTGCATTTTAAAATGATTTACAGGACCTTCTCCTATAAATCAGACTGACTTTTCTCTTCTCCATTTAAAGTAAATGAAGAATGTTAGGGATCTTTATTTAACATTTCTTCAGTTTTCTCCTTAGTGATTTCATTTCAGGGTAGATATCTAAATTACAGGCAGATAAAGGCTATCCACCATGTGTCTCTTCTCACTTTGCAAGACACCTTGCACGGTCTCCCTTGTGGACACATACTTGACTGGTGCTATTTGAAGTGATTGAATTACCTTTTCTTAATTGGGAAATGCAAGGCTTTTAAATGCCAGTGCTCCCTTACTTCTCCTTGCTATGATTTCAAAACCATATTAGGATGTGCATCCTTTGGATTCTGTGGTTCTGTATCTCTACATGCCACCTCTCTGGTGATATCGTTGGAACTCCAGAGCAGCCCCATGGCAGTAAGTGATCTCCATGCGCCAAGATCCCCCAACAGACTTTTCTCCTCCTCCCTTTTATTTAACGTTTCCAGGAGAACGTGTATACATTTCCTGATCCATGTATTTCCTGTAGGGTTGCCGGATAAATAAACAACAGAAAATTCCCAGATAAATTTGGATATCAGATAAACAAGGAATGATTTTTTAGTAGCAGTGTGTTCCAAACATTTCTCTCTACCTACTGACAGTATTTGATTATTTTGCTAAATCTGGCCACTGTAATTGATTTCATGGGCATTTCTTAACTTTTTCCTTAGTATGTCATCTCCTTGAGGAAATTTACATTTTTTCAGTAAAATTACTAGATAGTTTTCTATTAGAATGGGGGCTGACGTGTAGATGTCACACACCACAACAAGCATAGCAGTTACTAAATTATTCATATCCTGAAAATACATTGGAAAATAGGCCCTGCTCTGAGCCTCCTAAGTGGCCTCTAACCTCTCCCCACCTCTTCTTGAGTCACCAACTGAGGCGTGGACACCTGACACTTCTGATTGGTCACCGTCTGGATGCAGTTCTGTGAATTATTTTTCATATCAGCCCTAAGTGTGTCTCTCAGTTTGAAGTACATCATGATTCCCCAGGGAGAAGGATCCAGAAATAATTACATCCTGTACAGATATTTGAATAAACGCATTTTCAAAGTTGTGCACCCTTCCATCTCATTTCATGATCGTACCTTCTCCTCATCTCTCTCCTTGTGAAGTAAACAGTCATGGAGCCTCTTTCTTCCCTTTCTGGAGGTTGCGCTGCTACCATAACAATTCCGCAGCTTTCCCATGGGATTAGCCATGGTGCGATTTACTTTTCAAGGAGGGCCCATTTATCTTCTCCCTGACAAATTTCAACACATGCACAGCCCTAGCATGAACATTTCTGCAGATTAATCCCTCACCCTTCTGAAAGAGAAGAATTATTCTCAAACAATCTATTTCAATACAGAGTTCCTGGTGTGAAGTTAATTTCCACAAACCTACCAAAACGCCATCTGAGTTATTCACTGAGGACAACAGATGCCCTCTGGCTTGTAGTTTTTCATCCTTATTGTTTAAATGTAAACAGCCAAGAAAGACAGGGCAAAGTGTGGTTTAAAAAAAAAAAACTGTTTCTTGCACGCTCTTGGAATGCTGTGTGCAACAGTCTGTGGTCATTAAGCATCACTAAATATTCAGCATCTACAATAACGAGTACATGTACATATTATGCAATGGATGGGGACAGTTTGTAGACACATATAGTCAGGCATGATGTAATTTTTCAAAAAGATTTGCAAAATCAGCTCCGTGGTTAGAACAGTATGTGCAAGAAGCAAAGAGGCAACAGTGCATTATAAGATATGCTTGTGTTTTGCTGTAAGAAGACATTAACAGGGGCTGGGGATTTAGCTCAGCGGCACAGGGCCTGCCTGGCAAACGCAAGGTCATGAGTTCAATTCCCAGTACTGGAAAAAAAAAACAACAACAAAAAAAGAAGACATTAACACTTGATCATTAAAAATAGCTTTAAAAAGAGGAAAATTGTAGGGCAAATACAGAGTAATATACCCCAGAAAATTTACCACCTACCACAAATACAACACAGGGAAAAGCAAGTATAAATGAATAAAATAGCAAGAGAGATAGTAGAGGGCCTCAGGCTGAATATGAATCAGCAATTCAGTGCTATTGTGATAAAAGTCAATATGATACCAGCACAAATCAATAGGAGTTGAGAAGCAAGGTTGAAACATAATTTTTCTTCTCTCTTTCCCATTAGTCAGAGAAAAGAAAATATCCTGATTTGGATAACGCATTAAAAAAAAAAAAACTGTGGGACCCACCACATTCAAAGAAAAACACAGTAGCCTAGCTAAGATGGAAAAGAAGTATGAAGAGGAAACATGAGCACACTTTTAAAAAGTGGCCCAGGGTGCCTTGAAGGCCAGTTTTCAGTATCTAGTGTTTGAGGCTAATGCTGGTCAAAGATTCTGAAGATGAAAGTTAGGGCCGTGGGAGGGACTCACTCTCCATTTCCTGAAAGTCTGTGTAGCCAGCAACCAGGCTCTGTATCACGACTTTCCCCTTAGCTGTGATTGTAAAAGTAACCCACCATATTTTGTCATCAATGTATGAATACTGCTAGACTGAAGCTGGGTGTGGTGGTGCACACTTGTAATCCCAACACTCGGGAGGCTGAGGCAGGAGGATTGTTGCAAATTTGAGGCCAGCCTGGGCTACAATGTAGGCTCAAGGCCTGCCTGAACTTCATAGTGAGACCCTGTCTCAAAAAGGCAAAAAAGAAAAAAGAAAAAAATTGCTAGACTGGTGTCTTGGTACTGCCTATGATCTTACATTTTATGGAAAAAGACTAATTAAAGAATGGATTAAGGAAAGGTTCACCAAAAATAATTGAGTGCAGTATCCTGGACAAAAAGATTGGAATGTGAGTCCTTATACTTTCCACTCTTTTCCTATTACTTATTTTTGTATTTTTGTCTCACTGATGTATCCTTTTAAAGTCTAGTACAAAACAATTACTTGTGTCTCAGTCTCCCCAAATAGTCCTTGCCACACCTACCTTGAGAAGCTCTTTTAAACCCCAAAGTATCAAAAAATAAAATAAAATAAACCCCAAAGTATCTAAGACTGGAGGTCTGGTCAACAATATAATATACTTTTTCAGAAAAAAAACTACTCGTTGTGTTTAGGCTATAAATTTTTTGTTATATCTCTGGATTAGTCGACCTAAATGTGTATGTCACAATAGCATAGTGCTAACAATCAAGCTTTATATTCTGTACGCACAAAATGGAAAGAATTTGGCCTCCAAAGGAGTTAAAGAAATCAGTTATACTTTGCAGATGCAGTGTTGTAACAGATATTTCAGTTTTTCAATCAAGTACAAATTTCTTTCTCCGTCTTCCAGTGGTTCTGGCTAGTATCATACTCCAGTTTAAAACCGTTTCTCTTAAAGTCAATTTATCTAATCACCATTCTGGTCTAATAACACCTTCATATTTCTTTATACACTTCTCATCTGAACAATATAATGTTTAGTTTTGGAATCATGCAATACATGCATTCTTATGCGACTTCCTCTTTTTTCCCCCCACTAAACAGTTTATGAATTATAACCATGTCAGACTGTGTTGTTGTTATTCACCCACTTTTCACTACTTTTCAGTGTCCCATGGTTATTTTACCACAGTGATATTACCCATCCTATTGTCAATGCACATGCGAGTGTTTCCTTTTCATTTATTTTTTTAATTTATTTTACTATTACAGATAGTATAACCATAGACATAAGGAGTGAACAAAAGGTACACTGAGTGGTTAAATTTTTAAAATTTTATTGAAGTAAAGACAGAGTACTACCATTAATTCCCTTCATAATACTCTCCTTACTTTGAAACATTTATCCCATCATTCTTGCCACTTTCTGAAGCAGTTCCGGGAGTCTTCTTTCACGAGTGTCTTTAGTTGTACGACTGTGGCTGCCTCAATGCCTTGAATTGATGCAAAGCATTTATCTTTCATGGTCGTTTTGACTTTGAGGAAGAGCCTGCAGTCACGTGGTGCCAGATCCAGTGAATAAGGTAGAGGAGGACACACTGGAAAGTTTTTATTTGGTACAAATTTCCACAGTTGATCAATGAGTGGTATATTTAATTTCATGATAGTGTTAGAAATACATGATTGACACCAACAGAGACCTAATAGCTTTCTGAAAAATCAGCATCTTAAAACAACTGAACCAGGTCCAGGTCCAGGTCCAGGAGCTGTAGTTGCTATTGACCCCAGAGCTGGAATTCCACCCTGGATAGAAGTCTGCATCAGAGGAGGAATGTCCTTCCTGGGTCTTTTGCCAAACGCTGAGGCCGAGGGGCTGGAGGGTTCTGTTGGTTCAGCAGAACATTCAGTCTTGGGCAGAGCCCAGGGTCAGGGCCAGAGACAGGGCCAGGGCCAGAGATACACTGAGATTTGCCTGGGATCAGTGGAGTGACCTATATCTTGCAATGTAGAATTTTCCAGGCAGTCTCAGAATCTGTGATTCTCATGACCACTAGTACCTGTAACAGCGCATAAGCCAGTTGTGGGTTTTGAAGTAATATATTTCGAGTTTCCTGGTGACTATTTTACACACAGCACTTCATCTGCTTCATCAGCTCGAATATTTGCTCTGGAGGAAGACTGGCCACTGCTCTGGTAGTCGATTCAGGGGCATCTTTTGGATTGATAGGATCCCCATGAGGAGAGTCAGTGATGGGCCCTGCGGGCCCTGCACTCTTTAACTCCCTCTTTATTCTTTTCACTGGCAACACTGTCCACCCAAAGCGCTCTCCCACTGACCTCATGCTTGTTGAGGTTCTGCACGGCACTAAGCATGGCCTGGGTCTAATCCCCTGATCTGGGTACTCGCAGAAGCCATAATCCTTGGGCTTTCCTGTCTCTCTATCATATACAAGCCAGAAACTGACAACAGAACCAACCTCCGACAAAATGTCCTTTAACTGCTCCTCAGTTGCCTCATACGCAATGTTTCCCATGAACACGGAACGCAGTGATCGATCCATTGCCGGGTCTCTCACTTGCAAGCTCCACATGATTCTAGTTTTCCACACAGCCGATACTGGGTTCTTCCAAGAGTTCGATATTTATATTTTTCTAAGTTCTTGTTTACAGTGGCCAGCTGCAGAGTTGGATGAGGAAGCGTGCAGAGGGTGTCTGCACACTGGAGACCGAAGGAATCAGTCCAGGGTCTGGAGTTCACTGCCGTGTTTCGTGCAAATCTGTATCAGGGGGCCGATGGGTCTGTGAAGCAAGGCTGATGAGTCTATGCCTGAAGGCCAAAGGATCCAAGGCGGAAGTCGAACAGTCTGCACTAGAAGGCAGGAGACATCATCCAAGCTGAAGGTGAAGACTGGAGCTCCTCCAAAGAATGGAACATCTCTGTCTTTCCTTGTTTCCCTAATATATCATCTAGGCAATGATCTACCCTAGGGTGGCTGCTCTGTGACCTAGGGTGTAGAATTGCTGAGCCAACTGCTGAGCCAAGTTTAGTTAAGCTTCTAAACTTTTCAAGTTGACACAAGGAACCACTACAATGACCAATGATGTTGAACATTTTTTCTTTTTTTTGAACAGGGAGGGCCTGGGATATAGCTCAGTGGCACAAGTGCCTGCCTGGTAAGTGCAAGGTCCTAAGTTTGATTCCCTGGTATAAAAAAAAAAAAAAATTAAATAGGGAATTGCTCTGGCTAATGTTTCCAAAACTATGCTGAGTAGGAGTGGTGATAGTGGACATCTTTTTCTTGTTCCTGATTTTAGATTAAAAGCTTTCAGTTTTTGTTCATTTAGTATGATATTGGCTGTTGATTTCTCATAGATGGATTTTATCAGATTGAAGTAACCCCATCTATTCTAATTGCCTGTAGGATTTTTATGATGAATGAGTGTTGGACTATGTCAAAAGCTTTTTCTGCATCTATTAAGATGATCCTGTGATTTTAGTCTTTGGCTCTGGTGATAAGGTGTATTACATTTATTGACCTGTGAATGTGGAACCATCCCTGCTTTCCTGGGATGAATCCCACCTGGTCATGATGTATAATCTTCTTGATGAGTTTGCTAGTATTTCTGGAGGATTTGTGCATCTGTATTCATTAGGGATACTGGCCTGTGGTTCTCCTTTGAGATTTTTTTTTTTTTTTTTTTTAGGTGCTGGGAATTGAACTCATGACCTTGCACTCACCAGGCAGGTGCTTGTGCCACTGAGCTATATCCCCAACACTATAGTCCTCTTTTTTGGTTGGATCTTTCTCTAGTTTTGGTAACAATGTAATACTTACCTCCAGGAATGAGTTAGGGAGAATTGCTTCCCTTTCAATTTCATTAAAGAGTTTGAGAAGTATTGGCATTAAACCTTCTCTAAATTTCTTGTAGAATTCATCTGTGAACCCATCAGGACCTGGGCTTTTCTTTGTTAGTAAGTTTTTCCTCATGTTTTCAATTTTATTGACTGATACTGGGTTACTGAGGATTTTTACATCTTCTTGATTCAGCTTTGGTAATTCATATATTTCTAGGAATCTGTCCATTTCTCCTGTGTTTTCCATCCTATGGGCTTTGGGCTTGACTTTCTCTTCCTTTTCTAGAAGCTTGAGGTGCAGCATAAGGTTGTTTATTTGTGCTCATTCTGTTTTCCTGATGTGAGAAGTCACTGCTATCAGTCTTACATTGTATTCCCTTGCCTCATCTTGCAGCTGTTGAATTGTTACTTCCTGATTTCTTGTTATTTTTAAGAGAGTGTTCCTTTCATGATCACTAGCTGTAATGCTGTCTTCAAGGTCTAAAAGTCTATCTTTAGTTTCATTCAAGCAGTTTTGCTAGCTTTCAATGGAATTTTTAATTTCCTGGATATCTGTTTGTATCTGTTTCATGCATCTGAATTCTTTTGTATATTGTTCATTCAAGGTTCCCACCATTTTTCTCCAAAAATTTGGTTCTGTCTGTAGCTGTAGCCCCATTGGTGTGCATAGCCCTGGGATGGATGGAAAGTTGGAGGCTCGGACATGGCCCCTGAGCCATCACCATGCCAAGCACTGACTGTGAGCTAGGCAGTGCCAGCTCCTTTCCCTCACACCTCGGCTGCTTCCCACACCAGGCTGGGTCTGGTCCTGCAGGTAGTGATTATTCAGAAGTCATATGTACCTCCAAATAATGGGCACTGTTATTAGGATTAAGTAGCCTAATACAAAAGATAAGAATATTGAACATAAACCCACTTCATCGTAAGATTGCTATAACAGTCTATTTTCTGTTGCTGTAACAAAACATCCAAGGCTAAGTATTTTATTAAATATAAAAGAGTTTTTTAGCTTACAGTTTAGGGCCTCTAAGTCCACGATCAGGCATTTGGCATTAGCCATATCCATTTGGCCTCACAGAAGGTGGCATCACAATGACAAGACAGCAACACAGGAGACTGTATGGTGAGACTGAGCTCAGGATCAGTCTTCATAAAACTCTCGGGTACTAATGAGGGTCCCAAGAGAACTACATTAGTCCCTTCCTAGGGTCCCCAGTGACTGAAACACCTTCACTAGGCCCCACCTCTTAAAAGTTCTACTGCCCCTGACACTTTCACACTAAGGTGCAAGCTATCAGCATTTGAACTTTTAGGGAAAAACCCCATCCAAGCAGGGGCCAAAACTGCTTTCTCAATCACCTTTCAAATAGTGCCTTAAACATGGTGGACATGTAGTGCATGTATTTGATTCTATTTTACTTTATTTTATGTACAGAAATTTAACAAATTATTTTGTGATCAATACAAAAGAATCAGGGGCTGGGGATTTAGCTCAGTGGCAAAAGCACCTGCCTGGCAAGCACAAGGTCGTGAGTTCGGTTCCCGGTACCAGAGAAAAACCAAAAAAGAAAAAAACAAAAAAAAAAAGAATCAGTTCTGTAAAGCTCATAGTGCACTCATGCATGTGCAAATGCACACATGCATGCACACACATGCACACATGTACATGTGCACAAACACACACTCAAGCATATTAAGAGTAATAGGACTAGGTCCAGATGTATACAAAATATATTCCATACTTCAGTCTCAGCTAACTAAACCAAAACTGAAGAACGTCTCAGAAATTTCAAAAAATGCAAACATTATAGATCCAGTTTTTAAAGAAGTGGTTCTAGAATTGCCCTGCTATCAGGTTTGCATGTAAACAACCCCAGTGCTACAGAAATCCTAATGCAGAAAGAAACTTAACTGGATTCATTGCAAACAAATAGGTTTCTTCTTTTCCGGATGTGGAGTACTTGTGACAGCTCTGTATTTAACCTCACTATCTTTTCATTTAGGAAGGAATATGAGACGATGACCAGAGTCACACATCTAGGGACAAACATGTCATGTTATTCGCCTGTCATAGTTAAGAAAAGTTTTAAGATAGTGTTGGAGAATCTACTTTGAAAATGAAGGAGTGTGTATTGAATCTTCAGTACAGTGATAATGTGTTTTCTACCAGCTCCTCAGTGGTGAGAAAGTGACTACCTCTTAAATTCAGTGCTTGTGTCTAAATGACTCATGAGTCTAGAGACAGTGTCTTAAGAACCACTTTTTGAAAGTCTCCCTGAGGCTGCCCCAGTGTATTAATAGCTAAGACATGTGCTAGGATACTGTCAAATGAGAATTTAAGGCGAAAAAGACCTTATTTATCTTACCAGAAAAATGGTATTAGAAGAGTAATATTTAGTTTCATTTATTGACTTTTTAAACTTTCTAACAGCCAGTAGCCTTCTTGTGTCTAGTTTTGTAATCTTCTGATCTTTCTTCCAACTTTCTAAACACTGTATTTTTTTAAAGATTATTATTTCTTTGAGCAGAGATTGGAAAATGTCTTATTGAGAAGCACTTTCAGGTTACCTACAATTCGGTGAAAAGATTCTTACTCTTCTTGTTGAAATTTTGCATTGCTATGATATTGAGAGAAATATTGATCTATATGAGCATATTTTAAAACTACTTTAAGGTTCACCAGCCAACTTTTAACCTTTCTTTATGTTGCAGTTGCATAGCAAGATGCACTAAGGAGTGATTTTTGATACTATTTTCTTATTTTTCTTCTATTTAAAAATTTTTTTCTGCAGGGCATAGCGGAGCATGCCTGTAATTCCAGCACTCAGGAGGCTGAGGCAGGAGGATCGCTGTGAGTTTGAGACCGGCCTGGGCTACAAAGTGAGCTCAAGGCCAGCCTAAACTGCATAGGGAGACCCTATCTCAAAAAGACAAACAAACAAACAAATTTTCTGCTTGGAGAAAAATATCTTAAATATAGGGGCTCCAAGCAACGTGAAACAATAACCATGAGCAATACAACCACAGAACAATGACAAGAACTGTAAATATGTATTTATTTCCAACATTCTGAAGATAGTTCCTTTTCCATGGCTATATATAAAAATTGGGAAATTGAGACTAGTCATTCCCGTGTATAGAATCTCTGGAAATTCTAATCACTGTTCTTCATCAAATGACTGAATTCTCAAAGAAAATAATTTTAAGGTCTACAGCTAAAAGTATGTTGTATAACATACATTTACATGAACAGAATGGACAAATTAGAAATAAAGCACGGTCATTAGTCATGTAATTTACCTTTTATATTTCAACACTGTAAAAATTAGAATATGCATCATTCACTCCTAAGTTACTTGTGTCATTGTCAATTTTAGGAGTTAAGATCCTTCCAAAGCCCAAAAGGATCTGGAAATTAACAATGTGTCTTCACCTCTCATGTACTGTCTCAGCTCTTACTTGAGCACCAGAAGAGCTGTCCCCTTCGTGCCTCAGTTACCCTTTGCTATACAACAAACTTCTATGAAATGTGTTGGATTAAAACAATTTTCTGCCTGACTTTGCCTGGGCTTGTTCATCTGGTTACATTCAACTGGACAAAAAGATAGTCTGGAAGGTCTGAGGAAGGCTCATCTTTGTGCCTGATACCTGGAGCTGGCTGTTGGCTCGGAAGCTTCAGTTTACCTAGTGACCTCTCATCCTCCATTAAACAAAAAGTTTTTCACACGGCATTCTCAGCGCAGCATTCCAGGAATACAAAGGCAGGAAATGGAGTCATTTAAGTCCTCGTTCCTGTAATTTACACAGTGTCACATCTGGTAAATTCTTATGGGTAAACAAGTCCACAAATCAGGTGTTGAGAAAGATACTCCACTCCTGAGTAGAAGGAACAGCAAGGCTTATGGCACAGAGGACTGGATACAGGAACTGGGAGGAATTTGTGGCCCATACTTCATCTACCACACCTGATCACAAAGGTCAATTTCTCAATTCATACAGCAGGTAAGACATCTCATTCCAGGCATATAAAGTGGGCAATGCCTAATGTTCGTGTATATCAAGGATTTGAAAGACATCTTGTACAATGTATTGGGCAAAATTCTGTGCATTTTCCATGAAGATAATAATTAACCTGGAACTGTGGTGTAGTGGATTGACAACTGGTGGTTAACTTGTAAAACCCAGCTGAACTGAGTAAACATGGTGCTGGGGTGTGGGAGGCCCACCTGAGGCTTGAGGCCGGCAGCATAAGAGGCAGATCTGGACAAGAAGAAGAAAGGCTTTTAGGAACTAAAGAGGTTGTTGGGAGCTGAGAGACGCTGCTGGGAGTGGAGTGAGGCTGTTGGGAGCTGGCTAGCACAGATCCTTCATCCTGCTGGCACAGATTTTCTAGATTCCACCACCAACCTTTGGGCCTTTACAGCAAAGATCTGTGAAACAGGCCTGCATGAGATATTGTTATGGGCTCTGGGCCTCCAGCTGGACTTGTGGGTGGCACTGTTATGAGCTCTAGGTCTTCAGCTGGACTCATGCAGGACATTTCTGTGGGATCCAGGCCCTCAGTTAGATTCCTTGGTCTTAGTGTGTGGGCAGATTTCCTGCACTCTCTTGTATATGATTCTTTGAGTGGCGATTATAATAATCTTATAAAATATGTGTCCTGTATTATATTGTTTCCCCTTGCAAAAATATCCCCCAAACCAACACATGTGGTGAATAAGTTTTTCCTGAGCAAATCAAGAACTCAACATTTGGATCATGCTTTACGTTTCAATCCAATACTTACTTTGGTTTTATAACAGCTACCTTGGTGTTTTTGTAAGAATGGTGAGCGGCTTAAAATTCACCAACAGCTCACCACAGGCCTACTGGACCATCATTTCTAAAATGAAAAGTGCTTTAAATTTTTAAATATTCTTTGAAGGACTGCATGCCAAGCACTGTGATATGGGCCTTAGATTGCAAGAAATGAATGAAATGGCAGAGATGTGCCCTGGTGCTTGACAGAAAAAAAGGAAAGGAGCTTCCTCTATACTTATCTGGAAGATAACATGACTGAAATGATAATTTGGCCACTGTAAAAACACACTTTCTGTTATAATCTTTCTACAATATTTCTCAAATATCTGATTATGTCCTTGAGAAGCTACAACAAGTGAATGCATAACATTTCCCCTGAAAGCAATGTAAACAGAGACGATTGGGCAAAGACCCACTTTATGTTATTTAAATTCTAGTGATGCTATCCAGACTTTATAGCTTTGTAAACTTTCACTAGCTACTCCTTGATATATGTAAAAACAGATAAATAACAGAATTAATAGCATTTATTTTGTCTCATTCAAAGATCCCTATTATTTGCACTATAAATAACTCTGACCATTAATACTTGTCTACAGACTATAAGTTCTTTTAAATTATATCATTTTGGAAAACACTACAGTTTCACATCCCTGTCTTTCTAGGTACAGAATCTCTAGATTACACATCTCCTACACTTATGCACATGTCTTTGTGTGCTGAAAGTGGAAGATTTCTTTCCATTTTAAACATTTCCCTTGAACAATGATCAGTTTTGTGTGTGTGGTGTTTTATCTTTTAATTTATTTTAACTGCTTGAAACGAACCAGCTGCAGAGTGGGAAGTGTGTTAGCATTTATCTCAAATCTTATCTTTATTAAATCACTTGTATTATTACACTACATAAACAACTTAATAAACACAGCAAATACTTATCTAACTGGAGCCAGAAAGTCTATTGAGCCAGCCAATTTACTCTTAATTTTCTGAAAAAGATAAACCCTTCTGTATCAGTTGAGTCACTGGGGAAATTAAGTCTTCAGTTATCAAATCTGTTACTAAATTCAAAATATCCCCCATGAGCACTTGGAGAGCCTTTGATTCTCCCTTTGTATGGACACCCAGTGGACTGTGGAGTGACCTTTCTCCTCCCTCTACTTCTGAGTGTAAACACTGACAAGGTGTTTCTCTTCACCCTCCACCGGTACCTCAGTCACTTTCTCTTGCCCTTTGCCATCCTAAAGGATATTATCAAGAGATTGTTTGGTTTTCTTCAAACATTTAGTTTCATATGTACAGCGGAAGAAAAAAGAGATAGAATCTTCCCTAATCGAAGTCATACCACCATGTTCTTCATGGTCTAAAGCTGTACTGTCCACCGTGGTACTCACTAAACACAATAAAGTTCAACTTTATCAAAACGAAATAAAGTTTTACATTCTGATTTCCAGTCACCCTAGCCATGTTTCTAGAGTTTACATGGCTGCTGGCTACCTGACTGGACACCACAGGAATGGAACTTTCCCATCACTACAGGAAGTTCTTACGGAACAGTACGAATCTACAGAACAGAGAAACAACGTTAACCTCCTAAACACCTCCATTTTTTTCCTGTTCTAAGATTTTTAGTTCTAATCATATTTTAAGGTATTTTTTGATTCCTATTTTTTAGTACAAAACAATAAACTGAAGCCTCCTTTTCCTTTCATCCCTAGAGGGAATGGCTATCCTGAAACTGACAAACATCTCTTCCACTCATGTCTTTAAAATGTAGCATGGTTTTTCTCCTAAGTCAGAATGCACTCACTAAAGAGTAGTTGCATATTCTGTATGAATAACTACATTAAAATTTTTCACTCAATAGTTTAATTCAGAGATTGAGGCATGTTAAAAGCTTATTTAGTACTCCACCATAGGGTAGGTCTCAAGTCAGTTTGTATTACAGTGCATGAATATGCATTATTTAAGTAGGAATGTTTGATTTCCTGAACATTTATTAAATATGTTTAATTTTATATGTGCTTAATAATATATATTATTTCATACATTTTTATTAAATTATACATATACACCTCTCAAAAATGATATGGTTAGGTGATCAGTATATGAAAAGAAAATGGAATAAAAGTGATTTCACTTGACAATATACCCTTTTCTCTGATTCCTCACTGCCAAATTCCTACTCCCAAATAATGGCCTAGGTGATCAAGTGCTATTACAAAGGCTTCTATGCTTCTCTTTTAGGGATACTGTTTATTTAGAAGATAGTAAACAATCGCAAGATTAAAGGTATAAGATAATGAAACCTTTCAGTGAAAAGAACCGATAATCTTATCTTGCCTTAGTTTAATGCTTCTTACACTGCTTTTCATTCCGCTGGCTTCCCAGAGTGTCCTCTCTCGTCAGGGAGGTGCTTGAATAACTCACTGATGCAAGAGGAAGGAATAATCACTCTGTAGCCAGCAGGACCCAACTTACCATCTTGGAAAACAAAACAAAAAAAATAAATATTTATTTTTAATGTTTAAATTAATTGCCTGAGTTCTTATGTCATCCGGGTTAGACTCTGCCTCACACCTGTGACTTGTAGAAGAACCAGATGGACTTTTTTAGTTTGAAGATGTAAATACAGCTTCCAGTTGTCTCTCAGAGAGCTGGAAAATATGCTGGGTTCACCTCAGGCCCTACGCACCCTCCAATGGCTTTTGTTTCTGGTATGTGGTAGCCACACTGAAAAGAGGTGACATGAACTGTGCTGCTATGAGGTTTGCTATGCATGTTTCACTGTAGTCAGACAGCTTTAGCTCTTTGGGGAAGACACCTAGAAGAGGAACAACTGGGTCACATGAACTTTATAATTTTAGTTCTTTGAGAATTCTCCATACTGATTTTCATAGTGGTTGTCCTAGTTTACCTTCCCACCAGCAATGTAGAAGGGTAACTTTTACACAGCAGCTTCATCTGCATTTGTTTTTGTTTTGTGTTGTTTTGTCTTTTTGAGACAGGGTCTCGCTATGCAGTTCAGGCTGGCCTTGAGTTCACTTTGTGGCCCAGGCTGGTCTCAAACTCATAACAATCCTCCTGCCTCAGCCTCCTGAGTGCTGGGATTACAGGCCTGTGCCACCACCATGCCAGGAGCATTTGTTATTTTTTGACATTTTGATGATTGTCATTCTTTCTGTGTAAGATGGAATCTTGGTACTGTTTTAATTTGCACTTATCTAACGGTGAGAGATGTTGAACATTTTTTATGCATTTGCTGGCCATTTGTACTTCTTCTTCTGAGACGTGCCTGTTCATTTCACTTGGCCATTTCTTGATTGCATCTTTTATTTTACATGGTGTAAAATAAAATACACCATTTTTGTTTGTTTGTTTGTTCATTTTTTTAGTTCTTTATATGTTTGACACATTAGTCTTCTGTGTAAAAAATAGCTGGCAAAACTTTTTCCCATTCTACAGGTTGTGTTTTCTGATACCTTTGCTGTATAGAAGCTTTTTAATGTGATGTGATCCCATTTGCTGATTCTTGCTGCTATTTCTTACACAATCAGAGTTCTGTTTAGAAAATCCTACAAGCAGCCTATACACTCATCAATAGATGAATGAATAAAGAAAATGTGGTATCTATACATAGTGGAATACTGCTTGGCTATAAAGACAGACAAATTCAAGGCATTTATGGGAAAATGGCTGCAACTGAAAATATAATTTTAAATGAAATGAATCGGACACACAGCTTAAATACCATATAATATCTTTCATTTGAGTAAAGCAAAGTACAAAGAGCACAGTAAGGGATGCAGGGGTCTCTTGACTGTAGGAAGGGGCCAAGAGACTGAGGGGGAGGGGGAGGGAGAGGGGAGGGAGAAGTAAGTACAGTAACTTATCCCATGTACAGGATCCTAACAAACTCAATGAAGGTAAACATTATAAGGTCATGAAGATGAGGTAAGATTAATAATGTCAACAAGGATGAAATGGGGAAAGGCGATTCAGAAGAAGAGGGAGGGCGGTGGGTGAGAGGGAGAAGAAGATCAAAAGAAAAAAACCTAACATGTACCTACCTATTCCCTAAGATGAACAGAAACTTCATGTACTACAAATGTGTACTACAAACATGTAAAAATAAAAGCAGCAAAAGAGGCTATCCATACAATCAGACGCTATCAGTTGTGAGTTTATTGTCCGCTAAATACTTTACATATCTTATGTTATTTAATCCTCACAATATTCAGAGAAATGTTTTATTTTTATCTCTGTCACCTGTGACAAAACCAAGGCTCAGAGGAAAGAATAAATTGGCAAAGATTGTGCAACTAGGCAGTAGTGATAAATGCAAAGCAAACTTCTCTGAAGTCAAAGCTTTTTAAACTATACCAATTTTTTTTTTTTTTTTTCATTAGAATGAGGGCTGGGGATATGACTCGGTGGCATAAGTGCCTGCCTGGAAAGTGCAAGGTCCTGAGTTTGGTTCCTGGTACCACCCCAAAATGAATCTTCATTAGAATGAGATATTTTATCATTAAATAATCCAGAAAGTCTAGATTGTAGCCCCCATTTGGTCAAACTGGCTATGTGAAGCTGACAACAGTGTTATCACAGTTCTTTCTATATTTTGTCCCCCAAATATTCCATTGTCTCACCTGTGTACTTGGAAGATTCAATTAAAGGGTGTATAAATCATTTTCCAAGGCTAACATCATGTGAGTTTAAGTGAGAAAATCATTAACAAGTCTTAATTAGGATACACTTATTATGATAAAGACTCTAGGAAGGATAGAATAAAATAATCCTTATTCTTAAGGATCTAATAATGTGAAACAGAACCAGTAAGTCACAAATGTAAAATAAAATCAACATATAAGTATATTACATATATTCCAAATTTAGTGAATGCTGAAGGCATAAATAAACATAATCACTGAAAAGTGGGAATTTGTTGCTTAACTTTCACTTATACATGGGCACATTACCCTGTTTTTATCAAATGAGGTTGTGTGTTCCTTGAAAGCAGTTGATATTTCTTTCAGGTTTTCTCCTCACCACTGTCTACTCAGTGCCTCATATCAAATGGCTAATCAATAAATATTTCTTGCCTGGACAAAAGAATAAATTCATATGCTTTACTAACTAGAGCCTTAGGGGCTGGGGATCTAGCTCAGGGGCACAGCGCCTGCCTGGCAAGCGCAAGGTCGTGAGCTCGATTCCCGGTACTGGAAAAAAAAAATAAAATAAAAGGAAAAACAGAAAAAAACTAACTAGAGCCTTAACCACAGTACTTGTGAAGGTGACTTGAGTTGAAAACAAGAGGTCTTTCAGATACTAAGTAGTATTAAAATAAGGTGGGCCCCAATCCAATATAACTGGTGCTTTATAAGAAGAGTAGATGTGTGGAAGGAGGAGGGCCATTCCAACATGGTGGCAGAGACTGGGGGTACCAAGCCAAGGAATGGCTGGCTGGGCTACTAGAAGCTGAAAGAGTCAGAGAAGGATCCCCCCTTGTAGGATTTGGAGGGAGCCTGTCCCTACTGACACCTTGATTTTGGTCTTTTAGCCTTGTGAACCACAAATAAATACATTTTTATTGCTTTAATTCACCCAATTTGTGGTATTTGTTTACATCAGCCCTAGAAAACAAATATAATGAAGTTCTAACATAGAGCTAGGCAAACAGCAAGAGCTCAAAAAATTAGCATTATTATCATTACTAGTAATACTACTCATATATATTTTGCTTTATACAAGGAGGGATAAATCATTCATTATGTTATAGACTGTATCATAAGCATAAGGGCCTTTCTTTAGTACAAACTTTTTTTTTTTTTTTGAACTGGGAATTGAACTCAGGACCTTGAACTTGCCAGGCAGGCACTTATGCCACTGAGCTATATTCCCAGCCCAGTACAGATCTTTTTGAAAACCTTTCATCTCTCATTTTGCTTTTCAAAAGTTGTATAAGCTTCAGACCCCACAAAAGCATGTTCCTCTTCTACCTCTCATCATTTGAAGCTTTTGACTGTAGATCTTGTTTTTAGTAAAACCCTGGGCAAGTTTCCTTAGCTCTGCCTTCAAGACCTATGGAATCTTGTGGCCTTGCTTCCTCTGGTGACATTGTGACTCTTTAGTCACTGCAGTACCATGGATAGGGGCTAAAACGACCCTCGAAATTCTTGCCGTGGGTCTCATTAACTTTCATCACTTATTCCCAAGGGAAACAAATTAAGAGCTTCCTCTTTACAGTAAGAAAGATGTCATCTTTCAAGGCTATCGGGCCCTAAAGAGTTGTCCTGTCTCATCAAAGAAGTACTACATGTTTATTACATGGTGGGAAGGGCTGGAGAATCCCATGTTTTCCCAGAAAATCAATTTTTAACTCATTCTGAAATCCTTATAACCACCATGCTCCCGAATTGCGAGGCCCAGCTTACAAGAAATGGTAGATTGCCATAGCTGTGTGGAAAATCCATACATCTGTTGCTATGGTTTGAACATTCTCATGTAAAACTCTCGTTGAAACTTAATTGCCACTTTCACATAGGACTTTTAAGAGGTGACTGGGTCTTGGGGGCAGCACCATCATGAAGAACTTAGTGTTCTTACCTTAGGATTGGATTACTTAGCTACTGCAGGAGTAAATTTCGGATTAACAGGATGTGTTTGATCCACTTTTCCATCTCACACCTCTTTGTTCAATTTCCCTTCAGATTAGGACACAGCACAGAGACCTCTGGCAGATGCTGACGCACGACCATGGACTTTTCAGCCTCCAGAACTGTGAGAACTATTTTTTTTTTCTTTTATAAAGACAAGATATATAGTATTCTGTTACAGCAATGGAAAGAGAACTAAGACAATATGCTTGAGACCACACGCCTTCAGCTTAAGCAAATTTCCTCTCCACTTCAGAATACCCTTAAACATTGTAAAGGACAGAAACCCTGAAAAACTACACAAATAGACGTAGGTGCTTCACATTATTGATCCTCACAGGCTCTCAAAGGGGCTATTCTTTTGTAAAAAAAAAAAAGAAGAAAAGAGGTTAAATTTGGATTTCCATGAATTAGGTTTTCTTACAGCAGGTTGCATCTGACCAGCAGCTATGAAGAGCAATTCAGGTGAAGACCTATCCAGTTCTCCCACTTAGTAAGGAAGCACACACAGATGCCAGTAACAATATCCAAAGAAGGCATTTGGAAGCCAATTGATAAATCTTTATTCCTTTAGTTTAATCATCACACAAGCCAGTAACTTTAGGTTGGAGGAATTAAGCCAATTTGGATGCAGTATTGCAAGGAGATCCCAGGTAATCAGTTTCATCCACCAGTTACCAAAGCTATAGCTTTACCACGTGGCAGTAAGGGAAACTTTGCATGTGGGGAATTTAATATTTTCTCTACATATTTTGCAGCAATCAAAGAATTCTTGGGAATATGCTGTTTCACTTCTTGTCTAACAGTTTTCCTACTAAGGAGGTGAAAATCTAGTTTATTGCATTGGTGATTGGGGTAGGGGTGGAGAGAGAAAGTTATAGAGAAATATCTCACCAGAAAGCTTTGAGCTAGAAGAAAAGGAGCACAGAAAGGGTTAGGGGAGTATCTACAACCATCCAAATCCCTTGTTATTCCTCCATCTCCACAATAAAACTCTACATTTATCTCACCCACAGAAATTCTTTTACTTCAAAGTGGATTCCACCTTTCCCATAAATAAGAGGGCATAAGGCAGCAAGGCACAATCACTTTTGACAGCAAACAGTTCTAGAACATGATGTAGTTCCCTGAAGAAATGCAAACTTGATAGCACTGGTACATGCATTTCCATTTTAGGTCAAAACATCAAGATGAAGTCCTAATAGTGTTCCAATTCATTTTGACCTGAAATAGATTAGCAATTGGATTTTGAAAAATGCGTGCCACGCTACATTGTTAAATCACCGTAAATCAGAGAAGATGATGAACTAACCTGATGTTAATTGTGAATAGTGCTTCCAGGCCTCATTTCTTTAACAATGTGTATCTATGCTTTATTTTCAATAGCTTTTCCAATATGCTTAATTGCATATTATAACTGAAAATTCTTTGTAAAATTCTAAAGCCTCATCTATTAAGCACTCTTCCATTATGATTTACCTGCATTCAATTTCCACATAAAAATCTTCCCATTTACTATCCTCAAATAAAACTTAGTAATTGTAAGTTTTCCTTATAGAAAGATCTTTACAAAACCCAATAAACTCCTTTCTCTCTCCCTTTTGATTCATGGAGATTTTAATCTGATAATACAGCTCAGCAAGTATCCACTTTAATAAGTACTAAATGTAAAACACAGAAACTTTCAGTGTTAGAATATTCCTAAACCCTTTGATTGAACAAACCCTAATACTAAAAGCATTTTCAAAGGAAACAGGAAAAGACACAATCCCATTATTATATTATTTTCTTGGCACTGAAAAAAAATTCCATGACCCACTTTATTAACAGTTTTCCTAGTCAAGCTTATAATGATTTCTGGCCTCTGCCCTTGGGTGCTTTCCAAGGGATTTAGAGGCATATATCACCTTGACTGATATGTGATATAACTATTTAGTACAGCTATGAAATTAACTGTTCACCCTTTAGCCTGGGGCTTAATGGAATTGAGGCTGGATATCATGGGCATTACTTAATAATTCACACTCAATCCCTTCCCCTCATGAAGTTCAACATGCTAACAAATGCTGGCCACTTGTTGCCTTTGCAGAGATTCTCCTACCTTAGCCTCACAGAGAAAGCACATTTTTCCTTTTTATGATTAGTTCATTCCACAAGTACTATGTTCCAGGTACAAGGTCACAGTATGTCAGTGAACTAAAAAAAACTCATTCCTCATACTGCTTACAGTGAAGTGAGACTCTTCTCAGAAAATTGTGTAGCGTTCACTTCGTTTCTCCATAGACTTGCCTACTACATTTAGCCAGCTCTTGTTCATGTGGAATACTGAGCTATTGTTTTATGCCACCTCAAGCACTTGTGTTTATAATAGAAAATTATATCAATGTGAAAGAAAGGCTGAAGAAGTCCAAATAGCGCAGTTTGTTGTGCAGGTATTGTACTATATATAAAACCATATTCCTAGATAATCTAAACTTACGAGGCAGCATTGAATTCAGTGTTAATATTGTGGCTTTTTGGAACCATCATCATGTTCCTTGACTTTGCCTTATTGTTTCTTATGAATTGGAGGTGGAAGGGAGGCGGGAGAGAATTAAGAAAGTTAGCAACTTTGTTTGAAGGTATCAAAAGCATTTTTTGCCATGTGTCCCCACAGTACTCAACACATAAATCTATATGTTGCGTATTATTTTGTGTAACCTGCCTTTTCCATTCCAATTTCCAATTCCTACCCTGTAATTTCTAAGTACACATAATTACTACTTCAGGTGTTAAATTCTGCATTCGCAAGTATCTACACCCCAGCCCTCCAAAACAAAAGACAGCTAGCTAAATACAATTACCACATTATAAAATGTGCGATTTTAGCAATAGTCATGGTCTAAGAGTATTTAAACATAGACAGTCTTTCTCGAGGAGCTGAATTAAAATGCCTAGTGGTGAAATCTAGGTTTTTCTTCAATAATATTAATAGCATTACATCTTTGATGAGTGGCCCATCTCCAACTTTTCTCTGTCCTTACAGAGAATATTCTATATCTTTTTTGCTCTCAGTTCAATATTCATTTATTTAATCCGTAGAGAAATAGTCTCCCACTACCACCAAGCATTTTTCTAAGTATTAAAGATGTTGAGGGAAGGGGCTGGGGATTTAGCTTAGCGGCATAGCACCTGCCTGGCAAGCGCAAGGTCATGAGTTTGATTCCCGGTACCGGAAAAATAAGTAAATAAACAAAGATGTTGAGGGAGAAAAAGACCAAGTTGCCTGAGACTCACCTTTCCCTGGGGAAGACAGAGAAGCCCTCTACTAGGGTCAGTTTTTCAGTCACATCAGCAAGGCTCCCACATGTGTTAATGTTGATAGATATTATACTAATGTTGTCTTTATTATGACTAGTACAGTATATTTAGCATATAGCTTAAATGCAATACCTTTGTTACTGCAGTCTACTCACTAATTCTCTCCAGGTAACATTTTATTTGTTATGAGGATCATTTTAAAAATTGAGATTTAGCAAATTCTATAAATGAGAATAATGGTAGAAAAGCATAGTATCTGTCTTCATAAAAACTATGTAAAGGCAACCAACCCACTATATTTTGGGAGGGGAATTTCATAGTGTTTTCATCTGATGGTCAGCCCTCACTATTTGTGTAGAGCTGGCATCTGTTCTTATTGGTTGGAAAATGCCATACCAATTATTAAATGTTCAAGTATTATGCTGAGAATGCTTTTCAAGATTTTAATTAAAATGCCCTCTCATCTAAGAATTCCACTCATGAGTGGAATGTGCAGATGTACATGTATGTAAGAATAATCTAGATAAAGTGGTATTAATTGAAACATTATACAATATAGCAAGAACTATAAATTACCCAAAGGCCCATTAATAAAGGACTGATTAAATACATTATGTTACTTCCATAAAACCAACTACTGTGCAGTTTTTTAAAAGTATGAAACAACTCTGTATGTAATGATACTCTTCAAAAATGATTGTCAAATGAAAAAAATCAATATGGAGAACGTTGCTCAACATGCTACCATTTATGTATATATGTATGTGTGAGTACATGCATAAGTGCATATAGACATACATATACATGTAGAGGTTATATACGTATGTGTACATTTGCAAATGCAATGGATGTATCTCTATGAAGATATACAAGAAACAGGAAACTGGTTACCTCCAAGGATTAGTAACCTAGTCCTTTATCTTAAAAGGAAGTTTAGTTTGTACTTCCAATCCCTTTTAAATCTTTTGAATTTTGTACCATGGCATCTTTTATTTCTTTTATGCCCAGGGAAAATTTTAACTTTATTGTAGACATTAAAATGAGTAACATTGGACTGGGGATATAGCTCAGTGGCACAGTGCCTGCCTGGCCAGCTCAAGATCCTCAGTTTGATTCCTAATATCAAAAATAAAAAAATAAAATAATATGAATAAAACGAATATCACAAAATCCAATATTCTCAAGTAACTTATACTCTAACCAGAAAGCACACCATGAATACGTATGCTGTGGGCGCTTTCTCCCTCTCCGTATTCCTCTCCCTCTCTCTGCACTCTTCTTCTTTTACAATTCTAATAAAATATCATTAACCTGTATATTGTACAGAAGGCTGATAAACAGCCTAAATTTAATTGAGAACTATTTCTGGATCTTTTCTTTGGCTCCTAAGAGGGTATGAAATTGCCCGAACAGCAGCCCCTCTATGTGTGTGAAACTGTTCTCAGGGACTCTGAGTTGAAATCAGGTCAGCACATCACTTGCCACTTTTTACTCACATATGAAGAGAAAAGCCTGGAATGTGTTGATCTTAACCTTTTGTTTTCAGAGGATCCAGAATTCCTTTTGAAGGCACCAAGGTAGATACTTGTAAAGGTTTAAAAAACAAAAAGAAGAAGCTTAATTCAATTATTATAAGAGCAATGTCTTTAATTTTGTATTTTACTCACTGTCCAGTGCTGAGGCGTATTGACATAAGTACAAATAGATTAATTTCAAAGACTATCACAGATAGATCCTCACAAGAAATGAAACTTGTCTCAAGATGAATTTAGCACGTTAAATTTGCTGCAGACTTAAATCAATGCAAATAGCACTAAATAAAACAAAACAACAAAAAAATACGAAGGAAGATACAAAAACATTGATCATGGCCAAAATACGCCCCAACACTGTTAAGAGGTTTACCTCGGTAATATCTGTGGTCATTGACTAGATCAATGCAACTCATTCTTTCAAGAACATCCAATTATCAGTTTACTGTAGAGTGAGCGTTCTAATAAATCAGCATATTTTACATAGAATCAGACAAAGCCTATATGTAGGTCAAGAACATGACACAAAATATCTAGGATGAGCTCCCAGTTTGCCTAGAAAAATAGTCTTGTGATAAATTATATCATTTAAGTTTGACTCAGAGATACAAATATTTCAAAGCCATACCCTCTTTGGTGAGTAGTTTATGGCCAGCGGTATTAATAGAGTTTGATTAAACACTTAAGAGAAGAGATCAATATGCCTCTGTCATATTTACCCAATAAAAAGCAGCATGTTCAGTGAACGCAAACTAACGTGAATTGAGGTACTATATTATTCAGAAAGTTAACTACTGTAATATTTCTCAGAAGTACTTTGGTCATTTCAGAAATGGGTCTTCTTAATAGAATTCAACAGCTTAGATGCAATGAACTGAAAAATGAGTAAAGTAAGAGTATTATCAGAAACAAAATAAATCACATCAGTTAATATTGGCTTCAGAATTTTTTTCCCAAGAAATATACACCAATTATAGGTAAAGAGGATTTGGTTGACTGTTAAGTAAAATAGTAATAATAACAAATGGCTTAGGGTATTTTTGGCTGCTAGTGGTAAAAGAATAATTCAAACATTGAATCCAGTTTCCCTTGGAATACCATGTGCTCTTTTGCAAGATGCATTAACAATTAAAATTTTTTTTTTTTTTGTCTTTCTGAGACAGGATCTTGCTATGCAGTTCAGGCTGGCCTTGAGCTCACTTTGTAGCCCAGGCTGGCCTCAAACTTCCAACAATTCTCCTGCCTCCGCCTCCCAAGTACAGGGATAACAGGTGTGTGCCACCATGCCTGGTTCAAGAGTTATAATTTATTATAAGGTGTTGCATTAAAATTTGAATGTAACTTTTATTCAGTCATCCTGCTAGATATTTATGGCTAATATTGCTTATTTACATTCCAAAGTAGACTGAAATATAGTGTACTAATTAATTTAATTCCTGATGATCCATGGGAAATATTTCCAAAAGAGAGACCAACTTCTGAAAATGGACATGTAGAAGGTGAAGAGAATCACTGTCATTCCTCTAGTATCGGAGGCACTGGAATGCTCCCAGGAGCTAAAAGGTTTGAGTTTGAGAACTTGAACTGACAGTCTTGGTCCTAAGAAGCAGTCTAATAACCAACTCCAACTGACTCATGATTTCACTGAGTTTTAAATTTAGGAACTGAAGCATCAGACAAGGAGCCAGAGGTGTCAAACTGCAGTCCTAGCTTTGCCTTATATACACACAGGGTCTGCTATTGAGAAATGGGTGAAAAGGGAAACATTTGAATAGCTGTGCAATGCAGTAGACAGATTATGAACTCTGGACCCAAGAAATCTGAGTCGAACTGCACTGACTGTATCCTTGCTTTCTTAGTCCTTCTTGTATTTCTATAACAGAACACCACCAATTGGATGATTTACAGAGAACAGAGATCCTTTTCTCACAATATCAGAAGCCAGGAATCTCAAGATTAAGGGGCCCTCATCAGATGAGGACCTTATTGCCACATCATAACATGATGGAGGCATCACCTGGGTAAGAGTGTGAGAACCTTTAAACCATTCTTCCATTTCTTATAAATCCACTTTTCCCATCATGGGCACCCCACCCTCATGACCTCATCTAACCCCAATTATCTCCCCAAGATCCCACCTCCAAATAACAGCAACATATGAACTGAAGGCTAAGTATATAACAGATAAATTTGGGGGGAGCAAATTCAAACCTGTCAGGCCTCAGTGTTCATTTTATTCATCTATAAAATGGGGATACTAATTCAACTTTTTTATAGTACTATAAAAATTTAATGAGAGTCTGTAGAATTCCAATAAATTGAAGAAATAGATCAATTTCTAGCTAAATACAAATTATCAAAACTGAACTGAGAAGATATAAAGACTGCAAATAATCTAATGACAGACAGTGAAATTAAGTGATAATAAAAACCCTACCAACTAAAAAAAAGGCAAGGACCTGATGGATTCACCACCACACTCTATAAGAACTTCAGAGATGGGGGCTGGGGATTTAGCTCAGTGGCAAAAGCGCCTGCCTGGCAAGCATGAGGTCGTGAGTTCGGTTCCCAGTACCAGAGAAAAACCAAAAAAAAAAAAAAAAGAACTTCAGAGATGATCTAACCCCAGTACTCCTCAAACTTTTTAATAAAATTGAAAGGGAAGGTGTACTCCCAAAGTCATTCCTGGAAGCTAGCATTACCCTTATTCCAAAACCAGAAAAGGATCCAATCAAAAAAGAGAATTACAGGCCAATCTCTTTCATAAATATAGATTCAAAAACCCTCAACAAGATACTGGTAAACAGAATGCAACCAATTGTCAAAAAGATCATATATCACAACCAAGTAAGTTTCATCCCAGCAATGCAAAGATAGTTCAACATATGTAAGTTAATAAATGTAACACATACCATAAACAAAGACAAGGACAAAAATTATGTGATCATTTCAACAGACAGGAAAAAGTCTCTGACAAAATCCTCCGTTCATGAGAAAAACCTTGAAGAAAACAAGTATAGAAGACAAGCCATTTATAACCAATGTGAAATTAAATGGGAAAAAAACTGAAAGCTTTCCCTCTAGTTCTCAAAGCATTAGACAGCAGATAGACAAGAGAAAGAAATGAGGATGCATATAGGAAAGAAAGAAGTCAAATAATTACTATCTGCAGGTGACAGGAGCCTTTATATAAAAGACCCCAAAAATTTCTCCAAAGGACTCCTGGAATTAATAACCCAATTCAGTAATGTAGAAGATTACAAAGATCAACGCACAAAAATCAGTAGTGCAATTGTATACCAATGATGAACTTACAGGGAAAAAAACTGAGAAAACAAAACCATTCATAATAGAATCAAGAAAAATGAAATACTTAGAAACTAACCTAACCAAGGAAGTAGAAGATCTGTACACACTAAAAAGAGGAGATCAAAAAAGACATCAGAAAATGGAAAGCTATCCCCTCTTCTTGGAGGGGCAGAGACAGTGTTGGCAAAATAGCTGTATGTCCAAACCTAGTGTACAGATTTAATATAATCTCAAATACCGACAGTTTCTTTCACCAAACTAAAGAAAACAATCTTAAAATTCACATGAAACCAGAAGAGACACAGAACAGCAAAAGTAATCCTGGGTAACAAGAACAAAGCAGGAGACATCACAGTCTGGACGTTAGGCTATATTACACAGCTTCAGTGATGAAACAAACAAACAAGTAGGATGGTACTGGCACAAAAACAGACATGAGGATCATTGGAGTAGAACAAAGGATCAGAAACAACCTTGGTCACATCCAGTCATCTGATCTTTGACAACGGGACCAAAAATGTATCCTGGAGGAAAGATGGCTTCTTTAGCAAACGATGCTGGGAAAACTATTCACACAGAGAAAACAATCTAGACCCATGACTGTCACCATACACTAAACTAAAATCAAAATGGATGAAGGATCTAAATGTTAAAATGGAAACAACCAGCCAGAATATAAAAGAAGTAAGACGCTTGAAGACATAAGCATAAGCAAGGACTTTCTGAACAGAAGCCTGCAAGAATCAACAAATGGCATGATGACAAATAAAAATCTGCACAGCAAAGGAAACAACCAACAAAGTGAAACGACAACCTGACAGACTGAGAAAAAACATTTTTCCAGCTTCTTTACTGATAGAGAACTAATGTCTAGAATGTATAAAATCTCAAATCATTTAGACTTCTCAGAATAAAAGATACAATCAAAAACTGAGCAACTTAAATAGATATAACTCAGAAGTACAAATAACCAATAAATACATGAAAAAATGTCCAACATCTCTGGGCATCACAGAAATGTAAATTAAAACAACACTGAGTTTCCATTTTGCTCCAGAAAGAAAGCCATCAACAAGAAATCAAATAATAACACATGCTAGCAAGGCTGCAGGCTTAAAAAGAACCCTTCTACAATATTGGTGGGAATGTAAACTAGTACAGTCACTATAGAAATCAACAGGGAAGGGCTGGGGATTTAGCTCAGCGACACAGCGCCTGCCTGGCAAGTGCAAGGTCATGAGTTTGATTCCCGGTACTGGAAAACAAAACAAAACAAAAAAAGAAATCAACAAGGAGACTCCTCAAAAAACTTAAACTCATAACTCCATTCAACCCAGCTATTACCCTTTTATACATCTTCCCAAAAGACCTAAAGACATCTTACTACAGTGACACATGCATACCCATGTTTACAGCAGCACAACTCATAATAGGTAAATCTTTGAAGTGGCCTATATGTGTCCATCAAGAGACAGATGGATGAAGAAAATGTGCTATTTACACACAATGGTGTACTGCTCTGCCATAAAGAAGGACAAACTTGAATCATTTGTAAGAAATCGGGTGCATCTTGAGACTAATGTTAAGTGAAATAAATCAGGCACACAAGCTTAAAAATCACTTGATGCTTCTTACATGAGAAACCCAAAAGTACAAATAAAGAGCAAAATAAAAGATAGATAATAGGAAACAGGGAGAGTGATCTTCTGCAAAAGACTAAGTGAACAAAAGATGGAGGTAGTGGGGAAACAGGAGAGGGGAAGGGAGTGAAAAATAATTAAGGTGTGCTATGTACATGTACCAGCTACCCCTGCAGAGTATAAGCATTATGTACTGTAACATGAACTAACAAAAATTAAAAATTTAAAAGAGAGTGCATGGAAACTATCTTATCTATGGTACGTCTCAAAAATTGTTACTATGTAGGTCCACATATTTATTCATATTCTGATTCAGAAGTGCTGGGGAAACATAGTTTCATTCTTGAAGTATGGAGAACCCTGTAAGTACTGCACATGGTATTAACTGAGATCTTCTCGGCATCTCCTGAATGTCATGGTCATATTTTCATTCCTTTCCTTTTCAATAGTCTTATAACAGGGGTTGGGGATGTAGCTCAGTGGAGAGCACTTGTCTGATGGGTTTCAGGCCCTGACTTTGATCCCCATTACCACGAATACACAAAGATCTTACAGCAGAAGTAGGAGAATTAGATACAGTTCAATTTGTTTTGCAATGTGGTGGTTTCATAAATCTAAGCCAATGATTCTCACCCACCGTTACCATTGAGCTTTTACAAATACCAGTGCTCTGTCTCATGTTAGATCAATTAAATCAAGATTTACACCCAACTTTATCTACCACATTTACCCCCCTTACACTTGTTAAAGAGATTTTTTAAATGTTCTCTAGTGTCCAAACTCGACCTTCAAGACTGTTCCTAATGCCACTCTCTCCTGCTTTGGGCAATTAACTTCATGAATAATTTCAGAAGTAGACATCTATGAACATGAATTAAGGAATACATTTAAATGCATTTAATATTTGCAAAATTTTATTCCCTACACAACATTTTAATTCCAGCAATAGACAACATGGCCAAAATCAGCAACTGGAACTCATCTCTGTGTGCACACATGTGTACATGCATGAGTGTGTGTGTATACACAAATAACAATCTTGTCAAATTTACTGCTTATTCTGACCCTCTATCTCCTCTGGCACACTAGCATAGATAGGGCAGTGTGCTGTTTGTACGTGCCATACACACTGTACAGTAAAATGAGCTAATAATGAGAAATAAAATTACAGAGCATCAGACTCTAGTAGTTATTCTGTCAAGCATTAGGGAAGAATGCAAATTATTAAAAACTCTGAACAATCAATTAAAATTGATCTTGGTTTGCTCCCCATTGATTCTCTGGCTGAATCTTGGACAAGAGGTAATGTCTCTCAGATACAATGGCTTTAGAGTGCTGCCTGCCTATATTCCTGGGTGCTGCAGTATATTAAACTCCCTTTCTAAACGGCAAGTACTTGAGAGAGAACATTTAAATGTGAAAAAAATTCTGATCTGGAGAACAAATGCAAGAAAAGGATATATTATTTGTGAGCCAATATCCAACAATAGCCTACTGTGTTAGGAATCTATCTCTGTTATTCACATTTTAAAAGCAAATTAGAGCTGGTATTGCTTGTTGAGAAAGGTGTAAATTGGTGGGGTCCTATATTTGACTAGTTTAATGTGTAACTCAGCTGGGGGTTGTCACTGTGTAAAGAGCCCTCTGCTGCTGTTAGTGTAGTCTCTCACCCTCGTGGCTTCTGCCCTTCAGCTTACCTTCTTTGTCTCTAACAGCCCAATTCTTCAAGGACCACCTTCACTCATTGTCCTTTAGCCATCCCACTCTCTGTGGTAATACTATGACTCTTCTTGGGTTAGTGTCTGTAGAGTGCCTACTGTCATCCCTGCCTGTAACACTAACCTTCAGCTCTTCTTATAAATGTAACTCAACATCTGGTTGCCAAATCATCTTTCCGTTTAAATTCAGTAAGCCATTGATTCTCAATGTGACATTTCTGGACAAGGATCATTTGAGAACTTGGTAGATATGCAAATTCTTATTGCCAGTCTTTGACCTAATGAATCAGAAACTCTGGAGACAGGCCCAGAAGCTGGTGCCTTAACAGGTAGATCTGATGCACGCTAAAATTTGAAAACCGCTGCAGTGTAACACACTTTGCTCTGTGGTCTCTCTTTCTGTGGCCATCTATCTCTCTCCAATCAAGTGGAAGCAGGAGAGCCCCACAAGGACTACTCCTAATCTTAGATGTGGTGGGCAATTCCTCAGCTTCACAGCCTCAACATAGTTTGGGTACAGTTGCCACACTGGCAACCTTTACCTGGTGCTGAAGATCAGTGGAAAATCAGTACTACATTCTTGTTATAGCTTGGATCCTAAATGTACCCCAAGGGCCATGTCATAGGTTGAAAGCTTGGTCCCCAAAGGATGGTGCTTTTGGTGGGCATAGAACATCTAAGAGGTGGGGCTGGTTGTAGGAAATGCTGTCTGGTGATGTCTCTGAAAGCTATACTTGGTCCTGCGACTCTGGCAGTCCTTGCTGTCTCCATTGGACTGCCACTGCCTGTTCCCCACCAGGTAAACTGGGCTGTGTGCTCCAACTCCGTGTTCTCTTCTGCAGTGCTCAGCCTTATCACAGGTTCAGAAGCCGGGTCAAGTGGGGATGACCGAAACCATGAGCTAAAATAAACTTTTGCTCCTTTGAGTTCTTCCTTTCAGGTACAGCAACAAAATCTAACGCAGTTCTCTCCCTGATGCTCCAAAGGACATTTCATACTTCTTGATGCAGATTTGTCTTTATCTATTAGGCATCGTTTGTCAGGGAATCGGCCACAAGTGTTTCCTGAACGGGCATCGGTGGAGAGCTGACACCACGAAAGACGGAAGGTTTGGATTATTAGTGAGCTGGAGCATCCAGACAATTGTCTTTAGAACTTTTCTTGAAAGGGGCAATATATAGAGCTGAAAGAGCGGCCAGAGGGTGAGAGGGAGACATAGGTAACCGCCCTACGGTCTTTGGCCTACTGTACGCTGAGCCATCTGAGACGTGCCAGGACTCAAACCTGCTCATCCCACAGGATGCTCTTATAAGTGATGTCCCTTGTTCTTGACAGGCAGCCCATGTGTCGTGGTTGAGGTTAAAGCAAACATTATGTCCCTTATATTTCCTGATTGACTGTCTTCCTGAGTGAGGCCAAAAACACTAAGCCAATTGATTGTTTCTAATTTCTCTTTTCGGAATGAAGCTTGAAGAAATTATTCCCAATGTGAACAACAATCCATACTTTTAAACATTGTAAAAGAGCACTATCATTGGCCAGCAGAAAATGATTTGATAAATTTTGCAGTTTCTGCATGATGGAATACCATGAGAGTATAATGATATAAAGAATTTTTAATGATATGGTTTTAAAATGCTTAAGCATAATGACAAATGAAGAAAAGTCACCTATTAAAACTATGTGTAATTCAACTTCAGCCATATTTTCAATTATATAAATTTCTATTTTATATTTAGAAAAATCCTTGGAAGAGGGGCTGGGGATTTAGCTCAGTGGCAAAGGCGCTTGCCTGGCAAGCGCAAGGTCATGAGTTCGGTTCCTGGTACCGGAGAAAAACCAAAAAAACAAACAAACAAACAAAAAATCCTTGGAAGAAACACATCAAAATGATAATAGTGCTCATCATAGTTGTTTAGAGAGAGAAAGATTTTACTATTTTCTTTTCACTTCATGTATGATCTCTATTTTGTAATATGAGCATTTATTACTTGTAAATCCAGAATACAAATATTAGGAGGAGAAAATGTGAGCAATTATCCTTACATTGGTATTTTCTTAAATTCCTTTACTCACAAGGAAATAAGGCAAATGGATTTAGCAACTTAATCTGGGGATTTTAATGATGTTTAAAAACTCTCATCCAAACAGGTGAGATGACTCCTCAACTTTCTAGGATGCTTTAACTAGGTCCTATCTACTTCCCAGGCTGAGTAAATGTCCTTCCACTCTAAATTGTGTAATCTGCCATGTGCATTTCTCACAATTTCCTGAGATACTTCTTTCCCTGTCTGCTATGGTTCAGCCTTTAAGTGTCCCCTAAGTCCTGGGTGTTAGAGGTTTGGTCCACAGCCTGCCCTATCGGGAGCTGGGAGGTAATGTAAGAGGTGGGACCTAGTGGGAGATCTTTGGGTCACTAGCAAAATGCCCTTGAAGGACACTGTGAGACCTGGTCTCTTTCTTTTCCATTTTTCTTTCACTTCCAGCTATGAGGTAAGAGGATTTTCTGCACTGTATGTTTCCGCCTTGATGTGCTATCTCACCATATGCCCAGACATGATGGGACCAGCTACCCATGGACGGAAACATCCAAAACTGTAAGCCAAAGTTAATCTTTTCTCTTTATGATTTGATTATCTCAAGCAAGCCTAGGACATCACCAAGGAGTAGGGGTGTTCCTAGAGAGGGTGAGGTATACAACCAGGAATCCAAACACAAGCCTACTATTCTGCACAGCACTACAAAATGAGTAGAGACTTCCTTTTTCTAATTTCTTAGCCAGAAGGTTACCAAAAACCTCTATCTTGTGCACAGTACAGAAGCTTAGCTATGGTAGAAGATTAAGAAGGCAATGAATCAAAAAGCACATCAGTAAATTAATCCCACTTTTGAGTCTCTCAATGGTGAAGGTTGCCCGTGAATAGCAATATCGGGAGGGAGGAGCACTCCATAGGAAGAGACCACTGAGCCCCTTGGTACTGTCATACAGAATTCAGAGTGCGTGCCTTTTTAACTAGCCTATTTCTCAGGTTCTCATTTAACTACCGCCACAGATTTTGCATGGAGTGTAGGGTGTTTTCATGTGATTTTACTCCCCTAGGTTTTACCATGTATTCCACTGGAATATTTCTTTTACTTAGGCAGCTGCATACACTTGCTCTCTTTCTCTTCAATTATATTCCAGCTTGCCCCTCATCTCATGCATAAAAATAATGTAGAAACCATGCATTCCTTCCTTGCACGTTTTTAAAAATGAATTTAACCCAATTCTGAGTGAAAGCTGGAGGTAATAACCATCAATACAAGTTGCCGCCTGATATGTATTGCTGATATCTTCTGTGCTTTGTTTTCTGTAACCCTCTGGTAGAAAGTGTTAGTTATCAATATCAATTCTCTTTGGGGAAGGCTGGCCACCCTGAATGGAAGCATAGGGCACCTTGATAGTTCCCTATGCATCATTAGCAGTAAGCAGTGACTGCAGAAGAATAACTAGGAAGAAGAAAATCAGATTAAATAATTAGTGTCAATTAGCTCCAGCAAAATCATTCTCTAAACAATTGGTCTCCAGTGCCCTGCTTAATTATGTGAGATTTCCATGGTCCTCACCAAGCCTGCTTTGATTCATGTTGATTCTTGAGTTTCCCAGAGGTATAATTAATTATTGTCCTGTAAATAAACCCTTGGCAATTACTGGTGGCAGAAAACAATATAGTACCTTTAAAAAAAGTATACAAGGAGAGGACCTTGACTATGTAAATGACCTTTGCTGTATTTTTCAGGAGAGACTCATCATATAGTTAGAATAAATTACTGAAGTTGTGAGTGAAAATTGACAAGTGAAACATCCTCCCCACTTGTGTGCCAGGAAAGAGAACGCTTTATATGTTGTTGCTTTTGAAACTGTGATATTAACTAGACGTCATTCTAATTTGGTCTTGGACCTAATTAAAATACATTTTAAACACTCAATTTAATAATCAAATTGTTTACTTTGAGGGTTTTATCCATAGTGTATTCATAACCCATTTTTTAAAAAGACTGAAATTAAGATAGCATTCCGTCATTTGGGTATGCTTTAAAAGCCAGCACTTGGGCTTACCAGCCCTTAACAGTATCCCAGTCTTCTTCCAAGAATGGTAGATGTCAGTAAGGTTACCAACCTCAACAAACATAGCTTGATATTTTCTGTACCAGTGATGATAATTTCTTCCATATATGTATTTACGTCTTATAAAATATTTCCCTGGTATTAGTTGTCTTGCCTTAAAAGACATTGAATTGTCAAGTGAGAATCTATTTTTAAACAAATCCTGAAAGTTTCTAATTTAATTGGACATTAGACATAAAAATCCAAAAGTTGGGAAGTTCCAAGAAGTGGTCATCAGTATACAATTGTCACACTGAGACGCTGAAAGGTGTTTTAGGTCTCTGTCTAGATGCCTGACTGACACGTATACTCAGAGGATTCTAAGTACCGTATGGAACCTATTCACTACAATCCTAAAGCTTAAATTTTATTCCAAGATTGCACACAACATAGTCCTATTTCCCTTGTCATGTCTTCTCTTCAACCAACGCTGAAGTTATGCCTGAGATCTTGGCCTCTAGTTCACTGCATCCCATAAATCTTCTGCAACTGGGAGAGCCTACATTTAAGTGAGAGTGATAAAGGATGATTGTATTGAATTCCATGTATTAAATAACAAATAAATAAATAAGGTGGAATGATAAATCACAGCTCTTTAGTCTTTCACATGGAAATATATTTTTTCCTTTAATAAGTTGTCAAACTCCATTCAATAATAATAATATTAGCAAATTTAATTTTGTAGAACAAACTAATGAAAAAGCATTATGTAAAACTAGAAGCCTAAATCATAGTTCTTATACTTCTAGAATAAGGCTTTATCATGTCTATAAACATTAAGATCATTGAAAAAATCATGTGCAGATACAAATTCCCTATGATGAATATGATCATTATGTATATCCAAAATGTATGAATAAATGTACAATCAACTTAGTAAAAAACTAAAAAATAAAATAAAAGATCATTGAAAAAATAAATGTCTAAAATATGTAAACACAAGACATTATATTGTTTATCATGCCTGGTATATTTTTCCAGATGACATAGAAATTTTTAATAACAATTAGTTTCAAATAACATTCTAATTTGTAATGAAATTTTTAATAATATAACTCAAGCCACAGTTTTGCAACCAATATACCCCCAAACCCGATCAAATTTAAAAATTGATCCTATATAAAAAGAGACTATTGAGGAAAATGCTGAAAGAGGAAAACTCGAAAAGCATTTCTTGGAAATTTTTACTACAACCCATATTCTAATAAGAGTATTAAAAATTAATATGGATGGAGTTAACCATTTGGTTTTTCTTAATGTCACATCAGACTGTAAGACATACATATTAGATATTTATTAGAACTTTCTAATAAATTTTATTATATACAGTACAGGGGAGAAGTCATTGAAAAGTCATGGTATATTTTTGGTTCCCAAGCCAAATTAAGTGATTTGCACATTGTGTAATGTGCCTAGTAAAAAGTGAGTACTGTATTCACAGTGTAAGACATACAGCAAAAGAAGTCAGAGGGATCCTGCTGCACAGAACCCAGCGGCAGCAGAGATACAACTTGGAAACTCAGGGCTGTGCACCGTCAAAGCAGACAGCAGGCGCAGTGACATGTTAAATTACCCACATGATGTATAGCTTAATGAACCCCCTTGTGTTGATCACGCTTGGCATTAATCAAGAGCCATGAACAGATTCCCTTATTTTCTCAATGCTGCTCTGATAAACTGCAATTTCATTTAACCTTGGACAGCAACTTTAATAGCTTCCACGGGACAACTGTCGATACCTTCCTGGGTATACAGTGATTAAACCACAACCCAAGATACATGTCATGAATTTTCTTCATTTGAAATTAGAGTTTTTATTCTTAACAACTATTTGCATAAAATATGCTGAAGACACTGAGATGTGTGAAGATTTGCATGAATCCAGCATCTAAATTTGCCGTGCTATCTTGTAAAATACTAATTGATATCATATACATGAGTGTTTTATTAGTGTGTTTGTTTTACTTCTTTCAAATAATCTTTCTGCCTGAGACAGTAGCAACATAAGAAGGAAATAAAGAGGTAAAGCCAACTTTGAAGAAAACTCCCTCAACTATTCTCTACCGGGACACACCCTCCACATACTTGGGGACAAATAGGCAGCTCTCTCTGCCACAGTCAGTTGGGAAGTGAATAATGCCTTCCCTTCATTAAAACTGCACGTGTTATGGTCGCATAATGTGAATAAAGCTGACTAAGTGGAGATTGCTAAATAAAACAAAGATGCCTAGTTTCTATTTTCTTCCTTGATCTCAGATTTGTTTGCTAAACCTAACCACTGGCCAATTCTTTCCTAAATTTCCGAGATAACAGTTAGATGAAAAATATGATCAGATCTTTGTCTTATGTGGACATGATGATCTGTAAAGCTAAATAGGATGCTTTTGCCCACTCAATTCTCTCTCAATGAGACTACATGTAGAGTTTCATTTTGAGAGTTCATAAATTATCTGACTTCTGTAGAGGGTGGAATTAAGAGGGTGAGGTCAGAATCTACCCTAGAAGCTGGGCATGATGGCACACGCTTGTAATCCCAGCACTCAGGAGGCTGAGGCAGGAGGATTGTTGTGAGTTCAAGACCAGCCTGGGCTACAAAGTGAGACCCTGTCTCAAAAAAAAAAAAAAAAAAAAAAAAAAGAATCTGCCCTAGAAACTACCCGGAGTATGTTTAATGCCATACTCTGATTTCTCTCTGAAAGGAAAGAGACTATTAATGAGCTAAAAGGCATATAGTATGAATAGGATAGAGGGGTATAAGAAAGATAGTTATATGATTGCAAAGCATAGTCCTTTATTCTGTGAAAAAATATGTATATCAGAGCACTGTGCCAAGTATTTGCATAATTTGGAAACTGGCATTAGTGTTTACAAATTGTGTTCCAGCACCCACAAACTGTATTTTCACTACCTGGAAATTGGCATTAGTGTCTACAAATTGTGCTCCAGGTGTTCACATGAAGAAATTTTTAATAAGATACCTCAGATTAGACATCCTCTCGAGAACCATCTTGTTTTTCTTTAATAAATTTTCCCCCTTTTAATGCTGCTTGGAGAATTTGTTTACTCGGTACCAGTAAAGCATAGTGAAAGGCACTGAACTGGAAGCCAGGCCACTTGACTCTGGACTTAAATTTACCTCTGACTACTTGGGAAGGGTGGGTAAATACTCAATCTTCTTCCACAGATAAAGTTAGCCTCTCTGAGACTCCCAACCTAGAAGTGAGAGGATTTGATTTTTTTGTTTAATCTTTGAACTTTTTGGGGAATTCCTACTCTAGGACTTATGTATGTGTAACTTCTATGCATTCCTTCAGTCCTGGTTTGGAGCTGTATTTCTTTATTGTGAAGGAGATAAATGACCTATAACAGAGTTCTAACCTCCCATTCGGGTCATATGTGACTTTTACTTGTTCAGTATTTAATCTCAGGCATATGCTTATTTGTACCTCTGTTCAAGGCTGTGGCTGGTTAGTTGGCAATAATCTAGAAGACTATAAAAAACTGGATTTAATTATCAGTTGCTATGCTAGGTGTGGTGGCACAAGCCTATAATCCCAGCACTCGGGAAGCTGAGGCAGGAGGATCATTGCAAGTTAGAGACCAGGTCGAGCTACAAAGTGAGGTCAAGACCAAAAAAGAGAGAGAAAAGAAAATTACCCATTGCTTTAAAGCTCAGTTGCTGTTGTGAAGTGAGATTATTTTTCCCATTCTTTATACAAAAAGAAGGAAGCCTAAAACTGGACTAATGTCCTTTTCTTCAGTCCTTTCACTTATTCTTCATTTGGTGCCTCAAATTCCTGTTTTGTGAGTAGAAAATGTAACACTGGTGGGAGTTTTTATTAGGAAGACCAAGGCATTCTACTGTGACAGAAGTGCCGGTCAGATTCTAGTAAGAATTCCCCTTAGTGCAGAAATTCCTGAGTCTGGGGTTGTGAAATAGCACCCATGCAAACAGGCAGGGGAAGTGACACGTACTTGGAAGCCGATCAGGATGGCACAAAGCCACCTCATGGCCTTTCAGAGCACAGCCAAAGAGTCCGTGGTGGACCAGTCAGGTTCACGAGTTGGTCTGGTCAAGGCATGAAACATTCCTGGCCTTCATCCACATCCTTGAATATGTCAAGTTTTCCCTGCTCCGGGGTCACTGCCCATGCTTTTCTCTCTGCTTGAATTGCTCTTTTCCTCTTTCTTGAGCTAATTAAATCTTTCTCAATCTTTAGATCTCAGCTCCAACATCATGTCTCCAAAGAGGACAATCCTGACAGTCCCTGCCCAGCTGCCACATTGAACCCCCAACCACATATAAATTATATCATAAAGGGCCGGGGATATAGTTCAGCAGCATAGCACCAGCTTGGCAAGTGTGAGGTCCTGAGCTCGAATCTCCGTACCAAAATAATAATACTAATAATAATGGTAATGATAGTAATAAAAATAAATTATGCTACAAAACAAATAAGATGTATTTTAAAGAGACAAACTGGTAAAGGGTTCTCCTGGAGCCCATGTAATGATTTGAACAGGGTACTAAATACTATTTTCCATAAAAGAAAGGAATTCATTCACAAAGACGTATTAAACCAACTGAACAAATATGTACAGATTTTGTACCCAGGAACGGTCAGTGGAAAGACAGAATTAGCCCTGCTTTTTATGAAGATGCTATTAAAAGTCAAATATAAAAAAAAGTCAAATATTAGCATCTTCTGTGTTACAGCAGTGGTGGGGAAACTTTCAGAGGTGAGGGCCCAAACGGCAGCCCCGAACCCACTTATACTGCAAAGTGCCAGCACTGCAATTTAACCCGGGCACTGGCATTTTAGTTTAGGAAGAGCAGCTCGTATACCAGCATCTTGTGTCTTAAAAGAAAACAAATAGCACGCGTGCCTTAGCTTCACCACCACCGTGTTACAGGAATAAGTTTTGACGAAAACCTTTCCATCTAGGTGACCAAGTTGACAAAGAAGTTTTAATCAGAGTAAGGTTTTCCGTTTGACTCCAATATATTAAATATTTAGTAAATACTGTAGCCCACTTTACTTGAAGCATAATTTTGGTGTTCAGTTGAAATCTACCAAACAGCTTATTATAATACATAATGTTCTAAAATCTGGATGTTTCTGCAGATACTGAAGAGTTAAAATATTAATTGTGTCAAGATAGAAAAATGAAGAGTTTTTTCCAATACAAAACTTAAATTCTGGCTGGTTGTGGTGGCGCATGCCTGTAATCCCATCACTCGGGAGGCTGAGGCGAGAGAATCATTGTGAGTTCAAGGCCAGCCTGGTCTAAAACTTAAGTTAAAGGACATCCTAGAAAGAAAGAAAAAAAAAAAACACTTAAATTCCTGACTATAGTAATAGAAGCACAGAGAGCTTTTTGCACAGAGAGAAAACCCCATAAATCTGCCTTAACTAAAAAAGTAAGAAATTCAGAGAAAGATTTTTAAAGTCTAAAATAACACTAAAATACATATTTAAACAGGGTAAGCTGAAGTTTAAATCCTACTGCTGGAGGTAACGATGATCTATAAAACAGTAACAACAATTGTCTCCCTTCTGGGTTTAATAAAAATTAGTCCTTACTGGGTATTTTCAAGATGTTAGGTACTATCCTATAGGAATATTACAGTCAATGCTTGGTTTTACCTCTATTGAAAGTGTATGGTGTAGTTATTGTGTGATATGGAGGTCTCTCTCTCTCTCTTTTTTTTTCAGATTAAGCAAAGTCATACCGTAAGATATACTCTTCATAAGTTTTCTGGTCAAGTCTTCTTCCAGGCCTATTTTTCCAAAGGGAGTGCTTTCAGTCAAAAATGAATCAGTCACCCATTGTGGCAGATTGACAACTTGTGGTCAACTTGTAATACCCAGTTGAATTGAACCAGCGTGGTGCTGGGTGTCTGGTGGGGGGGGGGGTCCACCTGAGGATTGTTACCAACAAAATAAAAGAAGAACTGGAGAGGAAGAAAGAAGCTATTAGGGAGCTGTTGGTTCTCCTGGAGCTGTGGGCTCTCTTGGAGGAGCTTGTCATGCTGATGAACTTGGCTGTTCTCCTCCTGGAAGGAGTTTGGAAACTTGCTGTCTCTGGGAATGACTGTGATTAACTTTGGGAAAGCTCCGGTACTTTGAGCATTACTTCCTGGCCCTGGAGAGGAAGATGCCACACTGTTCAGTGTCCTGGAGAAGCTGTCATGCTGGCTTTCCCGATATGGACTCGGCTGTTCTCATTGCTGGTGGAGCTCAGGACGCTGTTATTGCTGAGAGTGGCGGTGGTACCTTTTGGGGGAGCTCTAGTTGCTTTGAGCGTTGCTTTGAGCATTGCTTCCTGGTTCCAGTGCAGATCCCTCAGCTGCTAGCGCAGATCCTGCATCCCGCTGGCACAGACTTTGTAGCTTCCACCACTGACCTTTGGGCCTTCCCAGAGTAGATCTGTGAAACAGGCCTGCATGAGACATTGTCATGGGCTCTTGGCCTCCAGCTGGACTCGTCGGGTGTCTATGGGCTCTAGGTCTTCAGCGGGACTCATGTAGGACATTGCTGTGGGATCCAGGCCCTCAGCTGGGTTCTTTCGGTCTTTAGTGTGTGGACAGATTTCCTGCACTCTCTTCTGTATGACTCTTTGGGTGACTATTGTAAAATAATCTTATAAACTAAGTGTCCTGTGTTGTATTGCTCCCCTTGCAAACCCTAACTACAACACCCATCATCATCATTCCACTATGGGGAAGAAAAGTAAACAATGTAGGTGGCTCTCTGAATTGCCATGTATCACATTTAGCGAAGTACATATCATGCCAACTTACCACATAACTAAAATCAACACAGCAAAGTTTAAAAGACAAAACAGCAGATCCCAAGAGCTAAAAAATATAGAATTTCCATTCTCACCCTACTGGTTTGTGAATCAAACTTGAAGGGCTTGGTTCTCAGTTTGTGCATATGTTTTTCCATTCGCCTAGTAGGAAAAGTGAGAAATATCTCTCTATGCCTTGCAGGAAAGATCAAACAATTAGTACCATCTGAAAAGGCTTTCATTTCTCTAAAGAAAGATGACATAAAATACCATATGTTTCTATCTCAATCAACTAAAATGAGCAGCAACAGGAACTTATTTTAAAGGATTAGGATTAGCCAGGTGTGGTGGTGCATGCCTGTAATCCCAGCACTTGGGAGGCTGAGGCAGGAGGATCATCATGAGTTCAAAACCAGCCCAGGGTACAAAGTGAGCTCAAGGCCAGCCCGAACTGCATAGCGAGACCCTGTTTCAAAAAAAAAAAAAAAGAAAAAAATAAAGAATTAGGATTATCACTGCTTTGTAACATGTTTAATTAAGAACTACAAATTTAAGGACAAAACTCATGACCCATTAGTAATAATTGTTCATGGAGAGTTAGCGAAGTTTAAATACCAACCATACCCATAATACTGGGAAAGAAACCTTGCTTCAAAAGCTGTCTGCTGGGGGGTGGGGATTTAGCTCAGTGGCACAGCGCCTGCCTGGCAAGTGCAAGGTCGTGAGTTCGATTTCTGGTACCAGGAAAAAAAAACCAAAAAAACAAAAAAACAGAATGACACAAGAAGCTGACAGTAACAAAAGCTGTCTGCTGGTATCATTAAATCCCCTCATGATACATTTCTTTTGACTTTGATATTTATCTATGATCTGTATTTACATTATAAAATATCTTTAATTTTGTCCTTTTTCACTATTTTATTTTGAGATTTTCATATTATTTTGACATTAATTTTTTTTTTTTTTTTTTTTTTTTTGGTCTTTCTGAGACAGGGTCTCGCTCTGCAGTTCAGGCTGGCCTTGAGCTCACTTTGTAGCCCAGGCTGGTCTCAAATTCGCAATGATCCAGCCTCCCAAGTGCTGGGATAACAAGCATGCACCACCAGGCCCAGCAACATTAATATAAAGAAAAATTATTTTTATAAAACATACTTGCTAGAAGCTATCTATCCTTTCATGTTTTATTTTCAAAATAACAAAAAATAATTATTTTAACTTATTTTTTCCTTTTCTAGTTTTAAATCTTCCTTTTTTGTTTGTTTCTCTTTCCTGTTTTTGTTCTTTTTCTTTTTTAAGAGTCTTACTATGCAGCTCAGGCTGGCCTTGAACTCACTATGTAGCCTAGGTTGTGCTTGAACTTACTGTGAGCCTCCTGCCTCAGCCTCCTAGGTACTGGGATTATAACTGTGCACCATCATACCTGGCTACTAGTTAAAATCTCCTTACATAATTAATTAATTAAATCTCCCTATCTAAAATACCTATGAGCCAGGTATGGTGGTAGATGCCTGTAATCCCAGAATTCAGGAGACAGAGGCAAGAGGATCATTGAAAGTTCAAGACCAGTCTGGTCTACAAGGTGAGCTCAAGGCCAGCCTGAACTGCATAGCAAGAACCCATCTCAAAAAGACAAAAAAGTAAAGTCTATGAACTCCAAGGTGTTAGGTACTATGCTATAGGGAAGAATACGTGCCAAATCAAAGGTGCTTCTGTCCACAAGGTTTACCCTGAGATAACTCAAGGATTACAGTCCTAACCTTACCCACAAATGTGCCACAAAATATGTTGCTTTTGTCATTACTGTATTTCACATTGCACTAGTAGTATATTGATAGTCTTTGGAAACAGAAAAAAACATCATTCTATTTATAGCAAAGAAATATCATTCTATTTATATTCTGTTTTTAATAGTGGCATTTCCATTTACAAAATATAGTAATTCTTACTGGCCAAAAATTAAATGCCAGAGCAGCGAGCTGCATTTTTTTAAAAATGGGAAATGGTTAAGGAAACCCTGTGAGGAGGTGCATGTCTGAAATTCCAACACTCTGGGAGGCTGAGGCAGGAGAATTGCTAAGTTCCGGGCCAACCTGGACAATGCAGTGACTTCGCTAGTCTCTGCCTAGAAATAAAATTTTAAAAGGACTGAGGATATATCTCAGTGATAAGGTCTAGGTTCAATCCCTAAGACAATAAAAATGTTTAAAAAATAATTTTAAAGTCTACTCAGAAATGGGGATGTAGCTCA
>NW_004955410.1:23460463-23468933 GCF_000276665.1 Chinchilla lanigera | reverse complement strand
GAGAAAAAAAAAAAAAAAAAAAAAAAAAACTAATGAAAAAAAAGTCCACTACGCTTTGAGTTCTAAAAAAGAAATCTAAACAAGTGTTGTGTCCTTTGTTTAAGGATTTATCTTACTTTTTGTCTTGTGCCTATCATATTATTTTATTAAAAGCAAATTAAATAACAAAACAAAACTCTGAGCCTAAACCATTTTCAGCAAAGGTGGGGAAAAAAAAAAACGTTGCATTTTTCCAGTTCTTTATACAAGGCTTTTAGTTTAAACATAAACAAATAAATGGAAGAAAAGCAAAGAAAACCTATTGTCCATAAAAATAAACGCATCACTCACCTTTTCAAGGTACAATAATTTGGCCTGGTCTTTAGGGATCCACTTAGTGTCCTGGAAGAAGTAATTAAATAAATGGGCCCTTGTGGCCCAAAGAAGCTAATCGAGCTGCCTTTTCAATAATGAAACATACCATTTCACCCTGACAACATAGCAGTTAATTTCTAATCTGAAAAATAGGAGCTGCCACTGTTGGCTGTGTTGTTCCTTTCAAATATGCCGTTGATGACTCAGAATTATAGTTTTTTTAGCCAACTTACCTCTATTTAATTTTAAACTCTCCAGTGAGTTTAGATGAAACGAAAAATGTGAAGATGCCAGATATCTGTCTCTCGGAGCCTCCAACTCCCTACCTATAAAGCTCCCACTAGATGTTTTTCTGTCTTTACAGCTCCACACACTTAATCCACTCTGTTTGAAGGCATAGCAGCGGCTCTTGGTTCTGGTCTTGACTGGTTCCATTCTGCCAAGTAATTTAAATTTTCAGGGCTTTGGGAGGACCGGATGCGTTATTTAGTTTCTTTCAAATTTAAAGTTGTCCTATGAACCATATTAAATCCTGAGCGTCACCTCTGGGCCAACATTCCGCACCTTTTATGTGACTGATTTCTCCTTGGGCTCTCGCTTCAAGGGAGGACTTTGCTTCCATCCCATTTCTCAGCATCACGTGCACAAATGCCCACTCGTCCACCCCCCGCGCAAACCGCGCACAAAACCACACACACTTAACTCTGAGACCAGTCACTCTGGCCACTTTTCCCTCACTGTATTCCTCAAAGTAAATAATCACCTTGCTTTCCTGCTCACTTACATATTTTCTGTCTCTTCCGCAAAAGTGTTAAGTTCCCTAAAGGCTGAGGATCTACCTGTCTTATCCACAAGACACTTTGCTGGAGTCTGTCGCGGTGCGGGGCTTGTGGAAGGTCTTCACATCTGCATGAAACCATCCTGCACACAGTATAAAAAGCAAAGTTTAAATCTGTTAGTCTGTGAGGAATCCCAGTCAGCAACGGCCCTGTGTGAATGGATGTATGTGTAAACAAAACATTACAGCGAACATGTACTGAACATTTTGCGTCAGGTACTAAGGAAATGTTCTGGGTAAACAAATGAGTGAATTTCAACGCAACACCACAATCAGATGAACCCTACAGAATTCCTAAGACAAAACCATGATCAAATAATGCTGCCTGATTTAGGCTTAAGTTCCTTAACACTCTGCCATCAATTATTACCTTTGTTTCCTTTCGAATATATTATGGTATAAATATAAACAAAATTTAAATCGGTTGTGGTGTTGCATACCTGTAATCCTAGCACTCAGGAAGCTGAGGTGGGAAGATCACTGCATGTTCCAGGTCAACCTGGGCCACACAGTGAGCCCAAGGCCTGGTTGAACTACATAGCTAGACCTTATTGCAAAAAAACCCCAAAATAAACAACAACTATATATAAACTTTATAAAATATAACTAGAGAGTTTGTATTTATATTATCCTAATGGTCATATATTTTTAAGGCTTAAAATGTATAGTCATAACATTTTTTAATTTGCAAGAAAAAAATATATTTTTTTAATTTTTTTGTCTTTTTGAGACAATGAACTTCAGGCTGGCCTTGAATTCACTTTGTAGCCCAGGCTGGCCTCAAACTCTCAGCCATCCTCGTGCCTCAGCCTCCTTGGTGCTGGGATTACAGATTTGTGCCACCACACCTGGCAAGAAAAATTTTAGATTAGACATTTTCTCATAATGAAGAAACCAAACTGTCAGGACACACAAAAATTTCTTGAGTTGGTATTATATAATTTAATATTCCAAGTTGTCCCGTAGAGGGGGAAAAAAAGGAAGAAATGTAACATAATGAAATAATAGCCCAGTGTGGTGATGCATGCCTGTAATCTCAGCATTTGGGAGGCTAAAGCAGGAGGATCGTTGCGAGTTCAAGATCAGCCTGGGCTACAAAGTGAGCTCAAGCCCTGTTTGAACTGCATAACGAGACCCTGTCTCACAAAGGAGAAAAAAAACAAGAAATAATAAAGCAGGAGGCATTAGTTAATTCACTCAATTTTTCAGTGAATTGAAAACTGAATTCAGTGAATTGAAAATCTAAATTGATCAATAGCTAGATATGCAGATTCACTGCTTATGTGTTCTTTAAAATGTCATTAAAAATATCATCATTGCCGTATATATATGTACATATATATATACATATATATATGTATATATATATAAATGGCCATTTTGTAAAGTGAAATGAAGACACCTGGGTCTGATACTTTTCATATCATCTTTCACAGAAACAGATCTCTTTTCTATCCTATTTTTGTTTGCAATGAGAACACAACTGTTTTTCATTAGGGATGTTTAACTTGCCCTGTATGTGTGGAGTTTTACATGCTTAACAGAAGATTTTAATACAGTTTTAGCTCCTGCCTGAGATAAATCAAACTCAAAATGACAAAGAAGAAAGTGTCTACAGGAGGCGGGGGGTTGCTGATTTAAAACTCTGAGAGGCTTAGGAAGCCTTCAATTGCAGATTGCACAAAATACGCATTTTATTCAGCGAGACAAGATAGATTATTGCAGGGTTGTTCTTTTTTAAATTCACTAGATGCAGCTGAGAATAATCTAAAGCTACCATATATTAATAAAATTAGCCAGAGTCGGAGAAAGAAAAGCTAGGAATATAAGTAGTATAATTCATCAATTGCTTCAGAAATTTTACATAAACATTTTCTAATCCTAAATGCCTTACCTGCTTCCCTTGTTTTCATTTTTCTCTTGTATTATACTTAGTACCAAACCCTTTTTTTTGTACAGTGCAAACATTTTTCCGATTATCACACTGCATGATTGTGTATAAATGCAAAGCAGTTTAAGATTATGCAGGCGAAGTGCTCTGTGCTCACATTTCACTTCACACACCTAACTTATTGCCATCCTGCTGCTTGATGAAAAAAATCAATTTGCCGCAGTTTTGTCCTTCAGTGGCCATATTCTGTTCTTCTTCCTCTCCAGATTAATTACTTTCAATAATATTTTGCCTTTCTAGTTGTCTACAGATGTATTAACTGCTCTATCATAACCTGTTTTTCTTTCTTTCTTTCTTTCTTTCTTTCTTTCTTTCTTTCTTTCTTTCTTTCTTTCTTTCTTTTTCTTTCTTTCTTAGCAGTACTGGGGACTGAAACCAGCACCTTCCCAATGAGCTACATCCTTATACTTTTCTTAATTTTTAATTTTGAGACAGGCTCTCGCTAAGTTGAGACAAGCTCTCGCTAAATTGCCCAAATTGGGTTTGAAATTTCCATCCTCCTGCCTCAGCCTCCTAGGATGCTGGGATTACAGTTGTACATTGATGGAGACCACCATGAAGCAACCTTGAGCAGGACTTAAATTAACCAATTGGTTTTTCATGTTTACTTGTGAGTCTGTCCAAGGCCTAGGCTTCTTGTCTGGAGATGGGCAGCAGACTCATAGTAAATTAACCTCTATGAGTCACTAATCCCTACTAAGGCCTATAATGGAGGATAAAACCGGAAAACCTCAAAGGAAAGGACAAGATCACAGCCAAAGACACCTGGATCTGATCTCAACTAGATAAAGACTGTAACCTCAGGCATTTCACTCCTGGGCAGATTAATTTAATCAGTATCTTACTTGGAAAATTCCTTGAGTGGTTCTGCCCTTCTTGAGTGCTCCCCTCCCTTCTTCTGATAACTAAATAAATATGGGTCACCCAGAAAAGGTCTTGGTTTTAGCCCCTACAGAATCTCTAATTCTGTGAGAGGACTTTGATCCTCCTGGAGCCCTGAAATCATTCCATTCCCCTCTTTTTATTTAGCCTTTACTATACACTCATCTGGGAGATTGCAGACATGATCAGCCTGCAATAACTGAGGCACATTATTAACCCATACTACATCATTACACCCAGCTTATTTTACGTTTATAGAAATAATCACTGGTAAGAATTTTTGCCTGACCAAAATTTAAAACATTCAACATTTGGCAGCAATAATAATAAAACTATTTTAAGCAAAAATCATCAATAAATGCTTCTACCTCAGGGCTGAATTTAGTTAGTGACATATTTTATATCTAGAAGTCCCCCCCTAAAGCCTCTTGGAATCACAGGTGGGAGCTTTGGAAGGGACTGGATTACTGGGCACTGTAGCTGACTTGTTGTTAGGAGGGGAGGCCTGGTCAGAAGGGGCAGGTACCTGTGGATGTGACCTGGAAAGTTATATATTTCCGTTCCGGTTCCTCCCTTTGCTCTTTTCTGGTTTCCCTGGAGATGAGCAGCTACCCCTCTGCTACTTCCTGTGCCATGCCTCCCAACCTTGAAGCCAGCCAACTATGGACTGAAAAATGAGCCAAAATAAACCTCTTCTCAAGTTGTGAGTGTTGAGTATTGTGCCTCAGCTATGAGGAAAGTGACTAGACAGGAACAGGATCTAACATACTACCTATTAATTACCAAAGGAAATGACATCTCTAAAGTTGAGACAATCACAGACCTCTTTAGTAAGTGTTAAGGTCAGAATCCCCAATATAGGGTCATGGACCACTTGATGTGATATACTACAAAGGACACTCCTGTATGAGGACAGGATCTTTGACAAAAATGGACAATCATGAGGAAATAATTTAATTATGAGGAAATAATCAAACACAAACCAAGAGGTATTGCACAAATCTGGCCTATTCTTTTCAAAATGTCATGAAAAACGCAAAGATTGATGAAATGATACAGATTAAAGGTGACTAAAGAGACATAACAACTAAGCACAATATGTAATTCTGGACTGTTACCTAGCTAGGAAAAATGGATTTTTTGTTTATTTATTTGTTTGTCTGATTTATGTGTTTATTTTTCTCTAAAGGATAATACTGTATTGAGACAACTGGAAAATTTTGAATATGAAGTATATATTAAATAATTTGTCTTGATTTAATGTTAAAAGTCTGGATTTGATAATTAAGCTGTCATTATACCCAAGACTGTAAAGAACATATATGTTATTAATATTTACAGGTTGTGATGGTTAATCATGGTTGTCAGTTTTACTGAACTGAGAGATACCTAGAAAATGCGTGTGAGGGTCTGGGGATTTAGCTCAGTGGCACAGTGCCTGCCTGGCAAGAGGGAGGTCGTGAGTTTGATTCCCAGTACTGGAAAAAAAAAAAAAAAGAAAAGAAAAGAAAAGAAAAGAAAATGTGTGTGTTTGTGTGTGTGTGTATGCAAGTGTGATTCAAGAGACAACAGGCAGACAGGTGAGCAAATTAAGAGTGAAAGACCCATTCTGAATGTGGGTGTCACTGCCCAAAAGGCTGGAAAATGGGATAAAAAGTGAAAGAGGAGAGAAGAACACAAACTGGATTCTTCTTAAGCAGGTGCAGTTTTTGCTGTTGCCATTGGCTATGAATATCAGACTCCAGATTCGTCAGCCTTTCAACATGGACTCACACCAGAGGCTCACGAGGGAATTCCTTTTATAATTACATATTTGTTCATATTTCTTATAATTATATATATTCATTCTATTGCTTCTGTTCCTTTAGAGAATCCTAATACAGATCTGAAGAGTAATGCCTGAGGTTTATTCTCAAATAATTTATCATGATAGATAGGATAGGTAGGTAAACAGATGATGCATACCTATATACATACATACATACATATGCATGGAAAGATAAAGCAAACATGAATAAATTCTGACACCTGGAAAACATAGGTGAAGTGTATGTAGATGTTCATTATTTGATAAAGTTTACTGGTTTTTTTTTTTTTTTTTTTGGTTTTTCTCTGGTACTGGAAACCGAACTCACGACCTTGCGCTTGCCAGGCAGGCGCTTTGCCGTTGAGCTAAATCCCCAGCCCCAAGTTTACTGTTTTGTATGTTTCAAAATTTTCAAAGTAAAAAAATAAAAACTTGTGCAGATAAAGTTACAGAGACAAATATTCTTGAAAGATAAGAAAATCAAACTTAAGAGTGGTACACATTCTGCAGTTTAGAGAATCTGCTACACTTCTGTCAATATTGAATTGTGTTGTCCACACTGAATATTTTTTAAAGTACTTGCTTTTCTGTAAGTTGCCCAAGAGTTTTTTAATTTGTTCATTGATTTGTATGTTTTGGGGGCCTTAATTAAAGTACCTTCCTGACTGCTGAAGTTTCTCACCTACTTTTGCCATAGTTAGACACTTATAAAGTGGACATAAGAATCTCAAATTTGAACATCTGAGTCACTTTTCAGATGTGTTTTTTTTTATTTACATACCAGCTTCAACTTATTAAAAATATTTTTCTTCTCTTGGAGTAAAAAGAACCTCTTCCAAAATAAGTTATTTCTTTATAAAAACTAATGTTTGATTTTCATGTTATGTCTTTACAGAATCTTCTTTCACTCCTCTCCATTGTTTTACCTATGAAAGGCAAATATTTTGTTCTAGGAAAATCTCACTTATTTTCTTCCCTTTGAACTCAATAAAGAATGTGCAAGAAATATATGAAAAGAATCACAATATTATTTATTTCCCCAGGAGCCAATTTTTTTTTTTTTTTTGGCTTTTGTGGTTTTTTTCTGGTACCAGGAATTGAACTCACAACCTTGCACTTGCCAGGCAGGTGCTTTGCTGCTTAGCTAAATCCCCAGCCCCATGAGCTAAATCCCCAGCCCTGCCAATTATTAAATTAGTATGTTTTATTAGTTAGTAAGGAAAGAAAAACTTCAGTTTGCTCTGACTTCTTTATAAAGATGGAATGTGCCCTAAACAGCAATATTTGTGCAATTAAGAAAGGAGGCAAATAAGCAATAGTCTCCAAAGAGGCCTGTACTTTTTTTTTTTTTTTCTTTGAGACAGGGTCTTGCTATGCAGTTCAGGCTGGCCTTTGTAGCCCAGGACGGTCTCAAACTTGGGATGATCCTCCTGCCTCAGCCTCCCAAGTGCTGGGATTACAGGTGTGCCCCCCCACGCCCAGCCGAGGCCTGTACTTTACTGCTCAAATTCAGCATTCACTTATGCTTGAAAAGAGGTTTCCTGAACCTTAACCATCCCACAATGTAAAAGCTTTCACATTATATTAATCACCTCATGCCCCTTAGTTCTAAAAAGTGTTGCTTTTAATTCTTATATTTAGTGTTAATTTTTCAATTTTTAAAAAAGATAATGATGTAATACATGAGAAGCTACTAGCATAGTGTCTGCCACTTAAACAACCTATAAATGTTACTCATTTTTGTTATTTTTCACTGCTTGTCTCCCCTTAGAAGCGTTTTTCTTTCCATTCCCTTGAGCTTTGATAGCTCAGCCTTCACAAGCATATGCAGAAATCTTTGTAGTCCTGAGATTCCATGAATTTCATTTACCTACTTATGAGCCACAGTTTGACTATCCCGTGTTTGTATCCACTAGCTCTATAACCCATCACACCAAGCATGTAATTTGAGCAAACTTCCTACTTTTTGTTTTTAGCAAATTAACACCCACTTCATTGATACAATTCTGAGAAGTAGGTGTCACATTCTACCGTGCTGTATTTAATGTCAGCCCGGTAGATTGTTGCATTACTGGCCCCAACTTTGTTCATACCTTTCCCTCTAGACTTCCCTCCATTTAAGCCCATGCATATGTCCCTCCCACCATCACACTTGTCAAGTTGGCCATGTGACTTGCTGTAGCCTGTCCCGGCCCGCGGGTACAGCCAACTAGGACCCTAGAGGGGGAGTGGGGATTATAAAGGGACAAGAGACACGAAGAATGGAGACAAGACAGTGCTCTGATCAAGTCTCGTTTATTGGCGGGGAGTACTGCGCATATATAGGGCACAGGGAAATACGGAAGTTCTTAAGGTGGGAGTAACCAAGTAACCCGACAAGGGTGGGAGTAGCTAGGTAACGGTGGGCAGTCCTAGTTCTTGAGGCGGGAGTAGCTAGGCAACCGTAGGCAGTCCTGACTTAAAGGGAAAGATGCGTAAGACGGCTACTAATATACAATGGAGGTCAGTCTCGGTCTCCTACAGGTCCCCCTTTTACTTTATAAAATTAAAGGCTAAGCATCCTTGAGGAGACTGTGCCTGACTTGGGTCAGGAAGCTTTCACATGAGGCCAGCCTAACCTTACCCGTCATTGGAATGC
>NW_004955410.1:23456914-23458503 GCF_000276665.1 Chinchilla lanigera | reverse complement strand
AAGTCAGTCTCGGTCTCCTACAGTAGCCAATGTGATCATAGTAAATGCTACACAAGCAGACACTTGAATAGTACTTGTGGATTTGTGCTCCGCCTCTCTGGTAGACCTTAGAAGAGCAAGTCCAGCCTGGCCAGCTTGATAATACAAGACACGCAGCCCCGTGTCTTCTTGGTGCCTTTCATCACCCAGCCACCAATGAAGCCCAGCATTTCAGCTAAATGCTAGCAGCCACAGGTGCATGAGGGAGCCCAGCCAAGACCAGTGAAAGCTCCACCTTGCAGTAACCAAATTTTCCAATCCAAATACACAAATGATTGTTTTAAGCTGCTGAGCTTGTGGGTGGCTGGAAACTGTGAAGGCTAGAAATAGCTGTAGGCACATCATTGGAAAGGCTGCGAAAGAAGTAAGGAAACTGTTGTGGCAAGCCAGAAAAATAGTGTGATCAGAGTTAGGCAGTTGAGGATCAGTTGGTAAAGTGTTGCCCATTGCCATTAATGTCCTTATGAATGCAATAATTATTAATGTCATTATTAATCCACTAGACATTTGGATTTGGCTAATGAAGATGACATCATGGAAACTTAAACTTGTTCACTGGCTTCTTTTAGCTAGCTAAAACAAGGGGAGATGAGCTAAAGCTTGACTTGGAGGAAGAACAGAGAAGCCATAACACAATGGAAGGAAACTAAATTACTTATTAACTCCCATCTCCCTATCCCTGAAAAACTGTCAACATAAAAAAAAAGTGGCTTCAGGGTAAAGATCAAGTCAAAGTGTGACTGTAGTTCCTTTTTCTTAGAACTCTGAAAAGTTTAAGTTTATGCATAGTAGATTCTTTCAGATAAGAAAATGGCTTGTAGGACTTGTAAAATTGTTTTCACTAGTGGGATGACACACCACAATATTAAAAAAAAAAAATCCTGTCAAAATAAGAACAGTGGATGTGGCAAAGCTCTCAAAAAAGCACCACCATTTTGGACTGAAATGGTTATATCAGCTCAAAACAAAAAGAAGCTCTGTGCCCCTACGCTTCTACAGGAATGGAGGGCGAAGAAGATATTTAATTGCATATACAGGCCATTTTTTATATGAGAAAGAGGGAGAGAGACAGAGAGTGAGAGAGAAAGAAAGAAAGAAAGAAAGAAAGAAAGAAAGAAAGAAAGAAAGAAAGAAAGAAAGAAAGAAAAAAGAAAGGAGGGAGGAAGGGAGAAAAGAAGGAAGAAAGGGAGAGGGAAGAAGAGAGGAGGAAGGGAAGGAAGGGAGGGAAGAAGGGAGGGAGGGAGGAAAGGAGGGAGGGAGTGAGGACAAAGAATGAGAAACAAAGAAAAGAAGAAAGGAGAGGGAAAGAAAGGGAAGGAGGGAGGGGAGGGGAAGGGAGAAAAGAGGAGGGAAGGGAAGGGGAGGGGGCAGGGAGGGCAGGGAAGGGAAGGAAAGGGAAGGGAAGGGAAGGGAAGGGAAGGAAGGGAAGGGAAGGGAAGGGAAGAGGAAGGAAAGGCAGGGAAGCGAAGAGGAAGGAAAGGCAGGGAAGGGAAGAGAAGGGAAGGGAAGGGAAGGGAAAGGAAGACAAGAGGAAGGGAAGGGAAGGGAAG
>NW_004955410.1:23451116-23456814 GCF_000276665.1 Chinchilla lanigera | reverse complement strand
GAAGGGAAGGGAAGGGAAGGGAAGGGAAGGGATGGGAAGGGACAAGAAGGGAAAGGAAGGGAAGAGGAAGGAAAGGAAGGGAAGAGAAGGGAAGGGAAGGCAAGGGAAGGGAAAGGAAGGGAAGGGAAGGGAAGGAAGGGAAGGGAAGGATTTCTCAGAGAATAGAATTAAGAACTGTGAAGGATAGTGGACTAGGGTACAAAGTCCAGAGAACAGTAAAAAACAATAAACTGCAGAAATACTCCCAGGAAACAGAATCTCAGCCCGATCACAAAAGTTTCCCCACCTCAGAGCCCAAGGATCTGGAAACACCTGCTGGGCTAAATATCCGGTTTCCGTAAACCAGTGAATGCCATGTGTCTCCTGAGGCCCCCCTCCCAATAGGATTGTCTCTGGAAGGATCACGGTCTTGTCTTATCACGCTGTGTGTGGTGACTAATCTTGGTAGTACAGCTGGATCAACAGAACTTGCATCCAAAAAGTCACTTCCAGGCACAATTATTGAACAAGAAATACTGGACTTAAAAATATATATCTATTAGAGCATATTAATTGTACAGAATCATGAGTTTTATTTGGCATCTCACACATGCCTATACCATACTTTCGTCATACTTTATTTTCATCATTATCCTTTCTCCCTCCCCTCTACCCGGTACCCTTCTTCAGCACTCATGTCTTCCTTCTTTCTTGTCAATGTTTTCCCCCTACATTCCCCATATGAGAAAAAACAATACTTGACTCTCTGATTTGATGTATTTCACTGAACGTGATGGTCCCCAGCTCCATGAGTTTTTCTGCAAGTGATATGATTTTGTTCTTCTTTGTGACTGAGCAATGTTTCACTGTGTGCATGTACCACGTGTTTTTAATCGATTCCATCTGTTGAAAGCCCCTAGGCTGTTTCTTAGCCACTGTGCAATGCACTGCAATGAACATCGGTATGCAAGTACCTTACAGGATGCTGCCATTCTTAGAGACTATCCTGAGGAGTGATGTAGCTGGATCAGTCGGTAAGCGATACTGAACTTTGAGCATGATACAATGGATGAAATTTGTGGGGGTTGGAAGGTAGGAAGAACATTTTGCAATTTAGGAAGGATATAAATCATTGTGCCGGAGGCCTGATATGGTAGAATGTGACAGTGATACATTCTAATAATTCACATCTGCCTGTATCTGCGCCCTAAGTCTATTCTCATTCTCTGAACTTAGCCATGTGACTTATTTCAGCTAATGAGACTAATGCAAAATACTACTGGACCCTGCACAATGCTCATAATGGAGACATCTGTCTAGTCAGTCTTAGGGTCATCACACAAATAAGCACAAGCTAGCCTGGGGTATGATAACAGATAGATGGTCCAATCGCCTCTGTTGCCCCAAACAATAACCAGTCAATCCCCAAAAGCAGAGCCAAATGTCTAACAGCTGATCACAGATGCATGAATGAACCTAGTCAAGTTGAACAGATTTAAATTGCCAACCAACAAATAGCATGCTAAATAAATAAGTAGCGGTTGTGGTAAGTTACTACTTTGTGATATGCAGTAGCATAACGAAGAGTAACGCTCTAGTTGATGATCAACAAACTACAGCTCGCAGACCAAATCCACCCTGCGCTCTTATTTTTGCATTGCCTACAAGCTAAGAACATTTTTTTTGATATCTGAAGACGGCTGAGGGAAAAAATCCAATACAATACCTTGTGACGTATAAAACCTATATGAAATTCAAATCTCAGTGTCTATAAATAAAATTTATTTGTACACAATCTCACACACTTCTTTATGAATTATCTACTACTGCTTTTGCACATCCATAGCTAAGTTAGGCTGTTGTGACACAAAGGATTTTGCTTGTAAAGCCTGAAATATTTACCAGCTGCCCCTTTACAGAAAGAGTTTGATGATCTCTATTCTATCTCTGGCTTTATTTATTTATTTATTTTTGTCATTTTGAGACAGGGTCTTGCTATGCAGTTCAGGCTGCCCTTGAGCTCACTTTGTAGCCCAGGCTGGTCTTGAACTCCCAATGATCCTCCTGCCTCAGCCTCCTTAGTGCTTGGATTACAGGTGTGCGCCACCATGCCTGGCCCCACAGTTGTTTGCATGTGGCCAAAAATGGCACAGTCAAATCTTGGCATGAAGAAGGAAAGTGGGTGTGCCCTGCCTTGGCAGTCCATGAATAGGCTTTAGACCATCATCCACACCCAGCTGAGAGCACCCGTACATGAGCTCAGGAAAACTATCCACAGAACAAGGGTGAGCTACTAATGACTAAGGCCTTGCCAGCAGTGAGTGAAAAAAGTGTGAAGAAACCCAAGTGTCCCTGAAGGGAATGTAAGTTGGGTTTGTCAGTAGCTTTTCCCCCCCTGCTTACCGTATTGCAGCTGTAGCAACAGAAGTGTCAGCAGAACTCTGGTTTAGTGATTAAATATTTATCTGCTGCAGGGAGGAAATCTCACTTTACATCAAAACAAGTGAGCAACCAAGATTTCTAATCTCCCTACAGACATTCTGCAAGCGTAGACATGGTGAAAGGGAAGACAGCTGATGAGAAACAAATGACTAATATAAATTTTATGGCATGACTTTCGTTATTTCCAATGTCTTTGCTTGCTCATTTTCTCACGTGTTCTCCTTTTATCCTTGGCTTTTCCTGCTGATTGCCCAAGAAAACAAAGCTGGTGATTGAGGCTCATTAAACTTGAGTTTGACCAGCAATGAGGAAGAAGAGAACCAGGATGTTTACCCCCGGGTGCTCTTTGTCTCATTGTACCCATCGGATCTTTGACAATCCACTGTTTTAGATATGGAAATAACAGACGGCACAAAGGACAGGTAGACATAAAATGAGGGAAAAAAAAAAAAGAGGAGAGAAAGAGAACCAAAAAAAAAGGGAGACGATAATCCTATTCTGACCTTTTAAATACATGATCAGATATAAAATTTCAACTATCAGAAAGACAACAGAAATGTCACTCTCCATACTCCCAGCTTCAGGAAGCAGTTTGGTTCTACGGATCCACATAGAATTACACGAATGGAGACCAACATAGTCAGAAACTTCGATGTGCACTGACTACTTAGGGACCTGCACTGACTGACTAGTCTAGATAAAAAGAGCAAAAAGCTTCTCACTCAAGTTTACAACATTTTCCTTACTTTAAACTGAAACGTGGGCTGGAGATATAGCTCAGCAGCACAGCGCCTGCCTGGCAAGTGCAAGGTCGTGAGTTCGATTCCCAGCACACACACACACAAAAAAAACTGAAATGTGTTGCTCATTTCCAAGGGCAGATCCAGACTGGAGTGTGACAGAAGTGATCCACCCACCACCTGCAACCAGGATCCACCCAAGGAGCATATTTAGTAATATAATAAAAATGAATAAAAATCAGCCTGCTTGTTATTTTCATCATGCACAGAGAACTGTGAGTGATATCTGTGATGAAATATTCCTTCCTAGCACGGCAAATCAACAAAACAGCCACATTCAACCTGTTAGTACCCCACTTTTTACTTTAGCCAAAACTCTAAAAGATTTCTGTTCACTTTATTCCCAATGATACATTGGAGCTAGCCTCACACATACACCCAGGACCCAAACAAACACATCTAAACACTCCAAAAGCATTGACCACCGACCGGATATCCTTGCAGTTTTGTGAGAAAGCCGAAGGGAGTAGTCACATACATAAGACAGGACACACCAAGGCTTTACAAAAATTTCCCTCCTGTCTCTTTTATCTTTCTTTGAAATCCCTCATGTGGATTTCCCTCTTCCCACCACCTGAATTTTGTTCCTAACTCTGATCTCCCCCCCCCCGCCGCTTATTACTTCTGTCCATTTCTTTGAAAAAGTTTCACCAATTTGTACCTTTAACCAGTCACCCTTTCCACAGATCAAAGCAACAAAACTGTTCCTGGGATTTTCTGGCCTCTTTGGAGAACCTAAGAAGGCAGAGGTGGTGTGGGAGGTGAGTAAGTAAGAATAATTTAATACAACCAGCCAATAAAATGATAATGTGGGCAACTACATCTTAAAATAGGTAGTTGCTGTGATCCATAGCACCTATTTAAATATATTATAGAAAATCACAAAAGTATGAGAGTATAAGTGAAAAGTATGTTCTAAGGCTATTTCTTTGTATTTACACTACACCTTCTACTATAAAGAGAACACGTTTCACCTATGTTAGTTTAGCATGTCTGGTTACCAGTTTTATAGCATCTATAATATTGGGGGGGGTCCTGATAAATTAAAAGAAAGAAGGCTAGCATTTCGATACTATAGAGCGACCTAAAGCGATTTCCACAGTGTGTTTCTCTATAGCATTTCTCTTTATAAAAGTTTCTTAGAGTGAAATTCTCCAATAGTGAAGTGGAATAAAAGGCCTAAATTGCTTCAGCACAATTCAGCAGGTTTCATTGCACTTACTGAAGTATGCTTTTACCTGAAAGCAGGCGCTGCTAATGATGCACTTATCACACGCCACACGAGTGGAAAGTGCTTATGCTGAAATGCTCCCTCTCTGCTTTCCCAGAGGGCAAGAATGGGAAACCAAAGTAGATCCCCTTCCTGAAGGCTAACGTGACCAGGAAACCCTGCTGGATGAAGTTTAGCTTCTCTTTGATTATGCTTTTCACGGCAGCGGGGCGGGGGGTGGGGGGACTTGCATTACAGATTTGCCAGGTTTTCATTATTCCATGTTCTGTGTTTTGAGATAGCTAGGCATCTTTTCTGGGCCAAAGATGACATAGTCAGAAGTGTGCTATGCTGTGCATTAAGTAGAATTTGCAAGGCACCATACATACATAGCTGTACTACTTTAGGATAGACTGCAACAATATCGGGAACAAGTGGTCTTCAGAAGATGCATTTAAGCCAGGACCTCACTCTCTCACCCATGAAAACCCTGGTCAATAGCCTTTTCATCATTACCATCAGAAATAACATTATTTCCCACATGGTGAAAGATACCATAGAAGGTCCTGGATGTTCTAAAATGTTGGTCTCCAAACTTTTTGGATAGCACACTCCATCAATGAAAAATGTTCAAGTATGAACTGCAAAGGGTTATAAATTTGTTCACTTTCGAATTCCTGTATAAAGGGGCCTGAGATATGACTCAGCAGCACAGCACCTGCCTGACAAGTGAGAGGTCCTGAGTTCAGTTCCCAATATCAAAAAAATAAAAAATAAACTCTTGTATATAAATGTACTAGCATCTTAGATGCTTCTAGATGCAAAAACAGGGAAATTTACAGAATAAGATAATGGGGAATGCAATATTTTCAGTTGGTTTTTAGTTAATAATATTTTCAAAAATATGTAATTTTTATTTAAAAGTATATTAATGAAATTAATAATATAATAATATGTTTTGATAGGCTCACAAATTTTTGGTTTAGTACTTTGCGACAAGATTTGAAGATCTGTTTCTAAATGGTTTCTTTTGATATTATTCTAAAATTACACAGTTTCTCATCAGCAAAACCAAACTTCATGCCACTGAAGAGATTTACTTTGTAGCACTTACCAAATCATGAAGCTGGTTCCTTAATTTCATTCAAAACCATGAAGGTTAAAAAAAAAAAAGAAAAATAACTATGAAGAGTTTTGGTGAAGTTCAGCCAACCAATATCCATTTTTTCTCTAAGGCTTAACAGCTCTTTTTTTTTTTTTTTTTTTG
>NW_004955410.1:23446514-23451016 GCF_000276665.1 Chinchilla lanigera | reverse complement strand
GCTGAGCTAAATCCCCAGCCCCATAAGGCTTAACAGCTCTTAAAAAGTTAATCACAAGTGTGTTCAAGCTCATGAAAACTCAGTTTGAAAGATTTGGAAACAGCATATTAAGTTCTGTTTGCAAATGTTTTGCATGGCAAAATGAACAATGTCTTGGGTAACATCAAAACGTTTTTTTTGCAAAATGATATAACAGTGGAAACATTTCCCATTATTTGATTTAAATTCTCCTTTATAAAAAAAAAAAAACAACAGGAACTTTCTAATGTATTATGAAAGCTGTCTTATAGGTTCAGAGCGAGTGAGTATATGCATGTGTTCTACAAAATAGCTTTTTACTCACAAGTACTCACCCAGGAAGGTCAGCCAACCTACACAGAACTTTGTATTTTGTAAGGAAAAATAAAAGCACGATTTGTCTTTAAATTTAACAACTCTTCCGAGTGCTTTGTCTCAAAATTCCCTCTAAGCTTCTGTAAGGCATAACCAGTTTTCATGATCACCCCTTATCTTATTAATAAACTTTGGGAAGAGCCTATTAAGATACCACACAATATTCCATAGAGCCACTTAAGATGGTCATATGTATTTTTGTGATATTTGAAAGAAAAAATGTCAACCTCACCTGTGTGAGAAGGTCCTCTCTTTATTGTTGGTGTGTTGTATTGGTTTGTTTTACTTTGTTTTTGAGATGAGGTCTAGCTTTGTAGCCCTCCCTGGCCTTGAACTTGGAAAACTCCTGCCTCAGTCTCCTGAGTGCTGAGATTACAAGCCTGTACTCTCAGGGTGAAGGTCTATTCTATAGATAATATGCCCTGTGAGTAACATGAGCACCTAACATACAGAATATTAAGAATAGTCCGTTTTCATAATTATTTGGAACAGGGAAATGTATGAAAAAGAAAGATTCATGTATCAACATCACAAGTTCCCTTAGGTCTAGACTTCTCTGTTATGAATCCTGACATACATTTTGATATACAGTGCCTATACTGTATATGAAAATATTTTTAATTTATTCTTAAAATTTAAATATTATACCAGATATTAGGAGTAATAGAATTTTCAGAAGAAACCAAGCTAATTAACCTTTTCATGAAGTATCATATTGGAGGTTTATTTTTTTTCTTTTTCCCTAGTTGAAAAGAGAAAAAGGGAGAGAAATGTCCTGAAATTACACAAAGGGCAAAAAAGTAGATGTAACAAAGCTTGTAAAGGTTTTTTTTTTTTTTCCAATAACATAGCTGTTCTGCTAAGGATCAATTCTTCACATCATGAAATCTATAACAGTGGAAACTTGCCTACTTCTTAATATAACTGGTATTAATATAATTCTGTGCTTACCAGAACTATTTTACCAATACTCAGTCCTATTTTTAGTATTGATAAAGCACAGAAATAGCCAAGAAGAGCACTCAAACTTTGGTGATCAGAAGACACCTTTATTTAAATTTCAACTCTACCAATTAATCTAAGACCAGAGGCAGGGCAGTTTACCTCCATGTAAATCTGCTTTTTATTAGTGACATGAAATAGTTTGGAACTCAATACTTAACATCTGACGAATTCTTACGGTTTGCTTTTTGTTTTTCTTTTCATCTTTTTTTGAGACAGGGTCTCACTATGTAAGTCAGGTTGGCCTTGAGCTCACTTTGTAGCCCAGGCTGGCCTTGAACTCGCAACGATCCTCCTGCCTCAGCCTCCTGATTGCTGGGGTTACAGGCATGTGCCACCATACCCGGTTCCTCCTTATGTTTTAAGACTTTATACCTTATCATAAAGAAATCTTCTTCCACTCTAATTTATGTATGAATATCCCAAACATAGCTTTACAACTAATACCTTTAGGAATTGAATACAGTTGCTGATATTTTTTTACTTCCTTGGAGGACAGCTCTCTCCATTAGTGTTCCTGTTGGATAGGACCACAATGGTTTAAAAATATGTTACAGGGGCGCAGAGCATTGGTGCTAGCATAAAATACCATTAAAGTCTAGTAGGAGATTTGAAAATCATAGCCAAAGTAGAAGATCTAGTGCATCTTAGCAGGAGTAACCAGCTTCAGCAGAAAAGTCATTTGGCTACATGTGAATTTTACACATCTGTCAACTAAATCAGAGCTCCACATGAAAAATCTGGCACGCAGAACCATTATGGGGATTTGTGAGTCCTCCTGGAGAATTTTGGGTCCATAAACCAACGAATAGATTACTGTGACATATAAATAGAGTATTTTCATCTGGGACAGATATAATCTTTTTTTGTTTTTGTTTTTGTTTTTTTTTTCTAGTACTGGGAATCAAACCCACAACCTTGTGCTTGCCAGTCAGGCGTTGTGCCGCTGAGCTAAATCCCCAGCCCCTACAGGTAGGTATAATCTTGCTCCAGTACTCTTCATGTCCTGTGGCTGGAAACTATACACCCTCTCCCCAGGTCAGCTGTACAAAATGTTAAAAGATGAGTGACAATATTAAATATGGAAAAAATTTTAAAAATGGAAAAAATCTATAGGATAAAGAAGTGAACCACATTTAAGAAGACTTAAATGTGATCTCTGTTAATACTGCTCAGTGTGATGAAGTTCCTCCAACTAAGCTAGTCTTTATGTACATCTTTACAATACAAATCACTTCAACAGCCAAGATTTATTTACTCTTCCAGCAAACGGTGACATAGTAGGATTTGCTGGTAAGGAAACTGAGACTGCCTGGGTGTGGACCTTACCTAAAGTCACACAGATGATCGAGGTGTCCTTGAGTTCAAATCCAAGTATTCTTTCCACTATGCCATAAAGTAGCTTTAATCTTTGAAATGATAACATAGCAACTCTTCAATAAACTTTGCATTTCATTTACTCATTCCTAAAATATTTGTTTGTAACTTGGGTGGGTCAAATATAACTATAAAAAGGAACTTGTCTGTAAAATTCTAAGAAAAGATGGCAAGGAAGAAATGTGACGCTCTTTGGAAATGCATTAGTGCCAGTCTTTATAGAAGCGCCCCCCTCCCCCTGGCCAGGAACGTAGCTCAGCGGCACTGCACCTGTCTGGCAAATGTGAGGCTCTGAGTTTGATTTCCGGCACCCAAAAAAAAATTTAATCAGAAGCCCCCATGGGATGGTAGCACAGGCAAAACACACACCCCAGACTTTGGAAACATCTTTTAGGGGGGTTTTGAAGTCTTTGTAAAAATTCTTAAGGAATAATTTTCATGATGACAATAACATATGCAAACTATCATATTTTCTTACCAATGTTTTCATATACAGGCACTGGAAAATATTATGTTAGCCTTTTCAGAAGTTCTGCATATAATTTTAAATTTGAGTGAAATCTGGCTAGTGTCTTCCCTTTCATTTGAATTAATAAGATGCTCAGTGCTGTCCAACTTCAACCTTGTTTAAACCTTGGGCAGTGACTGACTTGAAAGCCATGCTGTCTGCCCCATGAAGAAAGAGAAAACTTCATCATTCTGGTTAGAATACATTCACACCAGCTTCAGCCCTCTCAAACTCCACATGGCCCAGTCCGCAGATCTACCACTCTTTGGTACTTTTTGTAGCATGTTTGAGTGACTGCGACTTTTTGTCATCATATGAAAACATTAGAGAAGGCAACCCCAACAGCCATGGCCTAAGAGAAAATCAGAGCAGAACAGAGAGTTACCATCTCAGAAGCTAGAGTTCTCACTTCACTGCACAGTGGTATATTCAGTGAAGTGACTCCTCTTGGAGGATTCCTGCAAATGCGCCAGTGCTTTTTAAAGATATATGATGTCTCTACAAGTTTGACCATTCAGAGAGAGCAGATTACTAGCATTATAAAGTATTTCTACATTTATAGGGTAGCAGAAAATGCTCCCTTCCCGCAGCCAGTATACTTCAGTTTGTTAGCTGTCCAGGTAATAGTTCCTGTTTCAGTTCGGGTTGCTTCTGTCTCTTAGAAACAGTTGGTCACAGTGATGCACGATGTATGAACCAATGCCCAATTGACAAGCCATTCTGCCTCTGTACTTCTTGCTTGCTTATCTCAAATAAGCCCTAGACCACCAGAGATCAGGGCCTGATATTTGGGAATGATCCGAGTCAGTGCCTGTCAACATAAAATAAGTCTGCCTCCAATTCCTGAGTGTTGTTTTGGTGTTTCTGCTTGCCATTGCAATAGAATGGTATATCTTTCTGTAGATTTTATGTTCTTTTCTGGAAGTATTTCCTTGGAGAAACAGTATAAGGAAAACCCATATCTTTTTTTTTTTTTTTTTTTTAAGACAAATTCATTTCTTTAAAAAGTTTATGTTTTAGGGCTGGGGATTCAGCTCAGTGGCACACAGTACCTGCCTGGCAAGCACAAGGTCGTGAGTTTGATTCCTGGTACCAGAAGGAAAAAAAAAAAATTATGTTTTTAAGTCAACAGTTGAGGGGCTGGGGATTTAGCTCAGCGGCAAAGCGCCTGCCTGGCAAGTGCAAGGTCGTGAGTTCAGTTCCTGGTACCGGAGAAAAACCA
>NW_004955410.1:23415763-23446414 GCF_000276665.1 Chinchilla lanigera | reverse complement strand
AAAAAAAAAAAAAAAACAGTTGAAAATAAAATCTTCCCATTAGACTATTGAGATGTTTATTTTAGTCCTTGGCCAGTTTAATAATCATTCTGTTTAGTAATGTCACATCCCAACAGCAAAGTGTGCGAGATATTTTCTCAACTCCCCCACCTCCCAGGTGCTAAAGACCAGAGCAACACATTTCCCAGTTAGAATCCTACCTTGGGAACCATTTTGTTTTTAAATAATTATAAAATCACTAAAAGTTCCAAAAATAATACAGAGAAAACCCGTGTACCTTTCACCTATCTTCATCTAATAAAATAATGTTCCACCAACCTATTCCTACAGTGGCTGTACCATTGTAGTGTTCCACTTGCAAAGTATGAGTGATCCAGTTTCTTTGCATTCTTGAGGATATTTGATGTTATCACAACTTGTTTTTTTTCTTTTTAGCCATTATGATTCTAACTCGACAGTTTGCTTCTTTTACTATTGCAGTTGATAATCTTTTTTGCAAATATATAGTTTGCAAATGTTTTCTTTCAGTCTGTAGTTTGCCTTTTCATCTTAATAGGATTTTTAATTGATCAAAAGTTTTAATAGCGCCTGGGGATTTAGCTCAGCCACACAGTGTCTGTTTGGCAAGTGCAAGATTATGATTTCGATTCCATACCAGAAAAAAACAAACAAACAAACAAACAAACATAAGATAAAAGTTTTAATATTGGGAAGCCCAGCCTACTAAATTTTTTCTTTTATGGAATGTTGCTTTTGACATCCTAAGAACTTTTCCCCTAGTCCTAGGTCCTGCAGATTTCTCTTTTATTTTTTTCCAAATCTTTACACCATATACTATAGCCTATGTATTAATGCTTTTATCATAATTCACATTCCATATTCTTAGTGTCTCAGCAAAAAGAAGTGATACAGTTAAACAATTACTGGAAAAATGTTAATAAGGGGATGAGTTACAAAGGTGTAGGAAGAGAGAAAGATAAACCAACAATGTGAAAGATCTAGCAGGTAGAAACAATGGGGCCATTCCTAGGCCTGATGGGGCAAGAGGAGAGGAGATACCAAGCAGCTATGGCTGTAGCAAGAGCTGGGAACTGCCTGGCTATCTGACAGGTAGGAAGCTAGGAGAAGATATAACTTCACTTTCTCATCTCCTACCTCTTGGTAGCAGAGATCAAGGGAGGTTGTTCACATAGATCACAAAGGACACCATACCAAAAAAAAGCCCTGGGTTTGAGCAGGGCATGGTGCATGTATCCACAATCCCGGCAAGCTGGCAGGCTGAAGGGAAGGACTGCAAGTTCAAGTTCAGCCTGGGTGACTTTGTAATTTAGTAAGACCCTACCTCAAAATTTAAAAATTTTAAAAGGGCTGGATATGAGGCTCAGTAAGAAGGACCTGGGTTCAATCTCCAGTACCAGAAAAAAGAAAAAGAAAAGAAAATTGGGTTTTAGGCAGAGTATTAGAACTTCTACATTTAGATTATATATTAGCTTTCTCATTGCTAGGACAAAATGCCTGACACATACAATTTAAAGGAGAAAATGGTTTATTCGACTTACAGTTTCAGAGGGTTTAGTCCATGGTCGGCTATCTCCAAAGTAGAAGTATCTTTCAAAAGAACATGGCAAGGGGCTGCGGATATAGCTCAGCAGCACAAGCACCTGCCTGGCAAGTGCGAGGTACTGAGTGCAATTCCCAGGACCCAAAAAAAAAAAAAAAAACATAAAAGAACATGGCAAAGCCAAGATACTCATTTCATGGCCAGAAACAGAATACAGGGAAGAGGTCAGCAAGAGACCCTTCAAAGACTCACCCACAGTGACCTACCTCTTCCAATGGGGCCCATTCAGCTGTGAGGATCATTTATCTCCCCAGGAGTTTCAAATTGACAATTACAATTAATGGGCACAAATCATTAAGGTACAAAAGTAAATTAAAAATAAGTAAGAAGAGAGAGAAATGTGAAATCAGATATTCATTACATGTTTCTTATTAGACTAATGCTGCATGTATTTATGGCATTTAAAACAAATTATGGACAGTATGAAAAATACACTGATGTCAAAGTCCTGATGAAGCTACCCACTACCCATTATACTATTCTTCCCTCCAAAGGCAAATGTTCCCATTCAGGGAGGTGTTAATGGCTTTGCCTTCCCCAGACTACTGGCACTTTCTGGACTATCAAGCAGTAATTAACTTGGGTAGGAGAGCAGAGGAAGTTGGGAAGGAGAGAGAGCCAGTGGTTGGCAGATGGTTGTCATTTAGGCATTTTGCCCATGTAGAACAGGATCTTTGCCAGGGCAGGCTTTCTCTCCCCATGCTGGAGAGACAGGGAATATCAGAAGACAAGCAGGAGCGTAGTCCTGAAAACAACGACCTATAGAGAAGTGCAAGACTGTGAACTAGGACTACTGAGGAGTCTCAAGGTCATTCAGGGACACAGGATTTCAGGTCACAGCTCTCAGAAGAGTCTCCATGACTCCCTGCAGAAACCAGAGTTGGCTGGAGATCCCACCCAAAGGAGCATCTGAGTCTGTTACCATATCTAGAAGATAGGTGGTCTGACCACGTGGAACCCTGAGAAAAGCAACAATAGGGTGTTAACGCAGAGTTACTTTGAATGACAATCTTCTCATTCATTCATTCTTTAAATATCAGGTTCCTACTAAATGCCAGCCATTGTACTGGGTTCTGGGAATACAGTGTTAAGGTCCAGCTCTCATGGAATTTATATTCAGATAAGGAACATCATCAAAGAAAATGAAATGTAATAGAGATAAATTCTAAACAGTAATATATGCTGTAAAGAAAATAAAACAGAGTGATGTGTTAATAACCAGGAGTCAGAGGCCAAAAGGAATTCTACTATAGTTGCAGAAGTATCTCCCCAAGAAGATGATATTGGGGTTGAGACTAAATGGTACACTAAACAAATCATACCCAGGAAAACCTGGGAGAAAGGTAAATAGCTGGTACAAAGGACCTGAGTCAATAATGTTCCTGGCTCACTTAGGGAACAGAAAGAAGATGGTGAGTCTGGAGTACAGTGGCCCAGGAGAAAGTCACATCAGATGAAATGGGAATGAAGGAAGTTAGCAACAGATTCTGTTATCAAAGGGCTTGAAGTTCTCCTAGTTCAATCTCAGCCTTAGGAGCTGACCAAGTACATTATTATTGCTGATAAAAGTGCACTGCTGCTTCTGTCAAATTACTCCAGTCAAACTGAAGATCCGTAGTCAAGAGCCTACCCAAACCAAGAGCATCAGGCCGTATTACCTTCAAGCAAATCAGCATAAAAGAATACATGAGCCAGTGTAGTTCCCCAATGACTGCTCTACAAGATCTGCCAGCCTTTGGCAAAGATCATGGTCTTCTCTCTTACCAGCATGACATGTCCCATAAAATGATTTGGAGTGGGCCTGGTAGCACACGCCTGTAATTCCAGCTCCTCAGGAGTCTGAAGCAAGAGGACTGCAAGTTTGAGATCAGCTTGGGCACCTTAATGAGACGCTGTCTCAAAATAAAAAAGGGCTAGCCAGGCATGGTGGCACACACCTGTAATCTCGGCACTCTGGAGGCTGAAGCAGAAGGATGGCTGAGAGTTCAAAGCCAGCCTGGGCTACATAGTGAGTTCAAGGCCAACCTGGACCACATGGGGAGACCTTGTCTCAAAATAAATAAATAAATAAGGCTGAAGATGCAGTTTGGTGAAAAGGCCTTGAGTTTAATCCCCAATGCCAGGGGGGCAAAAGAAAGGATTATTTGGGGTCTATGGGTGCTCCATAAGGTTTGCCTCCATGCTAACCATCGCTATACAGAACCAAGACACAGCAGAAACACACTCTGAGGGTTGCTTTTAAGAAATATTACCTTGGACTGGGGCTGAGGGATACAGTGTTCCCATAGCAGCCCAGGTAAGGCTATAGGTTCCATCACCCAGCACCATCTCCTCAACAAAAAACATTAATTGAAGACCTGGATTTTGCTGGGAACTCCTTTTTCTGATGGAGGTGTGTGAGACTCAGACACTGGGCAGGGCAGCTGTGCTGACACCAAACGCCAGGTTAATGCCCTCAATGTGTGTACTTCAAGGTGCTGCCGGGTGGTGGAGCTACCTGATGCACATCTTTTAGAGGTGGGTGCTTTGAGCAGACTTCCTGAAGACTAGAATGAGGCGGGAAATGTCTTCCCTGGCCACTTCCTGATGTCACACCCACAGGGCAAGTTCTCCAAAGCTTAGTTCTCCTTGGCTAAAAGACTGGGCGAGAGACAGGTCTTCTGGTGTTAGGGCTTTAAAGATTTTCCCCTGTGGCTTTAGTTGTAGGTTACTAGTTAGATTCTCCTTGTCCTTACCCCAAGCTCCACTGTTACTGAAGGACTGTGTTTCACTTCTTTACTGCAGTCTCAATGTCTCAAAAATGATTTTGTAAGGCATTAAAAACCATAGGTATTCACGAATCAGCTTCCCTTAAAGTATTTGATAGTATTCTTAAGCAAACTATAGGCAAACTCTCCCATCATTAAAAAAATAAAAGTTCTCACTTCTACAATCAGCGATTACGTGTATTTAGAATGCTGAATATTTTGCTGATCATACGCACTAAGAATGGGCTCAGAAGACAAAATGGTACAGTAATATGGAGTAATCCCTTTAAAAATTATAAAACTACAGTATTTTCCAGCACTAAATATTTGAAACTGGTTCTAAAAAAAAAAAAAAGATTTATACAATCTAATATGACTAAAACACAAGTCAAGATTAAACTCTTCATTTAGAGGACCCATATTGCCCGAGCTTCCTTCAGAAAGTTCCAGACTTTTTGTGGAAAAGCCCTTCTCAGACGGAGCACCCTACTCTGAACAGGCGCGGCTGAAGGGCAGTTGTCACCCTTCCACTCCAGTGGTCACCCTTCCACTCGCAGTGGCGTTGGGAACGTTATTTTCCACACCACCAGCTTGTCTGGCAAAAACTCAGGCGTCTCCCAATTGCTCCTCTCTATCCTGGAGAAATGGATCGTCAGAGCGACCTTTGGGAGGAAGCCTCCGGCTCGGGAGGGGCCGCCCGCATCCCTCCCAGGACGGTGGCCCCCCTCGAAGAAAAGTGGAAGCGGATGTGAGAGAGAAAAAGAAATACCCTGCCCAAGGCCTGAGTGTGCAAAGGAAAATTTCTCTTTTCTTTGCGATTCCAAGATCTTGACTGGCATCACCTCCCAGGACTCCAAATGCTTCCTTTCTTGTTATAATCCTCTTAAATTCCTCTTTTCCCATATCCCCACCCCCACCCACCCCAGTCCAGGCCTTCGGCTTCTCTTTCTTTTTCGCCCCTCCTCCACTGGCCAGCCCCGCCCGCCCGGGGGCTGGGAGAGAGGCCTGCGGGCTTTCAAGTTTATGGCCCATTCTAGGTGAAAGCGGGGAGGGGCTGGGCAGGGCTGCGGAACTAATCAGTTATCTTAACACTGCGGACCGCTTGGCCAGCGTTTGCCGCTGGGTGAGGGTCGCTCTCTGCTTATTTTAATTATGAAGGAAAAAGAAAATCAGTTTTCTGAGTCACAGATCAGAACTACGACAAGCCCCGCATCTACCAAATCACCCATCAGAAAAGACCAACCAGAGGAAGAAAAAAACTCGAAAGAACATTCTTTACTGAGTGAACAAGACTAAAATGAGTTAAATCGACACAACTGCAGATACTGTAAGTGAAACAGAGACAGGCTTTACGTTCAGATGAGGTTCATATGAAACTTACTCTACGATTCCATATCCGGGATTAATCACAAAACCATAGAATGTGGATTAAACTACTGTGAAAGGTAAAATACAAAGCAACAGGCAGAGAAATTTTAATCAGGAACAAAGATTACCATAATCCCCAAATGGGCTTACTTTGGGAAGAAGAGACTTTTGCACAGGAAAAACAGTCCTAAAACAATAGAAATGGTGTGTAAAATTAACCCAAGAGGATCTAGCCTGAGTAGGTGCTTTCTAAAAGTAATACTGTTTTCAAGGACTGGCAAACTTGTTCTATACATCTGCTCAACTAGTCTAATTTTCCTAAGGAGAGAATTTGAGCTCTTTGGAGATAAGAGTTTCTTCAATGCTTCATAAGGCTTCTAGTACACAGGAATAGCATAATTCAAAAAAATTCCATAATCTACTTTTCTAAAGCTGTGTTTTTTTTTTTCCTCAGTCATTCTTACCGTATTATTATTCCCATAAAGCTTTTTTTCCATTCCTTTTTTTTCTGGAGATTGGGAAAGCACCTCAAACAAATAACACAAAAATAAAAATCATAGGCTATTGCAAAAAATACCTACTGATTGAAGACAATCATACCTCCTCATGAATGACATAGTATATTACAAGAAAAATTAATTTTTTTCTGTTCTTAAGAACCAAGACAGTTCACAGGTGTCATCTTACCTAGTAGATACAGCACACATTCACAGGACAGACGAGCACCTTTTGTCTTAAAATATATCTAATGGAATTCGTGTAGAAAATCAGGGGTTATTTCCCCAAAGAATATTCCAAACATTCATGAGTATGTTGGATGGGGGGAAAAAAAACCAGTGTGAAAACAAGGTAAATTTTAATGATTTTAACTTCACTAAATAAATAATAAAGAATAAAAATAACGTGAAAAATCAGTACATTAATGACAAAAGGAACTGAGTTCTGGACAAGAAGCTAGAATTACAAAACTCTGTAGATGATGAGGATGGAAACAATTTTACTATATTATTCACTTTTGTGACAAAATTTGTTATATTTATCATCACAAGTTACCATAGTAGAGCACTTGTAGAACTCTCTAGAATAGACAGAAAAAGTGAGCTGGAAAGATAAAGAACAGACTGTTTTTATAGGGAGTCCAACTTCTTGTTGAGCAAATACACATAACACCTTATAAAGAACAGACCACTAACACTTATGTGATAATAATACTGTAATAATAACAATCTTGGATTTATAGAAAGCTTTTCACTTTGCAAAGTGCTTTTACATTTATTATAGTTTCTTTGATATCCCCAAATAGTAAGTATTCATCTTTGGCCCCTGAGGAAAATGTATTCTTCATTCAAAGGACTCCTGGGCTATCTGGCTTTGTGCAGGAACACTCAGCCAGAATCAGTGAGTACTTTATTCCCAAGCATGAGTTTTGCTTTCCACCTAGCATGATAAAATAGCAATCCCACAGAATATGAAAGCGGGTTTAAATTGCTATGAATCTGTGGAAGAAAGGGCCAAATTGTTTATCTTGGAGGTATAATTCTGCAAGTCAACAAGATAATGCATTTGATGGAAATAGCTAGCAGTCTACCAAAATCTATTTCCCTGTTCTTCCTGAGCCAGATCACATTTTCCAGTACCGCTTGTGGATAGGGTGTAGCCATAGAAAGTGAGAAGAGAGGAGAAATTCCACTACTTGGCCAGAGCCTTAGAACACTGGACACATTTCCTATCTCCTCTTTTCTCTTTCTGCTTGGAGGAAACTAGGCAGGAGACAATTCCAGTTTGACCATGCAGATAACAATTCCCGGGTCAGGGAGATAGCTCAGCGGCACAAGTGCTTGCCTGGCAAGTGCAAGGTCCTGAGTTCAATTCCCGGTACCTACACACAAAAAACAGATAACAATACCCTATCTTGCTTGTGCAAGCTGATGGAAGATACCTGAGTCCTTGAATGATCTCAGGGAACCAACGTGCCTACACTGTTCTCCAGTACTACAACAGAGAAAAATTCGTATCCATCTTTTTAAAGCTATATTTAGTTCTTGTTTTAAATGACTTCTTTTTTGTTTTGTTTTTTTTGTTTGTTTGTTTGTTTTTTTTTTTTTTTTTGGTTTTTCTCCGGTACCGGGAACCGAACATGACCTTGCGCTTGCCAGGCAAACGCTTTTGCTGCTGAGCTAAATCCCCAGCCCCTTAGTTCTTGTTTTAAATATCAGGTTATGTTGACTCTGACTAGCATATGTTTGCTGAAGATGGAGAATTTTGAACATCATGTATTTGTGAGGACATGGGTAACAAATGATATAGTTTGTTGCTGTTAAATGGGGCAAAGATCACACATGCATGGTAAATCCCGGCATGGTTAAGCTTACAGCCTGGGAATGCTTACAAGTTTTAGTAAGGGTAATGAGCGAACTTCAATGATATTATGGAATTAAATACAGAATTTGTTAAACAGAATAAAAGGAATGATATGTATTCAGTGTTTTATGAATTTGATCTTTACCGGAAGATGGTTAGCTTTTTGCTGCTGTTATTGCTGAGAATCATATCCAGGCCTCAAGTGTGCTAAACATGTGCTCTACCACTGAGGTAAATTCCAGTGCATGAAAAATTTTAACATTTGATAAACGTTGCCAGAGTTGAATACTCAGTCTCAGAATTTTTATGAGTTCTACATTTTTTCAGAAAGTAGCTTGGAACAACGTAAAGCATATTTTATACCTCACATCTGACTTATCTGTAACTGATTGAACCATTGGACGCTGAACCTGCAGATATGAAGAGCTGTGTGCATATTATACGCCATGCACTATTCCAAATATTTTATATGCATTAATCCATTTCATTCTCACAAACTACTAGTAAGGGGCAAAAGCAAGACTGACCCTCTTAAGCACAGTCAGATTGATCCCCCGTTAACCTTACGCTATTCTGTCTCACAGAAAAATGGAATGATAAAAAGAATAATAATTAGCAACTTGTTACATATTGCAGAATGTTTTCACAACTACCATTAATAACTTCCAGCTTCATGAGGTAGGAGATATATCTCTTTCACAGACTAGGCAACATTTGAAGAATTCAATCACTTACTCAATGTCACATAACAAGAGATTGGTAGACCAGGCTTACGGGATTTGAACCTAAAGTTCCTGGTGCAGGTCTATCCTTTTTCAGTTCAACAAGTCATCGGATTTATTTGTCCCCAATTAAGTAAGACCTGATATTTATGATTTTGTTGCTGTTCCCCACTGCTTCTCTAACACACAGCACAGTGTCTGACACATAGTTGAGAATGAATAAATGTCTATCGACTAAGTAAAGGAATGAATTGGGCCTGAAAAGTTAAGTAGAATTTTTACTTAATTTGCAGGTTTGATGCTAGAGGCTCAGGGAGATAGCCCTCAAAACTTACTAAGGCTCTTGTCCTGCGTGTGTGGAAGGTGTTTGTTTGCCAAGCATCTGGAAAAGAAGCCTAGACATATATGCCCTGCCAAAAATAATGAAAACGTCTGTCCTCAGAAAAACTTGTACCAGAATGTTCATAGCAGCAGCATTACTTACAGTAACCAGGGGTGGAAATTACCCAAGTGTCCACCAACTGGTGCACGGATAAAACATTATTAATGTTATTCATGTAACAAAAGGCATGAAGTAATGGTAATGCTTCACCATAGTTAAACTTTAAAACACTATGATAAGTGAAAGAAGCCATTTCTAAGGACCCCACACTATGATTCCATTGATATGAAATGTTCAACGTAGGTAGCTCTAAAGGCAGAAAGTAGGGTAGCGATTGCTTTGTGCTAAGGAAAGTGAATGATGGGAGGTTGAATGGGGATAGCTGAAGGAGATGGATTTTTTAGGGGGAACAGCACAGTAAAAACTTTCTAAAACATTGTGGTCATCACGGTGTACCTTTGCAAATAGATGAAAACAATTGAATTATGTAATAAGTGGTTACTATGCTGTATGACTTACAGCTTACTAAAATCATTACAAAAAGAAAAGTTAAGAAAGCCTGGAAAAGGGTAGAAGTAGAAACAATATTTGTGTGTGTGGCTCCCCTTAAAGAGGTCTCTTTCTGAATAAATGCCTGATTTTTATTTCTTTCTATGTTTCACAAACAACTATAAATCTGGTTTCCTCTCATCTTTCTCTGAAAGGTTCTAAATCCCAAGGAGTTAGTCTCCTTGCTGAAATGGCTTTTAATTGGTAGTCTCCATTGGTACTCAATGGGTTTTTTAGTAGTCGACAATGAGTCTGATTTGGGCATTGTCCGGTTCTTTCTGTCAGATATTGACACAACAGGGTCAGTATTGTTTATTCCACAGAAGAATATAGTTCATGTTCATCATTTGACTTCTTAGGAAAATCTTCTTGCAAATCAAATACTTCTGTGGTCTCTGGAATTCTTTAAAGAGCTTTTCAGGGTATTGATTTATTACAAGAATATTGATCATGTGCAGATTACGTGTCACCTGCTGTGCTGTGCATTAAGGTTATAAAAACAAGTCTGTTCTTTGAGGCTATATCAATTAGAAAAGAAAATAGTCGAAAAATAACTGTATGCGAGGAGAGAGCTGGCAGACCCCAGACAATGGAAGCCACTGAAGGAAAAGAAAGAAGCATGTTTGGGAGCATGCTGATTAGCAAGCCTTCAAGAATGCATAGGATATGACTAAGCAAGGGAAGGGAGGCATTCTAATGTGAGCAGAGCATGGAGCAGATGGGTGAGCAACGTGAGGAACGTCCAAATACAAGGTAGCATAGGTCTGAATGGTCTAAAGATCTCATTCACCCTCCTCTATGAGTATCTTCTCAGTTCAAATTCTACCCCTGGCGAGTTCATACAGGGTACCAAAGCCTTGTGTTTCCCACAGTATCCAATAATTTAAGAAGGGAACTCAGTCAGTAGCTTCGTGCTCTACCTCTTGTGACTTTTGTTTTTATAGAGCCATGATTCTTTTTTTTTCTGCTGCTCACACTTGCTAGACATGCGCACTACCACTGGGCAACACTTCCGGCCCATAGTTCCTTTAAAGAAAGAGTCCTACTTTCTAGCTTCGGATTAAGGGAACTAGATTTGGAAAAACTTGACGGGTGAGGCATCCTGTGGACAATCCTGTGACCACAGTCCCCCCAGACATCTCTCAGTGTCATTAATATGATGATAACCATGTAACCTTAGGGCCTCCATCTGGTTCTTTGGTAAACTTCCTAGCACCAGTTTCCCCCATACTCTTGTAAGATCCTGATTTTCACTTTAGCAAAACTTGTGTGTTTATCTTGTTTGGCAGAGTTAAGGATGCCCATGTTAGACGCTGTCTGAAATTATCAGCTATACTGCTCGGTCAGACAGTAGTTTTCAGCCAATAGTTACCTCATAGTTTAGCTTATTAAAACATAAGTGATTGAGCATTAATACAAAAATGATTATGAAGCACTAATATTAAGAGCACAATCTTACTAGGTTCTTTAATTCAATTTATTCATTTCTCTTATGCTCTGTAAAAATGAATTTCATTCAGTCATGCAAAATAATTCATTTTCCAATCACATTTCAGTTAGATTATCATTCCTGCAAAAATCATCAAGTATAAGAATCAGAGATTTATGGATTTCTTTTTTTTTTTTTTTTTTTTGGTTTTTGTTTTCTTCTGGTACCAGGAATTGAACTCCTGACCTCGTGTTTGCCAGCCAGGCGCTGTGCTGCTGAGCTAAATCCCCAGCCCCTATGAATCTCTTTTTAAGAAGTAATTTATTGCATGCATTAACTAAAGTATTATAAACTTCATGAAAATCAGCTGTACCAATGCTTCCTCTGACTCATATGATTTTAAATACTTTTAGTTCTTTAACAGTTGTATAGATAGCCGGGCGTGGTGGCACACGACTATAATCCCAGCACTCAGGAGGTTGAGGCAAGAGGATCACTGCGAGTTCGAGACCAGCCTGGGTTGCAAAGTAAGCTCAAGACCAGCCTGAACTTCACAGTGAGACCCTGTCTCAAAAAGTAAAAAAAAGTAAAATAAATAAATAAATAAATAAATAAACAGATTTATAAATTCATGCTTCGACAATTGAGGGACAAAAGAACAAAGATGATCGATGCAAAACTGCATTTCAGAGGAAGAAAATAACATAGACGATTACCCAAATCAGTAGTAAGATTGATATTCAAATTATATTATTCAAAGATTAAATTCTAAATTATTCAATTTATTATTTTTAAATTTCAAAATCAATAAATTAGCCTTTTAAATGAACCAATTAGGTTTTTAAAAATGTTATGGGATGGGGCTGGGGATTTAGCTCAGCGGCAAAGCGCCTGCCTGGCAAGCACAAGGTCGTGAGTTCAGTTCCCGGTACCGGAGAAAACCAAAAAAAAAAAAAAAAAAAAATGTTATGGGTTTTTGAAAAAAATCTTTCTGAAGCTCATTGATCATAGCATGGTACAAACTACTGTACCTAAATCAGCCAACTGACAATATACGCAGGCTTTCTGATACTTTGGAGACACAAAAGGGTAAAAGTGGATTGTGATGAACTTGAATACTCCATTCGAAATGACAATATTGTGGTTAATGCAAAACCACAGTATTCATTGACTTCTCTAGGTCACTTTATAAATTCAAAGTATTGGTCTCTCAACAAAAGACACATGATATAGTGAAAATAGATCAACACTGTATGTCATCATATGAGGCAAGAACTTTGGAGATTCTCCTCCAAAGGCTTATGAATTATTTGCTGGGATTGCAAAATCATAGCCAGGGATCTGCCAGTAAATCAAAATAGCTTTAGGAAGGATTATACATTGGGATCAGGCTGAATTCTTTGAATGATTGTTTTTTGATTCTGAGATACGCTCAGTCACTTTAATCTAGTATCTGTGTCTTAGAATGTGATTGTTGCAGTTGTTGCCACTTCGTTATAAATGAGAAAGGTATTCACTCGTGCTGAAGGAGGACATTTATATGTAAATAGAAGATGTTTTGCGTTAGCAATACCACTGTTCCTGGGATTGAAGTGTATATGATTTTCCAAGTGCTCCACTAGACACTACCAAAAAAAAAAGAAAAAACATTTAAAAAGAACTAGACACTATGTATTTTGAATATTAATGATTTTGCTATTTCATGTTCAATATTTAGTGTTCAGAAAGGAATAACAAAAGAAATAAAAGGGCTCTACTTTATATAAATAATTCCATATATTTATCTAAACCGATATTTTATAATGATTATTTAAAGAAAAATACCTCCATCAAAATGTTTTATGAAGCATAGCTTCTCCAAGTCCCACTGTTTAATTAGGTTCTTTTTCTAAAGCAAGATAAACGCTGTCTAGTGTTGCAAATCAACTCAAAATCCCACCTTTTCACAACACAACCAGAAGTGATAGCAGTTAAAACCGATATAAATAAAAATCTTTAGACCCAGATATAAAGTTCAATTATAGTTCATTTCAAAACTTTTAGATCTCACATTCATCATGTTAGATGCTCGTTAATTCTTTTGAATATTTACTTATATTTTCTATGTGCAAGGCAAGAAAACATACACCAGAATGAAAATAAAGAGGCATAAGACACTGTCATTATTCTCAAAGAACTTTCAAACCAATGGAAGAGACACACACGTAACTTTCAAGCAAGACTAGAATTCTGCAGACACTGTCTTTGCCTCACACTTGTACACATGATTTAGATTCTTGGTGGATTTCAGATCTCTTTTCATGAGGAGCTAAAATTTCAAATTTCCATTATGTATTCTTCAAGAGTTTTTAAAATTGTTAGAGCTGGGCATGGTGATACACTCTTCTATCCCCAGAATTTGGGATAATGAGTCAGAATTCAAGGCCAGTTTAAGCTACATAATGAGTTCAAGACCAGCCTAAACCACAGAGTTCGATCTCACCTCAAAACTTTTTTTAGAAAGTTGTTAAAATAATATGAAATATCTATTATCAAAATGTAAGTAATCAGGGCTGGGGATTTAGCTCAGCGGCAAAAGCGCCTGCCTGGCAAGCGCAATGCTGAGTTTGATTCCTGGTACTGGAAGAAAAAACAAAAAAACAAAAAGTAAGTAATCAAACTGTGATCATTTTACAGCTGAAGCTTTAGAGTTAAAATTTGGGGATACTTATGAAATCTAGGACTAGTGTATGTATTATTATTTCATAAAAATATTCTACATTATATATTTAGGAGGGCAGTGCCAGGAATGGAACACAGGGCCTCACACATGTTAGGCAAGCTGTCTGCCTCTGAGCTGCACTACTACCCTCTCCATGCTCTTGTTGCTAAATAATTATATTTTCAGTCACAATAATCCATAACTGTTTACATATTCCTAAGTATTAGTCATTTCATACTGCATAAAAATAACAATACACTTTTGTTGTTGTTGTTGTTATTACTGGGAATCAAACTCAGGACCTCACACTTGTCAGGCAGGCGCTGTGCCACTGAGCTATATACCTGGCCCCAACAATACACATTTTTTTTAGCAGAACATATCTTTAAAAATTATCTCACTTATTCACAATTTCTGATACATTACATAAATTTTCCCTCAGGGCTAAGATAAAGTTTTGAGTAGAAGTTGGGGAAAAAAAAATGAAGCAACTTTTGGGAATTAACCAGTGAGTGAGTGAACTCCAACCAAATCCTAATGTTCCAGTTGATACATTCCTTAAACTTCATAGTAGCCTCAGGGATAGAAGAACAGTAGTAAAGGCACCATCCTGAGATGTAGTCTCTGTGAGTGAGACAAATACCAGAGTGAGGCAGGGCAGCAGAGAAATCACACAATCTTGAGATAACACTGGAAGGAAGATGCAGACAAAGTGCTGACTACTATTGGCTGATACCTTCTCTGTAGACATTAACATGTACAGAGAACAGATCCCTTGCTTTCTACTTTGGACAGTTATGATAATTTCTATTATATAACCTTCCAGACAAGTAAAATTGACACCACTATATTATCCTTGTACAGACAAGGACACTAACTGAACATTGGAAGGTTAGGTAATTTGCCCAAAGTGAGCATGAACAAAAGCCAGCGTTTAGATCACTGTACTCTAAGCCAGAACTCTCCTCCTTAACCTTTTCCCATCAGGGATGGGGCATCACATACCTCCCAGTAGAACTCCAGTATCAGGAAAACTTCAAAGACTGTGGGCAGGCCAGAGCAGAATAAACAAGCTAATGAAGAATCGTATGGGCTCCTAACGGAGATCTTCTATTCCTTCTGTTTACAGAGATACAGAAAACTTGGGCAGGGAGGTGGTACGATGTTGTGGAGAAGCATAATGGTTATATTTCTCCACAATCTCCAAGGACTAAGCCCTAGAAAATTAATCCCAGTCTGCTAACTGCCTTGAAAAGTTATATCTAAATCCAACAAGACAACTGCCCTATCACACAGAGGCCCATTCACCAAGGCTAAGATTATTATTTTTTGAACATTTTGTCATATATTTATTTGCTGTTTCTATTTCTTCATCTTGGAAGTGTGTATTCATCTCAGAAAGGCTAACATTAGTACACAGACTGTCTCCAACTTCCCATTGTCTTAACGATTATTTAATTCCATAATTGTACCAGAGCAATCCACATTCAGTAGAAACCATACTTTGAATTTTTATCCATCCCCAGGGTAATGTTAAGCACTGGGATCCTCTTTCATGATGCTGCGCAGCAGCAGCCAGTCACAGTCTCCCGTCAGCCACACCACTGCAAGGCTGAGCAACAAACTAGAGTGTGCTGCATTGCTAAGCTGTGATGTTCTGCAGGTTAGGTATGTTAAATGCGTCTTGGGGGCTGGGGATATAGCTCAGTGGCACAGCTCCTGCCTGGCAAGCATGAGATCCTGAGTTCAATTTCCAGTACCAAAAAAAAAGATTCATTTTTGACTTATGATATTTTCAACTGACAATGGGATATTTCTCAGGGAATAACTCCATTAAAGGTACATCAGTATTTTTTTTTTTTTTTTTTTTACCAGGAATCTAACTCAGGACCTTGCGCTTGCCAGGCAGGCACTTATGCTGCTGAGCTATATCTCTGGTCCAAGGTACGTCAATATTGTCCACATGGCAGAGGATGCTAAAGACAATAAAGGTCCCACAAGGGCTGCCACTAGAAAGGGTGGGACCAAAGCATTACCCCTCCTGGTGAGAAGGTTTTTTTTTTGAAGGTGATGCCAAAGAAATTGCCTGGAATGAGCTCTCAGAGAGAGAGGACAGCAAGGTCCAGTCGTGAGGTTCTTTGCCCCTGGATAGACTGTGATGTACTGGCCCAATTCAAGTTTGACTTTCTGAGCATATCCAAGTGCATTTTCCTTGGAGAGCTTTCTGGACACTTGCTTTATGTCTTTGAACACATCATATTATGAGCAAAAGAACAGATGCATTGCTTGGTGGATGGACTGTTTGAAAGCAAGAACCACACCTTTTCCTCTACGGATGCCCAGCACCAAGACGTATGCCTATTACATGAGCAATCTGCAGTCAGTGGAAGAAAACATAAAGAAATAAAGCAATCAAAGCAATTCAACAGCCAGCCTGGGCTACCAAGTCAGCTCAAGGCCAGCCTGAACTGCATAGAGAGACCCTGTCTCTAAAAGACAAAAACAAAAAAACAAACAAAAAAACCCCGATTCAACAGGGAGAACTCAGATTTAGCCTATAGCAATCAAGTTAATCAAGTCTTGTAGCTGTTTAGTGTTCAAAAATGCCATCCACTGGAGACATAAATTTATCACTGATGGTATATACAAGTTTTGAAAAAAATTATTGTATTATCTATTCAGCCACAATTTATGATTATGCTGAAATGATTAAGTTAAAATGAAGTGAGACAAATAATATACAATACAGTACTAGACTAGAATGAACTGTCTTTTTTTTTGGTACCGGGAATTGAACTCAGGACCTCCTGCTAGCCAGGCAGGCACTATGCCATTGAGCTATATCCCCATGCCCTGACATACCTTTTAAAGACCTAAACTATATAGCTAGATGTGGTGGCACATGCCTTAATCCAGGTACTCTAGAGGCTGAGGAAGGAAGATCTCAAGTTTGAGACCAGCCTGGACAATTTAGTGAGACTCTGAAAATAAAATTTTATTTGTTTTGTTTTTTTTCTGGTACCAGGAATCGAACTCACGACCTTGAGCTTGCCAGGCAGATGCTGTGCCACTGAGCTGAATCCCCAGCCCTGAAAATAAAATTTTAAAAGAGATGAGAATGTAGGTTCCTGTAGATTGCTCACATAGCATGTGGAAGCTCCTAGATTTAATCTCCAGTACTACATTAAAAAAGAAGACAACAAGTTTATACCTATTCAATCTTTAGTTTTCTCATCCACCAAATAAATAACAATAATTTACCATCTTTATCAAAAATTTCATCAAATTATAAAGCTTGACGAGTGAAAATGTTCTATAATTACAATTAATATTAAACTTACTCCTTGAAAATGTCAGAAACTACTTACCTGTTCTTGCATAATGTTTAATTAAGAGAGTTAGCTTATACAGGATAATAATGACCCATAATTTGTTTAGAAAAATAGGTGTAGCTAGAGATAATGATCTAACAAGTATGTTAAAAAGAATCTAGTTACATAGTAATAGAAGACTCTGCATCTAAACGGAGCTGTAAAAGAATTGCCTGTTTTCTAGGAATTAAATGTAAAAAGAAAGCAAAATAATAGTAGTTAATAGTTAGTAAACACTTAAGGTATACTAAATGCTTGCTAGTACATCTCATTTTCATTTCATCCTCAAGACTATTCTACCTTATATGATTTTACAGAAAAACCAATGCTTAGAGAGGCCAAACTACTGGCCCAAATCACATAATTATGTGTGAGAGAGGTTATTAAAACCTGAAGAGCGAGGTGTGCTAGTGTATGCCTGTAATCCCAGCACTCAGGAAGCTGAGGCAAGAAGATCGCTGTGAGTTCGAGGCTAGCCTGGGCTACCAAGTGAGCTCAAAGGCCAGCCTGAACTGCATAACGAGACCCTGTCTCAAAAAAAAGGCAAACTAAAATCAAAACCAAACCAAACAAAAAAACCCCCAAAACCCAAGAATGTGGATGGCATTGTACTTTGCTGCTAAGAATACAAAGAAGTAGAATAAAAATCAAAACATGAACATTACTTCTTTGTTATCACTTGTGTTTGGTGAATTTTTATAATAGTTTGCAATGATCTCTAAACCCCTAGAATTGAGTTTCTGAATTTTAGATATCATAAATAACAACCTGAAAACAACATTTTTATTTTGGAAATTAAAAAAGTACATCCATATCACCTAGGAGTGTGTGGCTCAGTGGTAGAGCACTTGCCTAACATGGAAAAAACTGTAGTTCAGTTTCCAGGAACACTTACCCAGCAAATTGTAAAGTGTACGTGTTAACAGTTTTGTAAGGGAAAGAGGCGTTTGAAGGTACTTTCTCAGACCACATGTTTGTTTTGTTTTTAAGGGATTTCCTTTTGCCAGAGCTTAAGGCCTGGGCCTATACTCCTAGACACTGTGGAGACTGAAGCAGGAGGATTACTTAACCCCAGGATTTCAAGGACAGCCTGGACAACACAGCAAGAAAAACAAGAAAAAACATTTCTTTAAAATTAATTTAGGGACAGGGGATATAGCTCAGTGGCATCCTGCCTGGCAAGCACAAAGTCCTGAGTTTGATTCCCAGTACCAAAATCAGTCAAGCAATCAATCAATAAAGTAATTTGTATTTTTACCTACATAGTACATGTATTTGAATGGAATAAAATTCAAGTACTCTTAGGAAGTTTTCCTATCCAACTCCTGCTTCTTTCAACCTCCACCTATCTTATACCCCAAAGCAGCCACTTTTATTTCTTCCTTTAGTTATGAAGTACGTATTTTTAAGTTGTATATGTGTAAATTTTTAATATGTAACCTACCGTTTCTTTTAAAAAACACATTTGTCTCTTTATCCACCCCTCATAGATGTATCAAAAAATTAACTTAAACTAAAAATGATGTATATTTTATTATGAGTACATTTATATTGTTTACTATGGACCAAGTGATATATTTTGATTATGCTTCCTTTCTTATTTACTGTTTTTTTCCTCAAGAATTAATAATTTCTCCACATTATATTGATTCAGGTTTTTTTTAATGTTCTTTACTATTTTCCCCTACCTGTCATAACAGATTATGTCAAATATCTATCAGTTTTTTAAAATGTTTGCACATCAAGTAACTTATTGCTTTTGCAATTTTTATTTTCTGAAGTTCTCCATCCCAAAACCTCCCTTTGCAATCAGCATTGATTACTTTCTCGAAAGCTAACACTCCTTTGTCATTCTTTCTTTTACCATTCTCTGGTTGGATTCTGTTTCTTAGGTCCCACGACTACTTATTCCTTGTTTTGCTCTGACTTCCCTTTGCTGTCTAACATTCTTTCGTGATAACTTGATAGGTTCCTGGAGCAAAGACAGAAATGCACATGTGTTCAATCTGCTGTTATCGAACAAGAAGTACTAAATCACATTTTGTTTTGAGCCTATTTACACTGAAGTATCTTCTAGAACAGGACTAAATTCTTTGCATTTTTGATTTAAAAGGGAGGGTGACTATTATTGCAAATTAAAATTAAACCAGCACTTGACATCTAACTGCACAGTTTATGAATATAATTTAATCATATTGCTGCTTGCTATATAGTTATATACCTTTCCAGTGGCCTGCAATTGGTTAAGGTGATGAAAAGCATTTCATGCTACTTTTCATGCTATTTTCATTTCAAGCTATATAGGAAATTTAAATGTGTTTGGATAAAAATCAACTTTGGTCACCTTTATTCTTCTATAATGCATTTTTCCTTTTGATGTACAAAGATTTTGTTGCATTCAATGGTTGCTTCCTCCATTAAAGAAATATAACAGAGTCAGTTTCATCATAAAAAGATTTTTAGAACCATATATACTCATTAAAAAAGCTTTATATTCAATTTTTGATTAAAATATCAGGAAGGTTTATTCACTTGTTAGATAATAGGTATAAAAACTAGGCACTAAAGGTAAGGCAAAAGATACATTTCATGGTGGGGGGTGGTACTGAGGGTTCAAGCCAAGACCTCATTCATTCTAACCAAGCAATCTACCACTGAGTTACATTCCTAACCCTTTTTAAGTTTTGAGACAGATTCTTACCAGGTTGCTCAGACTGGCCTCAAATTTACAATTGTTCTGCCTCTGCCTCTAGAGGAGCTGGGAATACAGGTATGTGCTACCATAATGGGCAGGATTGGAATCTTCAGGGAAGAAAAGGTTTAGCAAGGCGTGGTGTCCACACCTGTGATCACAGAAATTGGGGGCCTGAGGCAGGAGAATCATTACAAGTTCAAGGGCAGCCTGGTCCACATAGTAAGCTCAAAACTAGCCTAAACTACATTATGAGACTCTGTCTCAAAAAAAAAAATGAAGGAAAGAATAGGCATTAAGTTTCTATAGGTAAAGGTAAGCCCCTCTCCATTTTTATATGACTAATAACTAATAACTGAGAACTACACATGAAGGAGGGGAGTAGAATAAAGAAATGATGTTGAAAGGCCAGGCACGATAGCACATACCTGCAATCCCAGTGCTTGGGAGGCTGAGGCAGGAGGATCGCTGTGAGTTCGAGGCCAGCCTGGGCTACAAAGTGAGCTCAAGGCCAGCCTGAACTGCATAGCAGACCCTGTCTCAAAAAAAAAAAAAAAAGAAAAAAAGAAAAAAAAAGAAAAAGAAATGGTGTTGAAATAACTATTACTTAAATAAATAGTACCAATTTCTCATAGCTACTGGGCATTATACAAAAAACATATTGTAGATTGTCTAAAAATTGACTAGATTATCTTAGATTAGACAGCAATGATAACACAAATGGAGGTACTTCTTTTAAAGCAGGGTCTTGCTATGTGGGTCAGGCTGGCCTTAAACTTACTATATGGCCCAGACTGGCCTCAAATTCTTGGTGATCCTCCTGCCTCAGCCTCTTCAGTGCTGGGATTATAGGTATGCACTACTGTGCCCATCAAATGGAGGTATTTTTGGATATTGAGATAATTAAATGAGAAAAATAATTCTATACTGAGGTTATTTGATCTTGTTCACTTCAGTCCCATTCTAAATTTATATAAAAATAAATTAAAACTGGGTCCTGTGAGCAATGCCTATAATCCCAGCACTTAGGAGGCTGATGGCAGGGTACACAGGCTAAGGCCAGCCTGGGTTACCTAGTGAGATGCTGTCCCAAAATAAATAAACAAATAATCCATTAATTAAAAACCTCTTTTTTTTTGCGGTACTGGGAATCGAACTCACCACCTTGCGCTTGCCAGGCAGGCACTGTGCCCCTGAGCTAAATCCCCAGCCCCTAAAAACCACTTTTTAGAAAAATTACATTATCCATTATATCACATATAAAAAACAAACCACATAGCATGATATCTGTTTGACAGTGTGATATTTAACAGTAAGTAGTAAAGTCAATTTGCTATTTAATTTAAGGCAACCAACGCACAAACATAGATATTTCCATAATCAAGAATAGGAAAGGAGGGGCTGGGGATTTAGCTCAGCGGCAAAGCGCCTGCCTGGCAAGCGCAAGGTCATGAGTTCAGTTCCCGGTACTGGAAAAAAAAACAAAAAACAAAACAAAACAAAAAAAAGAATAGGAAAGGAAAGGAAAAAGGAAAAAGGAAGAAATCTATTCAGAAGATTTCAGTGCACGGAAGCAAGGGAAGGACAAGCTTCTCAACTATATGATGTGTATCAAGAGTTTTTTCTTTCTTTCTTCATGACCCAGTATAAAAGAAATCACTATTTCTTCTTTAACACTTTGCAGTTGTAGAGAATTTCAAAGGGAAGAGACTACAAACTCGTCACCCCGTATTGTGCATGCAGTAATCACTGGAGCCATAATTACAACTGTTGAGTCAAATGACCATAATCACTGTTGTCCAATGAACCAGATTATGATTGTGTTTATTGTCTTTCTCATCAGGGTGTCTCTTGTCCATTTCCTGTTGTTTGAAGTGACTGTACCCACAAAATTTGGGGGGTTGCTTCCCCTTCGTTTGTTGGCCAGTGTGATCTAACTGCAAGGTTAGCCTTGTGGGTTTTTTTTAATTGCCAAAGTCCATAAATTGATACAAGATGCATAATCTGCTTTTTGTCTGAGTGGTCACTTAGAATGCCTTCCTGCCAACATTATCTAGTATTTTCAGTTGTGATCATGCTGCATCCACCTGGTTTTGGGTGAATTATACGCAGAGTTCAACTCAGATCATTCTTTGTGTTGTATTGATTGGGTTTGTCATCTCGTGTAGCTGAACAGCCTCTACCTTATCCTAAGGTTCCTAATATTCATAAGCAGTGTGAGGTCCACCACAAGAGAACATTGGGCTTTTATCTATTTGGTTATGAACTTCACATCCACGTAGAATAAGTAAGGACACAACAACCTTCTTTGCTGGAAAGATTGCAGGGTGATCCTATGATAGCTATGCCCTGTATCATCACCTCCCCTTGAGTGCGGCATGCTCTGTGACTTGCTCCTAGTCAAAGCTGATGAAAATCTCCTGGGGTTACAGTCCATTGAATAAGAGTTCATATAGGCAGCACATCACTCTGACCAGCGGTGGCTAACCAGTGGTGCATGCCGCAGCTGGCTGTTTGTTATCATTGAAAGCTGTAAAAGGTTCGCTATCCATGCTGTAGATACTACCCTTGCTGGCTTGATAAAGAAAGCAGACACATGGTGAGGAGCTGCTGGCAGTATTTCTTCCACATAATTAATGATGTCAGTAAATGATTTGATCTTGTGTTCATATAGTATTAAGCACTTGCTTGTATGTCACCCGTGCTCTACTTTAAGGATGACAAAATTGAAGCACCAAAATTGTAAGTGGTGTGTCTAAAGTCACACAGACACTTGTAAGTGACAAAGCCAAGATTTGAACTCTGAGGTGCAGAGCCCAAGTCTAGATCTCTTTCTGCCAAAGCACAGCTATGTCCATACGTCATGTCCTCTCCACCACCTTAGAGTTCGTTTTTCGTTCTTGGGTTGTATGGCAACTGCCAAGGGGCATATTGATTACTGTTTTAGTCTCTGTTACGGATTGAGTTTCCCAGAGAGAGGACTCTGAAACAGAATGTCATGCAAGAAAAGCACTAAGGGATACTTTCAGAGTCAATATCCCATCTGGGTGTAGTGGTACATACATGTAATCCTAGATATTTGGGAGGCTGAGGCAGGAGAATGGCAAGTCTGAGGCCAACGTGCAACTTAGCAAGACCATCTCAAAATAAACATTTTTTAAAATTTAAAAAGGGCTAAGAGCCTGCCTTATTGGTGCCTATAATCCCAGGACTCAGGAGGCTGAAACAGGAGCATCACTGTAAGTTTGAGGCCAGCCTGGGCTACATAAGGAGATTGTGTCTCAAAAACAAAACAAGCAAACAAAAGAGGTTAGGTTTGGTGAGGGTGGCAGTACATACCTGTAATTCCAGCACGGGAAGCTGAGGTAGAAGAATAGAAATTGGAACCCATCCTGGTCAATTTAGTGACTTAGCAAGACCCTGTCCCAAAATAGAAAACAGTAAAGGGACTGGGAACATAGCTTAATGTGAAGGCCCTTGGTTCAATCCCCAGCACCACATGGGATGTAGTAAGGATATAGGTAGCTCAATAGTAGAGTGCTTGCTTAGCTTGCGTGAGGCCTGGGTTCAGTCCCCAGTACTGAAGGAAGGAAGGAAGGAAGGAAGGAAGGAAGGAAGGAAGGAAGAGAGAGAGAGAAAAAAGAGATCTGTGGCTGATGTGATCAGGATTGGACGGGAAAGAAATTAACTGAAATGCTGTCATGAAGAAGCTTCAGCTGACGTCACAGTCTCACAGTCCCTCTGATGCTGCAGTGGTTTGAGGAGTTGGGAGTTGGGAATTGGGGAGAGACTGGGCCTTTATGCTCTGTATCCACCGGTCATGAACTTGGGTATGGCAGCTTCTTAATTCCTGAAGAAGTCTGTCAGTTAACAACTTTCCAGAATCTCCCCCAAAGTCTATTTAGCCTGAAGGGAAATTCGGGCTCCATGGCAAAGCATCATCTCCACTGTGTGTCCATAGATTTTAGCCATAGTGATCCATCCTTCTTAGGATTATGCCCCGGTTTGATCCGTGGTATACAAGTATTTTCTGTAACTTAAAGATAATGAAAGTCAACCGAGAGGAGTTTAAGAAGAAAGGTATAATGCTAAAGGTAAATAGAGGTGGTGGGAAAAGGTGCTGTATAAGCTGGTGGCTTGGTGAAGGAAGCGGGCCATGCCAAGTAGTGATCTACCAGCATTTGTTTGGCCAACATCGTTTGGAAAACAATTCAAATTTATGGGCTATGTTCTGAAGCGTCAAGTCTATACACACACACACACACACACACACACACACTACAAATTAGTTATTTTTAAAGAACTGGAAGAGCAGGTTACAAAGGATCCGCAGTCTTTGGGCAATAGTCTAGTGTAAGCTGCTTCCTTTACAGGGACCTGGAACCATTTACTCATTCTCTTACGCGGGGCTCTCACACTGGTCTTTGAACTTGTTACTAGTAATGAAGACCTTCGGGAGAGACCTGGAGCGGAGCTACCTAGAAAGCCATACACTTCCAAGCACACTTCCAGTAGCACATCCTTGAGCCTAAGCTCTTCACTTCAGCTGCAGGTTAGAATCCCCTCTTAAGATTCTCTTGGCGAACTTTCAAAAGTTGCAGTGCCTAGGCACATGCCAGACCAAGTAAGTCAATCTCTGAGAGTCAGTTTCATAAATCAGGTTTTCTAGAACTTCTTCAAGAGAGTGTGCAGTTACTGCCAAGGTTAGGAACCACCGAGACTTGAAGGGAGAAGCCAAAGGATGTGACAGCCGTGCAACCAGATCACACTCAGACCATAGCTAGTGAGTAATGATGACCGAGAGCACCTTAGAGATGCTTTATTGCAATGCTTCTTAGGGATCTGGATAGATTATAATGGTATAATTAAGACTCCCACCATTAAATAAATCTAAAATATCTGGAGAGGTTTTTTTTTTTTTTTTTTTTTTTTGTCCGTTTGAGTCAGGGTCTCACTATGCAGTTCAGGCTGGCCTTGAGCTCACTTTGTAGTCCAGGCTGGTCTCAAACTTGCAACAGTCCTCCTGCCTCAGCCTCCCGAGTGCTAGGATTACAGGCATGTGCCACCACACCTGACAATATCTGGAGTTAGATATTAGAATTACTGTAGTAATTTTTCATTGGGATTATTGGGATGGTTAACTATAGATTCAAACACACCTACTCAATACCACATCCAGTCAAAAGAAGACCCATGCTACCTTTCGTGTCTCCGCCAATCCCAACTCAAAATTGAACCATTTGCCTAGAACCAGCCTAGCACCAACCAACAGAGCAAGCATTAGCTTTCTTTTTTTGGGGGGGGGGGTTTCTGGTACCAGGAATTGAACTCACGACCTTGCCCTTGCCAGGCAGGTGCTGTGCTGCTGAGCTAAATCCCCAGGCCCTAGCATTAGCTTTCTCTACATTCAAGTTCCTTTGCAGACCCAAGCCATTCATACTGAATTAGTAGAATTTGCTGCTTCCAAACACAAAGACTTCCCTTATGTCCACAGGATTATTTGGGAAGTCAGCAGATTAACCCTTATCTGGAAGGAAACCTAAGAGGAACCTTCCAACTGGATTCGCCTGTCCTCATCCATTTACTATTTCTAGCTATGCAAATGTTTGCATATGCGCACTCAGATCTCTAACAATTTGACACTATTGTTGTATTAACAAATACAGTTTTTTTCAAAGAAAATGATTTTTATTGGTACATTTTATGTATACATAATAATCACATTCATCATAGGGAATTTGTACCTGTATATAACTTTATTCTTTGTTTTTAACACATACAATTTAAAGTAGAATAATTAAATAGGAACACAAAGTAAACTGAATGTTCCAATGACCTTTTAAACAGAAAAGTTCTGCTCTACAAACAAAGGAGAGAACAATACAGTGACATGATAGTGCTTGTACAGACTTGCTGGATGCATGATGAAGCCTTCACCAGCCAGCCAGTCTCCCATCTCTTCCACCAGAAAAGGCTGAAAAGAACAGGACAGCTGTAGTGTCCTGCCTGAGATTCACTGGTGAATGGAGTGACAGATGTGGAGCCAGTGCCCCAAAGTGGGCAAGACCTTGTCCCACCGAACAAAAGAAGGGGACAGTCTCAGAGCCCTGTTTACTTCAATAAAAATGTTTGTTTAAAGCCAGCTGCCTTTTTAAATACATAAGATCCTGATAAAGGCAGTGTTTACTAACTAGTTCTCGGAACACCATTTAACCTGATAATCCAAGCAAAACACTAATGGTTTCTCACAAAGTCACTGTCATTACCTTTTCATTCCAGTTATACTTTACCAGCTGTATATGGTATGCTATGGCTCTGTCCGTAAATTTACCATAGGTCACAAGAGCTGTTCTAGATTTGTCTTAGGTTTATGCATCAAAAATTTGAAAAGTAGGGTAAAGAGTATAGCTCAGTGGATGGAGCTTGTCTAGGACATACAAAGTCCCACGTTGGAACCCCAGCACTGCAAAAGAGAAAAACAAGTATAAGGAATGAAAAATTTTAATTTTCAAAATGTTCCACATCTGTACATGTATTTCTTATAATGCAACCCCTGCTGTTGTCTTCTTGTAAATCTCTATTGACCTGAAGAAATGATTTTGTGCAGACTCATTGTACATATTCTATTCTCTCTCATATTGCTGTGATGATGACTTTTGGTATTTTTGCTCTTCTGCTCAGGGATTGTAAAATCTTGAAATGGAGCATCAGTTGCTTACATTTGTCTAGAGTAGGTGCTCAATAAATAGGACAATTTACCGTCCGCCCACACACAAACATACTCACTCAGGGCATTTAACCTAGGGCCTTTACACCATGCTACATCCCAAGCCCTTTTCTACTTTTTATTTTGAGACAAAGTCTCACCAGATTGCCCAGGCTGAGCTTGAACTTTGGCTTTTCCTGCCTCAGCCTTCCAGAGCACTGGAATTACAAGAATGTATCTCTATGCCTGTCTACAATTCACATATATTATCTCTTTGGGTCCTCAGACACCTTTAGAGGTGGCAGGACAGTAATATTCTTATTATATTTATAAAATAAGAGGCTCATTTGGATTAAATGATGTAACACTTAACACAAAATAATCCCCAGCTAAATCCCCAGCCTCTGTTTAGAAGTATTTTAAAGTCAGTTTTCTTCAGTCAATTAGTAGTGAATTTCTCATGGACAGAAACAATAACCATTGGGGCTGGGGATTTAGCTCAGCGGCACAGCGCCTGTCGGGCAAGCACAAAGTCGTGAATTCGATTCCTGGTACTGGAAAAAAACAAAACAAACAAACAAACAAAAAAGAAACAATAACCATTAGTTGTTGTCAAAAAGTATATATTGTGATATATTATACACTACACCATACTATCGTATTACATATTATAAACATGTATTCCAATCTAAGTGTACAATTTAGACTGTACATTTCTAAAGCTTAAATTCTGATTAAATCAATTCATACTGCAGTTCCTTAGTAAGATTAACATAACTGTCAACATTTTTGAATTACCTTGAAATATAGCTTTAGAAGATGAAGACTTTATTGAAATATTAAGACTCATATTTAAAAATGTGAACTATGTAAGAATAAAAGAAAACATTAAATTATATTTAAAATAATCAAAATAACAGTAACTCCGACCCAAGGAGGTAATTATATGTATAAAATTTAATGTTTCCATTAATTTTACATAAAATTGTATGAATTTCACACCTAACAAACTGCAAAAATTCATCTACATGTATTTATAAGATGATTTTAAGCTCCAGGAATTTCATGCAGTTAGAAATTGACTTTTTATTGAAAAGAGAATAATGCTAATAAATGAATATTAAGTACAAGGCACTAACTCTACAGACAAATATGTAATTACATACATTTCCAAAAGTGGGATAAATCACACATTAAGTTATGTAATAATTCAAGGACTTGTAAGAGACAAGAAGATGTACTTGATAGTGTTCAGCTAATTACTTTTAATTAACATGTTTATATTATAAAAACATGAGAATGTTTTAAAATTTAAAATGTACAAGTATTCAATCCAAGAAAAATATGGATCTTTAAAGCTAGAAGAGGGCCATTATTGGAAAGAGGAGAGATTTTACTTTAAGCTATCCATAAAGATAAAGTCTAGACATTCATAATTATACCAATTAATTGGCCATTTTGGCTAAATTATGTAAATTGTCTACAGACACTTCTCAAAGTACATAACTGCCAATGTTATTTTCACTTTGCTCAAGTCTACACTAGATAGCAAAATGAAGTGGATAATTAGGACAATTATTCTGATACTTTAGATCAAACATTAATTAAGGTAAAAGCAGATTGACTTTTTTGGTTTGGATTGAAACATAACTGTTCTATTTGTAGCCCATAAGTATGTCAAAATGGTACTGTGTTTTCAATTTTTTTGTGATCTGATTATATAATTTCTTAATCAGTATCTCAAAATTCCCAAGGTGCCTAGGTTATAGAATAGTATTTCAGAATTGCTCATACCGTTACTATCTTCAATCTTATTTCCTAAATTCACAGACAACGCCGATGAAACTTATGGACATGCTCAACACAAAAATAAAGTCACTGAAATGCTTCCAAAACTCAACAATAAGAATGTATTCTTTGTATTAGCATAATGGTTATGTTTTCATGACCTTGGAATCATGGTTAGGCTGACATTATGGTTAATATTATGGTTTCACTGGCACTATTGTTATATGGAAAAAAATATCTTTATCAGTACTTAAAAGTGAAGTTCAGTGATGTTTAGGACTTACTTTGACTGGATGGGAAGAGAAGTATATGTATGGGCATGAATAAATGAATAACTAGATTTTTACATCTGGCAGATATAGATATAGTTCCATCTATTTGGAGAGAAAACCTAATACAGCATTTTAACATTGGTAAACCTAAGCAAAGAGAACTACGAATGTTCTTTGAAATTAAATGTTTCATTGTACTAGTCTGTAGGTTTGAAATATTTCAAAATAAGTTAAGGAAAATGTACACTGTAGGCTTCACATAAAATAACTAATAAATATTCACTATCCATCAAACCCCCATGAATATGATATGCCTAAGAGTGAAAATTCTGCAATACCTCATTTCTTAAAACCATACTGTGAAATCTATACTAAAAGATTCTTTCCAATAGGCCTTAAGTGAGCACTTTAAAATATTCCCAAGGTTTCCCATGCAGGGTATAGTTAAAGAGCATTCCACTTGAGATCCTTGCCTGAAAGGCCCTATAGAATTGCAAAGTATCATTATTAAGCAAATGTTCCTGGGCCCTTGGGTGGCTCACTTAAAACACATTTCGCTGTATTGAATATTCAATGCCAAAAGCACACTGTTCAGTGTTAAGATTTGCAATTTAAACCCAGTTGGGAGAAGTAAAAGGTCTTGTAATTTGCCTATACTGTATTGCATTGATGTAGTAGCTTTCATTGATAATTAAGTTCCAAAAATATGAGTTAGGTTGCTTCAACAATGGAGGAAAGCTAACCTTTCTATTATAGCTTTAGCTCTTGACTTCTTGTATTTAAGATTACAGATGCTCCATTAAATCGATTTTGTGTTTAATCTCCTCTTGAAAAACAGTGAATGCAAGTCCCAACTTTCTTCCCTTTGAGGGAACCCAAGTATTTGACAATGAAAACTACAAGGCTCAAACTGGATGATTAACACCGCCCACTGTGGATAGAAAAGTTTAGCCGAGTCTCTTTGTGATAGTTTTTCTCATCTCTCATCTCTCTCTCCACCCCCGCCACCCGAGGACTGGGATGTACCAATATATTTCACATTGGATTTTTAAATAAATTTTTACAAGAACAAGGTTTGAGAGAACAGGGGGAGGTTCGATGATAAAATTAAGTCTATTCCCCTTAAATACATACTCTTAAAAACATTTCTTAATTGTAAAATTGTGGCCTTTTTAGAAGTTTCATTTAAATCTCTTCTCTGCCCTTTAGTTCTTTAGTTCTCTCATTAAAATATAAAACAATACAGATACTGAAGATGTAGGATTGAATACAAAAATCAAAAATGTATAAAGAAGGGAAGGCGGGAGGCTGTCTTTAAGTCAAAAGGGAATCAGTTCTCCTTTGGATTCCTGCTAAAGACCCATCACCCGCCTTCTGGCTCCTTTAGAATGGGAAATGGCCCGCCGGCCTGCGGCTTTCTCCGGTCTGCGTCTATGCAGCCTCCCCAGGACCAATGGCGTGCAGATCGCGGCCAGCATTGGGTCAGTCTCCAACTCAGGGCTTCTGGTGAGAAAATCTAGTCCCTACTCAACGCAGAATTTATCACAAGAGGTAAAAACCACCTTGGCAACAAGAGAATACATTTGGGATTCCTGTGGGAGGTCCTCTCCCCACTGGTACTGGGAAACGGTGGCGGGGACTGTCAAAGGGTGATCCCGGGTTCAGCCGCACCAGCACCCCCGGGGAATCTGTTAGAAATGCAAATTACCGGGCTTGCCCCACCACCCCTTTTATAAGCAGAAACTCTGCAGCAAGGCCCAGCAATCTGCTCTGCAGCTAGCCCTTTGGGTGATTCTGATATACAATCGCTGCCATAAAAACGAGAATATAAATTTTCTAAAAGAGCTTTAAAGTCCAATCAAGACCAGAGAGGGAAGCTCCCAAGCAGCAGGTTCACCCGCGCCCGGGTGGGGTAGGTCCCAGGCCGCCTGACCCGTGCGCG
>NW_004955410.1:23403193-23415237 GCF_000276665.1 Chinchilla lanigera | reverse complement strand
GCGCCCGAGCGCACAGAGCCCGGGGACGCCTGTGCCTCCCGGTGGGCAGCCCGCGCCACCGGGACCCGGCCGGCCCGCGGTGCCCTCGGAGGGGGTGGGCTGGGGTGGGAGGCGAGGAGGAAGAAGGAGGGGAAGGAGGAGCTGGCGAGCTAGGGAGAAAGGGAGTGCAAATATTGTGACTGCCGGGTGCGGAAACTATCTGGTGCGGCTGGAGGAGAGCCCCGCGCGGGCCCGAAGGCTGCCCGGCACCCGACGGTCCCCCGTCTGCAGCTGTCACTCGTCCCTCTGACTGCCACGCGGACCACCGCGGTGCCTGCCTTTCCGATCGCGACTGACTGATGGGGAAAAATGCCCACTTCCCACATTTTATTCTGGTTTCCCCGAGGACAGGATATTAATTAAGCTAACTACCTACTTGGGAAGCTTCAGCTCCAGGGAACTGGGCGGTTGCCACCCTTCGGGGTGGATGTGAAGGGGAGCCTGTCCTCCTCCTCCACTTCTATGTCCCCACCCTACCCCTCCACCGTTGCCTTGCGTCTTCCGTGGCCACTGTCCTGTTTTGTCCCTTAGATGGTCATTGCACGAAAACGTGACAGCCAGATCATCGGGCAATCCATATGGTGAAACAGCCGTGGTGTACGCAAAACTGAAAGCGGGGCCTCCTCTGAGCTTCTCCGGACACTAACAGCGGGCAAGCTGAGCTCCTCGTGGCTCCATGGTCGGTGGTTGCCCCCCTGGGCCCTGCCCTTGAGAGGAGCGTAGTAGACGCTGTTGTTTTAAGTGATTTTTTAATACTTGGCCTCCAAGTTTCTTCTGGCCAACTAAGCTACAGAGTTGTACCAGGCCTTTTTAAAGTCAACGGAGGGTTGGAATTTCCTCATGCGTACTTTCAAATTTACAATTTCCTCACCCATTTGTAACCTTTTTAACATTTCTGTTCCTAAATTTTGACTAAAGGAGCTAAGGGAAAGGAAATTCAGCACCTCGGAGCTTAGGTTGAGATAAAAAATAGTTTCGACGCAGCAGGTAAAATCAACGACAAATCATTCTGTGGATATCCGGGTCTTATTTTAAGATTTAAATAACATATATTAATTAACCTATTTTTGATTAAATTTACTAACGTCGATTAAAACACTGAAATAGAGTGGAATACTCTTTTTAATGTTCTGTACCAATCAATAAAATCAGTGAGTTGTTTTTAGGGGGAAAAAATCAGTGGTTGAGCTGTTTTTTAAAAAAAGAATGCATCTTTCGGTTTGATTTTGGCTACACACTTCTCTTAGAGTTCCATTGGTTAAGGATACCAAAACTCTAGAAATTACTCTTTCCTTCCTTTTGTTCTCTCAGCTTGGACTTCTTGAGTCAAAGCAGAAAAGCAATGGAAATGGATCCATTAGTTCTTTTCACATTTTTATCTATAGAACTTCAAATAAACGACGTTGGGCAGTGGTAATAAAATGGTTTTGTTTAGCAACAACTGTTTTCTCCATCTTGGCGTGAAGGGTTACGTCCCGGTTAGGGTACTACGGAAGTACCATCTACAGAAAATCTTGAGAACTTTCTGTCCTTAATAACTGCCCTTTTAAAGGTAAAGGACATTCCATTTCAGAGCTGTAAATGCCAAGTGTAGGTCTGGGTTCTTCAAATGTTTGCTTTCTTCAGTGTTGATCAAAGACCAATGTGTTTGACTCATGAGGCCCCATTGAAAAATGTTTTGAGAGCAATTACAGACATGACAATAATCAATTCAATTTATTTCTTTTACCTTAAGTAATGTTGCTCCTCCCCCAAAAAAGAATAAAAGAAAGAGTCATTTCAATAAAGACAAAGAAGAGAAGAGGACCGGCTTTACCTATTGCTGGTTAAATGCTGGTGCTGCAAGTGGAAGAAGTTTGATCGTCTCTCTCCTGCTCTAAGACCTGCACTCCTTGTCCTTGTTTTGGATTTAAATGGAACAAACTCCTTTGGTGGCCAGTGGAGTCTTTGTCTTTTGAGATAGAGTATCTTTGGGGCCAACCTTGGTGAAGGAGATGATGCAAAGTACTTGTGAGAAATGAAGCTTCAAAACACAATTTAGCAATTGAAATGTTTGACTGAGGGCATTGTGGGAAATTATCTGAGGATACATATTTTCCACAATTCATGAGCAAGAATCAAGATTGTCCTTCCTCTTAAATGATAACATCTGCTTAATACAAGAGTTGGTACCTGTCGAGCCTTAAATAAAAATGTGCTTCCTTGTTCTCTCTGGATTTTTTTGTGTGTGGGGGGTCTGGGATTGTGGACACTCTTGAACCAAGTGATTACCACACTATGTTGAGAGCTTTTAGGAGCTGATGTATGTATTTTATTTTTAACATATTCTAAAGTGGAAGTGATTTCTGCTAAGTGGGTCCCCTTCTCTGTAGGGGTGTACCATTCCTCACCCCCAGCAACTCTAAACTCAGATAGGAAAAGGTGTACCATAATCAGTGCCTTGATAGAGGGTGAGGGGCTACATAGGTGTGATACCATAAACAGACGTAAGTATTTGTAGACTGGCTCAACAAAATCACTAGGATGTCTCTCATTTCCATGTAGAACTTCCCCATCGCCTGTAAATATGTGGACATTTTCCTAGGAAGGGAAAACTGGGTGTGTGCTGATGTTCTGGCCAAGATTCTTGCAAAGTCCTGTAAAACTAACTGAAGTCATTCATGAAAGATGTTCAAAAAATGATCTGGGCCAAACTTTCAATGTGTAGGATGATCTGGAAGGGTGGGATGAGCACTAACCCTGGACAGACAGCCCTCGGGGTGGGTCAGCACTCACTGTGGTGGCTGAAATGCACCCAGGAATACCCGAGTCACAGGACATCCTGTGCTGCAACCAATGCGCACATCTAGTTCGATTTCCATGGAAGCTGGCTGATTCAATTTGACCCAATGTGGGACCTACCTGCCTTACCAGAAAAAAGAAATCATGATTCCCTTCACTTGGTGGCATCAGAAAATCCATTGTGGAACTGTGAGCAACAGCTTATGTGTGTATGCGTGCGTGTGGGTGCGTCCTCCAGTGCACTTGAGGGTGGTGTAGGTGTTGGCACACATATCCTTTTTCCAAATAGTGTTTGAAGTTCTGTTCTTGTTTGTAATTTAGAAACCTAGTAAATTTCAAAGAGCTTGGTGGTGTTCTCAGACACCTTATTGCATAGTCAGCTTTCCTCCAAAATTAGGTTTTAGCTTTAGTTTTTATTTCTTTTGCTAAGAAATGTGTGAACTCACCATCTGAACTTTTAAATAGGAAACCCCAGGTGAAGAGAAATGAGAGAAAATAGCTAAGATAAAATATGATTAAGGCCGATTTTAACAAAACCTTAAAGTGAAAACACACACAAAAGGCATGCTAACATACTTAGGAAACTCACACGGAAAGTAGATATCCATTGGCACATACGAGAATTCTTTGCCCTTGTGCCCTTGGTCCTCGATGCCCCACTTCTTAACAAAATAAAAGTCAGCAAAAGCCTGCACCGAAGTTTTGGTTGGGATTCAATAATCTAAGCAAAATATGCTCAACAGATGATAGTAGAGATGAAGCCAGAAAACAACTCCAGCTATTTAAACTGCCAAATGAGACATAAAGCTGCATTGTAAAAATCATCTGGAAAACAGGTTTTCCCATTGAAGTCGCTATGTGTTAATTACTGTGAGCTGGAAGGCTGGAGATCGAACGCCTGGAAGCCGACTTTCACCCCGCATACGTAAACGGAAAAAGTGCTGAACCGCAGCCAGAGGGCTCCTGCTCGGACTCATTGCCAATGCATGCCTAGACATTAATATGTGTTCATGGAGGGCTCGTACAGTACGAGGTGTTATTTCCTTATAAAGAAACACCAGGTCTCGCTTTCCATTCTTCTAACAAAATTATTCGCATTATTTATGCTACATTGAGCGATCTAATTTCTTCGTGATAGTCAGCTAATTGCTCTGGCAGGTAATTAGAAGCGGTTTACAACGCAAAGGGCTTTTGCATTGCCCCTCGGATTATTAAGTTGCGCTGTAAATTATACCATATTTGCTGGGAGAAAATTCTTTTGAGCAAGTTCTCTTCCTGCGATCCGAGATGAAATAGCCCCCCACCCCATACAAACCCCTCCCTAGCCACCCCCACTGCCACCACACCCCCTGCTTTTCCTGGACTCAGAGTCGAATGATTCAAAGCACGCGATTTTGTTCGTGTTCACTGGGCCGAAATAACGTGGCCATTATGGCCTGAAATGGGCCAGGTTTGAAGCGAGCTTCCTGTGCGCCTGCAATATCCAGCAGGCATGTGGGAAAAGAACGGCTTAAATGGGGACATCTGTTCAGTGCTGCTCATCTTACTCTTATAGCCAGGTCAGGTTAAGAGAATAACCTGTTCACCACCTTTTTTCTTGTTAATAAGACTATTAGAAAAAAGGGGGCACACACACACAAACAACACTAATTGAGCTGCCATATAAGCAAAGAATCACACACACAAAGGTAGCAGCTGAGTTACAAGAGGAACTGTAAAAAATAACCATTGAGCTATTTCGGGGGAAATCCACAAAACTTCCTGTAGACACACAAAAAATAAACTATAAAAAGTTCACTTATGTGAACTCTTTAAAATATTCCCTACACAAATGAATATATGCAAGGGATCTTAAGAACGCAAAGAGTGACTAATTTTCATTTTAATAAAATTGACCTGAAAATAAATTGGACACTTTTTTCTTAGGCTTTCAAGTACTCCTAAATGCCACATTTTTCCTGTTTTGGTGGTTGTTATTTTGTGTTATTTTGGCTGGTGTTATCTCTAAGGATCTGATGACAAACCCCAAGTGAGAACATTCTAGTTTGTGCCTTGGTTTTAGAAAGTGAATTGTATGACTTTTCACAAATATCAGCCATTTGTAAACCTTGTACAGTGATTTGAACACATGTGTGGTTAAATTCAGAGACCCGGAGCAGCTCCTAGATTATTTGTAATTAAACACAATTCCCAGAGTAACATTTATCTTCCCGAAACTGTGATTGCAATTGTCAACCGTCTGGAGGAGGAGATGGGGTAATCTGCGGGCATTACCTTCACTAGGAACAGAACAGAATGAAAAGAAATCAATAGTGTAGAGGATAAGAATTTAGTAGTTTTTAACTGGGCACCATGTTAGCTGTGAGAAAGTGATATATAATACCAAAAGAGAAAACAGCCAAAACAAATCTATTCTAGTAAAAAAATCGAGATCCACTCATCTGAATGTCTAGGTTTCTTTTCTCTTTCTGCCTACACATGAAAAGCATGCACACATACACACACCATTCACCCCAAATGATCAAACTCTCATTTTCCTATGTGTGTTTCCTTCATTTACATGACGGGGCAGTACAAGTGCTGTAGAATTAATTATCAATTTCATCTACGAGCTGGTAAATGAATATGAAATATACTGTATCACAAGAGTACATGCCTGCCTGTAGAAGTAGCAGCAGGCCACATTAACATAGCATGAAGATATGTTTATGCATGTAGATAAGAAATGGCAAAATGGGTTTTGTTTCCTTTTTTAAAATATAATCTAAACATATAGATGGGAGACTTCAAATGCTCATTTTTGTAATATCTTCATTTTTTTCTATTTATAACTTATCTCCTATTAAGATGACTGTTTGATATATGAGAAAAATCCTCCTTATCCTTATATACCATTAGAAGAGCCCAACTAAGAAAAATCAAAGCTCAGGATAATAGATTACGTGGGTGAATCTCTTTTAAACTCTAACTTTTGAATGTTTGAAGTGACAGAGAAGAAAAAAAGTAAATATCAGGGAGAAATGGAAGAAAAATATCGTGTCAGTAAAGAAAAAGAAAGAAAGAGACGCTCTGTTCCATTTACTAGGATTCACCAAGGCATTGCTTTGCATCCACTAGGAGCTCTTAAGCAAGTAGATCCAGAGTCACTTATTGCTTTGCTGGGGTCAACAAATGCATCCAATTAAGCAGTACCAGGAAAGTAAGGACTCGGTTGTAAATGTGGCCGGACAGTTTCAAACCGAATAACCTCACTAATAGGGGCTATTGTTCAGCGTGGAAGTTCCTATTTTCCAATCAGGAACATACAGCCCTCTCTCAGCTCTCGCCGACTGATCCCTTCCCACCTACGGCTCCACAATCTGCCACCAGCGAGGGGCTTTTATTACCTCCCTTCCCGGGAAATGTTAGGCAACTTTTTCGTAAAGCCACCCGAAGGCAGAGATGGACCACAGAGGGGCACCCCTCAGGAATCCACAGGTCCAAGCCTAGCCAGGTTTTCTTTTTAACAGGAAAGTAACTTTGACCAGAGAGGTACTGACCAGGAAACCTCCCCACAACCTGGCCAGCCCGTTCCTCTAGGGAGCCGCCAGCGGCGCTCAGCTCGCTAGCCGTTCCTCTTTATGCTTTATTTAGCAGGCGACGAGTCCGCGCGCTCGGTGCCCACACGCTGGGGCCGTCTTCCCATCTGGGGAGAGGCTCCTGCCAGGGACTCGCCGCTTGTACCGCATTCACTGGGTGCAGGCGGGCACCCTCGGGTCAGCTTGCAGACCGTGCGTGTCCCTGTCAAAGCTCCGGAAACGGAGACGTTAAGAGCCGGGTTGTGCGTACCCCGCAGAGGTATGCACGGCAGTTCGTGAGCGATTTTTCCCATTAGGCGTCCTTCTTTAGCGCTGTGTGTCTCGGCCCACACTGAACGTTTAAGATTATATTTGGTATTGATGTATTACTTGAATTTGGTGTAGACACTTGAAAGCCTGGATAACTTTGATGCTTTCGACTATAAATCCCTAATTGTATCTAATGGTTACAAATGGCTTTATTTACTTTTCGCTGTATCTACACATTTTAATCTACTAACCAAACAGCGGAGGCATATCTCGCTCCTACACTCCCAAAAGGAAAAGCAAGGATCCAGACCTCCGATTTGCTCTTAGAACCTTCTGGTGTTTTTGGCTGCGGATGTGTAGGAGCTCCAGATCTGAGCACTGATTATTCTTCAAACCCGCCTGCAAAAAAAGCTCCCCTTCTCCCGCTCTAAGGAGATCTTGATGTATATTGTAGCTGCAAGGTGTTAGATATACTTGAGCAAGTTGTTCCCAGGATGTAAATTAGGTCCCAAAAGCTGTTGTCCAAATCGAAGAAACAGAGAAATTAATCTGGGAGACTATCCATCATCACCGGTAATAAAGAGAGCGACATGGATGAGACAGATGATATGATTAAGGGGCTGTGGTCGTTTTAATTAACTTTTTGCTGTCCTGTAATGATCAAACTGGTCACCAGACCCGGTCAATAAGCATGTTAATATCAAACAAATAAAACCAGGGATGATTAAAAACCTCCTGGTTTATTAAATTTGAAATTCAAATGAAATTTATGCTGCAGATGCATACAGAATGCTAATAGATTTTAGCTTTATTGATAGTGGATCCCACAGGTTTGCAAGAAACAGCAGAATATCCATCTACCCCTTTCCTTGCCAGCACGTCAAACTTCATATGGGGTGGGGGAAACTTTTAATTGATATTAGAAACCCTATCTGCTATTTCCCTTTCCCTTCCTCTCCCAAACTTTATTACCGTGATATGATATTCAAGAATAATGATCAAGATATAGAAAGTAAATTGAACTCTACCCTAAAATGCTTAGCCAGGTTGGCTGTATTTGCCAGAGACTACAGTTGTTCTTTCTGGTGGGACAGGATTCAAACGTGATGTGATCACTTCTCCCAAGTGGAGAAAGTGCTGCCTTGAGACTAGTTTTATTTAAATGGAAAGCAAGATTATGGCTGCTTTAATTTGGGGTCCATTATATCATTCTCTTTGTCCTTCCTTTTAATTCTGCTGCTTTATATCTCATGGCACAACCTTAACTAAGTATGTCTTGGGGGTCCACAGAAGGAGAATAGTAGGAGAAAAAAGTTCTTTGGCCAATGCTACTATGAAATAAACACCTCGGTTTTATAATGGGACTAAATGGAATACACATCTATCTCTATATCTATATCTATAGATGTATCTGCACATAAAAAACCTTTGCAAATCTCCAAATGCTATAAGCCAACCTCACATAAATTGAAAAATTCAATATTTTCATTAAATGCACAACACTGTGACTCACTGTCATAAGAAGAATGACACGTGATTCTAAGGTGAATTTACACAAATGAAAAATCTTAGAATTAGGTTGCTCAGAATTGCAGTCACATAATGCTGAGTTTTTCTAATTCCTGGCATTTTTGAGGAAACAGTGGTTAACACCTCTGTTTACTCTCAGAATCAGCATTTAAGATTTTAATAGTCCTGCCTCTCTTCCTTCTAGAAGATAGGATAAAAAGATAAAACAACTATTCATACAAGGGAGTGAGTCTTCCTTCAAAGCTTTTTTCTCCACCTTCAAGGGTGACAGTATTGATTAGAATTAAACCCCAAATTTGAGCAACTGTATATTAGGTCCTTAAAATGAATATTATTATAGAAAGATACCCAAGCAATGAAGTTAATTCTCTTTTATTTGTTAAACGGAGTTCCCTCCTTCCCCCACCCCTTCCTCCTTCTGGGCTGGCCTGTCACGCCTTCTCAACGCGCTGAAATCATTCAGAGCGGCTTCCAGGGAGAAGCACGACATTTATGGTAAGCGTCAGCCTTCAGAAAAAGAAAGCAGTTCATTAATTTACTTCACACTTACTTTAAAGTTTGAGTGCGCACCTTACCCCCTTAATCAATAGATATGAGGTACAGTCAATATCTCCACAAATTAAAAAGAAGTCAGGAATCCCAACTTTCATTCCACAAACAGCCTCAACTCTGCTCAGTGAAATTTACACCAAAGAAACAACCTGACTTTGGAATTCAGTAAACCTGGGAGGATTCTTTTGACAACCCCAGTAGCTTTGGTATCCTTGAGGAGAGTTCAACAGCAACAATACAGTAAGGCTGTTTCTCTAGTCAGAACAAAACAGTTCTCCCATCCAGTCACTTTTTAATCAATTCTAGCTTAAAAGTAGACTTCTGAGAGCATTTGTAGATGCTTAAAAATACGAATTACTGTGGCTTAAGAAACATGAATACTTAGTAGGGTTCCAAGGGCTCTGAACTTTTTTGCTACACTGGTGTACTTCCTGTGGTTTAGGAAGTTGCCTTAGAGTCGCAAGGAAATTGTAATTACATTTGAAGGCACCTAATAACACAAATGGTAAACAAGTAACTAAAACCCACATTTCCACTGGGTTTATATATTAACATGGACATATTAGTAGATCTGTGGCCCAGACACTATTAAACAGAGACGCCTCCGCAAGTACTGTCCAAGCTTTATCAAAAACTTGTGTCTGTTTTTGCATAAATAGAACCCACAGATTGGAATCAAAGCCTGATTTTTTTCCCCTCAAGAGGCAGTAGGGTTTCCGGTGAACACTTCTAAATTCTGTAGCACACTCCCCACTTTCTCACAGTAAAAATAACCCTCTCTTAAACCTTTCTCTAACCCTTTTGAATTGAAATTTACTCAACACCGAGGGACAAACACACCTCCTCTCCTAGAGTGAGACGTGCACTTCCAAGACAGAAGCCTACCTCAGAAAAAAGAAAAGGGAAGGGAGGGAAAGCGCCATCACATCAAAGTAACAATTTAAGGGTGCGGGCGCGCACACGCACCCCCCCCCCGCCCCAGGCCCCAGTCCCTTCAAAAAAACCTCTCCGACTTCCAGTCTTTTCCCTATTTAGCTGGAAAGCTACGAAGGCAAAGGTTCAGTATTTCTTTTCTACCAAAATGTGAGAGTATGAGAAGTTAAGACAAAAACCCCCCAAAACAAAAAAAAGAACAACAGCCCCTCAAGATTTTAAAGGGAACCACAGGAAGTTGGTGACAGTGGTAGCATTTGCGAATATTTATTTACCCAGCCTCACTCAACTTCGCAGTCAGTTTCTTCCAATCGCCAATCTCCCTCTTGCGCACGAACACTTTATTGTCTTGTTTCTATTCCCCACCCCCAGCTTTGGTGTGCGCGCGCGCACACACACACGAACGCGCACACACACATAAGCGCGCGCACGCACCCTCCCTCCTCTCTCGCACAAGCGCACACATTCGCACCCCTCCTTCTCCACCCACACCAAACACACATCCCTCCTCTCCCGGCTCCAGCTTTACCGCGGCGACCCTCTTCCTCTTTCAGGTTTGTCGCACTCAGTTACACGCGCGTGCACTCGCAACCTTCTTCCATACTTTCTTGCTCGGTCCCTCTACGCACCCCGTGTCGCACACGCAGTTTCACAGCACACACAACACCCTCTTTCCCTGCGCGCTCTCCTTCCCCCTGCACCTTGTCTCTGTTGCACTGTCACAATGGCAGCCCCTTCCCCATCTCTGCACTGTCCCCTGGTTCCTGGCTAGGTCTTACTCAATGCTCAGTTGCATTGTTACACACACAAGCGCGCGCACACACACGCACGCACTTCGCAACACACGCGGCGCGACCCCCCTCCTTTGCCACCCTCCCCACCGGCGGCGCCGATGACCTCACGGCGCGCGCGCGGCGCGGCCGGGCGAGCCCGCAGATTGGCTGGCTGCGCCTCCGCGGCACTTCAAAGCCGGAGAGGGAGCTACAATTGTGGTGGAATGGGCGGAACTGATCATTGTATTGCACACCTCTAAAAAAAACACTGCCTCTGATTTATCAATATAAAAAAGATCCTCTGAGAGGAGGAGGGCACTTTTGTGTGATGGCAACTTCACTTCTAGGGGTGAGTCTCAGGATTTTCTCTTGCTGGTTTAATTAGTTTCCTTTTATTGCCGATCGTAGGGGGTTAAAGTCGCCCCGGCCAGGCCACGGGCTATCAGTCTCTCTATAGAGGGCTTTTTTTTTTTCTTTAAATACAAGTGAGTTTGGAGAAAAGAAAGGGGGAGAGGGGGGCCGAGCCACTTTTTTTCAGCGCAGGAAAAGGCTGGAGGGGCATTTAGCCGAGCCACCTCGCCGCGCCTGGCTGCTCCCTGCCTGGGAGACCTGCGCCCAGCCCACTTTCCAGGCGACGTCTCGGGGGTAGAGAGCAAGGTTTTCCTCTGGCCAAATTACAGATTCACCTCCTTCCCCTTAAAAAAAAAAAAAAAAAAAAAAAAAAAAAAAAAAAAAATCGCAGCCCGCCTTGTCTTGCAGGTATGTTGAACTCCTTTTTACTATTGTAGATAGACTTTTAAAAAAAAGAAAAGAAAGAAAAGCAGGAAGAGCGAGTGAGCCTTCCAGATTGATCTCTTTTGGCCTGGGAGAAACGACCCGGGATGGGTTTCTGGGGGACCGGAACAGGATTTTTCAAAGCTCTCTCTGGATTACAGGGGAAGCGCTCTTAAAAGCAATCCAAATGCTTTCGCCCCATGCTTCTCGGCCAAGGAAACTTCCTTCCTCCCCAATCTGGACTTTTTGCTTGTTTGCTTCGAAGTGTCTGGGGCCTTCTGTGCGCAAGAGTGTTGTTTTAGGTGAGAATACTTGTCAAACTCTTCTTTAGCGTGGCGCTTTGCTGCGGAGTCAGACGCCGGCAGCCCAACTTGTCCCCTCCCGTAGAGTAGGAAGCCGCCGGGCGCCGGGGCTGTTGGGGGCGCCAGGTGAGTGGTGGCGGCGCCGCAGCGAGAGATGGGGTGCAGCGGGGCGTCGTGGAGGCTACTGCCGGACTAATGCTCGTCTCTTCCCTCCCTCCCCCGCCGGCCCTTTGCCCACCACCCCTCCCCCACCTCCTCTCCTTCCCGCAGGAAGAACCGAGGTTGGGATCCACTCCTCTGGCCATGCTGGCTGCTACCTGTAATAAGATCGGCAGCCCCAGTCCATCTCCCTCCTCCCTCTCGGACAGCTCTTCCTCCTTCGGGAAAGGCTTCCACCCCTGGAAACGCTCCTCGTCGTCCTCCTCCGGCAGCTGCAACGTCGTGGGCTCCAGCCTCTCCGGCTTTGGCGTGTCGGGGGCCTCCCGGAACGGCGGCTCCTCTTCGGCGGCGGCGGCGGCCGCTGCTGCTGCCGC
>NW_004955410.1:23396724-23403008 GCF_000276665.1 Chinchilla lanigera | reverse complement strand
GGCGGCGGCGGGTCCTCGGCGCACTCGCAGGACGGCTCGCACCAGCCGGTGTTCATCTCCAAGGTGCACACCTCGGTGGACGGGCTGCAGGGCATCTACCCGCGCGTGGGCATGGCGCACCCCTACGAGTCGTGGTTCAAGCCCTCGCACCCGGGCCTGGGGGCCGCGGGCGACGTGGGCTCGGCCGGCGCCTCCAGCTGGTGGGACGTGGGCGCCGGCTGGATCGACGTGCAGAACCCGAACGGCGCGGCGGCGCTGCCCGGCTCGCTGCACCCGGCCGCCGGGGGGCTGCAGAGCTCGCTGCACTCTCCGCTCGGAGGCTACAACTCGGATTACTCGAGCCTCGGCCACTCGGCCTTCAGCAGCGGCGCCTCCTCGCACCTGCTCAGCCCCGCGGGGCAGCACCTCATGGACGGCTTCAAGCCCGTGCTGCCCGGCTCCTACCCGGACTCGGCCCCGTCGCCGCTGGCCGGCGCGGGCGGCGCCATGCTGAGCGCCGGGCCGTCGGCGCCGCTGGGGGGCTCCCCGCGCTCCTCCGCCCGCCGCTACTCGGGCCGGGCCACCTGCGACTGCCCCAACTGCCAGGAGGCGGAGCGGCTGGGCCCGGCGGGAGCGAGCCTGCGGCGCAAGGGCCTGCACAGCTGCCACATCCCGGGCTGCGGCAAGGTGTACGGCAAGACGTCGCACCTGAAGGCGCACCTGCGCTGGCACACGGGCGAGCGGCCCTTCGTGTGCAACTGGCTCTTCTGCGGCAAGCGCTTCACGCGCTCTGACGAGCTGCAGCGGCACCTGCGGACCCACACCGGCGAGAAGCGCTTCGCCTGCCCGGTCTGCAACAAGCGCTTCATGCGCAGCGACCACCTCAGCAAGCACGTGAAGACGCACAGCGGCGGCGGCGGCGGCTCGGCGGGCTCGGGCGGCGGCGGCAAGAAGGGCAGCGACACCGACAGCGAGCACAGCGCCGCGGGCAGCCCCGCCTGCCACTCCCCGGAGCTGCTGCCGGCCCCGGAGCCCGGCCACCGCAACGGCCTGGAGTGACGCGCCGCCTCCCACCTGGGCGCGCCGGCCTCCACTGCAGCCTCTCTCCCTGCACCCTGCTCGCTCTCTCGATCGTTCTTGTCTCTGTCTTTCTCTCCCCCTTGACTTAGCTCTGTAAAGGGGATGTGGACATGTAAGTAACACGCCTGGGTGTCCCAGGCCCTGGCTTCCCTTCACCACGGGGCACCCGCCCGAGCGCGGGTCAGCGCTTCCCCGCGCCAGCCTCAGGCTGGCATAACTTTTAGAGGGTAGCGGCCATTGGAGTTAGACCTGGACGAATCCAGTGCCTGGGAGACCAGGGACCTCCGAGTCGGCGGGAACGGCCCGGCTGCGCCAGCCTCAGCCTGTGCAGAGAGGCGGGTGGGGTGGGAAACCGGGCAGGGCGTCCCCGACGGTGCAGCCGCCTGGACGCCTGGGTTTTAGATCCGCAACCCTAGGCAACCTCGGCCCCGGAGCGCCCTGCTGGGCAGCCGCGCACTGCCGCACCCCGCGCTGGCAGTCGGAGCTCCGTGGGGTGCCGGTCTGGCCGCACCAAGACGGCGGAGAGTTTGCAGTTTAACTTTCCCAACGTCAGCTCTGCCTGCTTTTTCTTTGTTCCCTGAGGTGGGACCGTGCAAGTTTCAGCGAAGGGCGGTCTTGGCGAGCCGCTGCAGGAGCCTTTCATCTTTATAACATTTTTTTTAAAACTAAAAAACTAAGAGGAAAAAAAGCAGCTTTCCACTTAGTTTCCCTTCTAGGTTTTTTTTTCCTCTGCCAGTAAGCACGTCTTTCAAAACTGCTCAGATTGATCCCAAAGTTATTTTGATCGCAGTAACTTAACTTATGGGGTGGGGGCGGGGTGAGGGTAGGTGTCTTTTTCTTATGCAAAAATACCCCCTTTCCGGTGAAACCAGATTAATTATCTTCTTGTTTGTCCTTTTCTACCTCGGTTTTCACCACTCCCTGACATAATCTCCCAGTCTTTTCTTGTGGTCAATTTGTATAGTACCCTTTCCTAAATTCTTAAAATTCACTGAAGATTTTATGGTTAAACTTTTTTTTGTGATCGAAACTTAAAAACAAGTGAAGAAGCTATCGTTTATATCAAATGAGGCAGTAGTTTACATGCCAAAAGAGAGAAATTGGAAAAAAAAACACGAAAACTTTGTAAAATATATCTGAACCTAATGGTTTGTAAAACTGGAGAATCGTTCTAGATTAGTTATCAATTAAATATAACTCCACCGGTGTGAGGTGCAGTTGTCCAGGAGACGATTTTGTATAGTATTTTTCTTGTACATTACTTCCAGTAAATATTTGAAAATATATTGAAGTAAACTTGATTTTTTTTTTTTTGTCACAGAAAATATTAAGAGTTATTGTTGCGGTTCTGATGAGCTGCAGGTTTTTTGAACTCATTTCTGGAGGTGCAGAGCCAGAAACGCACTTTCGGGGCCTAGTTTTGCTCGAATATGAATTTAGATAGGTATCAAACTGTAACTAAGACAATATTTGATAAATGTTGGATGACATTTAATTTAATGGAGCATGTACTTATTTGCATTTGCTGGCAGTTCAGGCATAGTTAAAGTGAAGAGTTCTCCTATATTTCATAATAACTGGGTCTGCCAAAACCCATGTATTAAATAAATTGTCCAAGTGAAACTCGACTAACTTTGGCCTTTGTGTATTTCCTGAAGGTAATATTGTTAACTGTTAATAAACACTCCTGACACCACATTTAAATGTTTGCAGATTCTGCAAACTAATTGCTCATTGTAATGTTGAAATAATTTGGATATTTCACATTGAAATGAAAAGCCTTTCTCTGGAACATTTTAGACTTGCATTTTAAATGCATGAAATGTAATTGATTTATTTGTAATATTTTAAATGGTATTAATAAACTCAGATAAAAGACTAGGCCAGTTAATTTGTATTTTTTTTCCCCTTTTTAAACTATGGACATTTGCATTTAAATCTTCAGTTTAAATGTCTAATTTAAAGAGAAATGACCCTGTTTTTGTGATAATATTTAAATAACTGCCTTTAAGATATTACTTAGATGGAAAGATCTATTTGGCAAAGCTGTTTTCTCTATTTACCCAGATAAAGATTATAGTGTCTAAGAAATGTAATTAATTATTTACCGGTAGATTTAGCTCATAGCATCAGGATTTACTGACCTCTTAAAATTTGTCCTAAGTCACCAAACAATTCAAAGAAATTTCCCCATTCTGCTTCCATTGCAGCATGCAGGAGTCAGGTTGTTGGCTATTGATTACATTTAGTATTTAAAAGGCCAAGCCTTACATTGGAAGATCAATACATCTAAAATCAAAACATGGGTTTGGGGATAACTTTTCTTGTTAGGAGGTGGAGGAGGTCAAGCTAACAAAAGCTTGTTTCTGGCATTCGCTGTCCTAGCTAAAGATTATGTGGAGGTAAATATCAGTAGTAGATTCCTGTTGAAATGAGTTATCTGTTCTTTTAAAGTCTCTAAACAGCCACCAAAGAAAAGGAAGGTTAAACCTTAATCTATTTACTAGGCTATTGTTCAAAGGTGTCAATGATGCCAATAAAAAATATTGTCTTGTTATGTCTAAGTGCATTTAAGCAATGGGTGTTCCTTGAGCCATACTTTGAAACATAAAATACTTTAAATGTTGATTGATGTTATTTCAAACTATTTCACTATTAGATTAATATTATTTTGAATCAAACTGAATAAAAAGTTAGTGTGTTCAGATTCTGACAAGTTTAGCTTCTTTCTTTCTGTTTGCTTTTTTTCCATGCTGAGTTCAGTCTTGGTATTCTAAACTGAAAAATTTCCATTGAAATTTATGTGAAATCATTATAGTACATAGAAACAAAAGAAAATGCAGAGAACTGTATTATGAATTCTGGGGGAAAAAACAACTAAGGTTTTTGTTTAGATGTATTTTAGAATAAGATTGTGCCCAAGTAGCAGACAGCCTTAATCTTCCTGTCTGTGCAGATATTTGAGGCCTCCAGTCCTTATGGTTTTAGACAAACAAGTTAGCTTTGATTCTTTGGTATACTGTAGTGCTTAATAATGGTTATTAAAAGTAAAATGGTCTCTTTCTGTCACTTTCCTCCTAGGAATAACATGCAGAACACAGTTTAAGTGTTGTTTCTTTTTTATTGAAAGTTGCAGTGCAGAGGGATTCGCAGAGAACGGTTCTGAAGGAGTTAAATGTAGTGGCAGGTAAGAGCAAAGCTGCTTGGTACACTGAAAATATCAGCTGAACTACATGCAGAATCAACCTTGTTTTGAGCAGTGGGTTATCACAAGAAGAGATGTGTGAAGATTTATTTGGGGTGGTCAAAGGGGGACTAATTTTTTTTTTTTTGTCCTACAGATGTATAAACTTTCACTTTCTTTGGTTCTTCTTCTACCCCTGGCTTTGCTTGTTTGTTTTGATGGCTGTTGAGCAGTATTTTTAGATTAGTTTTCTGCAGAGTCCCCGTTTTTTTGGGGATGAGCATCCTCTTTGGGTCAGCAGAGGACAAGTGCAAAACTGATTTTTTTTTTGGTCCTGCTTTGTCTGATAAAGCACTCACCAATGGCTGGAAGCTCATTTGGATGACCCAGAGTCTGGGTCTCACTTTGATCCAAAGGACAAGCTCCTAGTCTCGCAGATCAAGGTAGAGTCAAACTAGTTGTTGACCCAGAGGTCAGGCCAGCATACATAAGCCCATCCTCCAGAGACTGGAAAAAGGCTGCCTGGCACAATCCAATCTTTTTATTTCCTCCCTCCTCTCTTGTCCAAAGTTGAGTGTTTCTCCTTGCCCTCCTTCTTTTGTTTTGTTTTGTTTTGTTTTTTCCTGGCTCCTTCTTGACCTCTCTTTTGGGAAACTTGCACACTTAGGAACATATATGGTAAAATTGAACCACGACTAAAATATTTTTTGCTAGAGATTTAATTTAAACAAATGTCCTTTACTCTCCTGATACTGAAAAAAGATCCTGGGTGGGTTTGCTTCTGTTCCACTCTCCTCTTACCCTAGTGTTGGCATAATTTCTCATCTGAGCTTCCCTTGGGTAGAGGATGCTAAAATTAAAGACAAGTGATGAGACTGGACTCCTGAGTGGGCAGATCGATAGTTCTACCATCAACATTTTCATCTCCCCGTGGATCTTCCGGTGAGATTACTGAATGGAATGTTATGGAAGGCCTGTGAAGGAATTTATTTAAAATAAATATTGTATTTATTATAGAGGATTAGCTTAAAGGTCAGATGATCTTTTGGGCTGGTAAATGAAGGCAAAAACCTACAGGGAAGCAGTATAGATTTGATTATTCTCAGGTGCCTAACATACATATATAATACCATATACATGTAGAGGTAAACATAGTAAAAGAATGCCTACGTTTTATTTGATTTTTCAAATAGCCTTGAAGAAGTATTGATTTGATTCAGTTATTTTGAATAAACTGGTTTTAAATTTTCCTACTGATTTTTGCTGCTTCTGTCCAGTTATCATTTTTTACTAAAATAACCACAGGCATTACCTGTGTGTGTTCTCTCATTTCCCCCTCCCTCCTCCCCTCTTTCCTTTCCTTCCTTCCTTCCTTCCTTCCTTCCTTCCTTCCTTCCTTCCTTCCACGATCCAACCAAGTAATTCCATCCCTCTACTTCAAGAAATGCTGTTCTGGAAGGAATCAAAAGAGAGTAATGTACTCATTTAAAGTTAAGGTTTTCCCTATCAGTGGCATTTTATTTTGAAGACTTTGCTCAGTCTTGTTGCTGTTATTTTTTAAAAAAGATGTAGAACTCGTTTGCGCCCTTTTTTTTTCCCGCTTCCGGATTAAAGGAAAGCCGGTAATTCCTGGCCGCCCGGCCCGGCCGCCGCGGTGTCAGGGACGCGCGCCAGCGGCCCCCTCTGCGCGTCCGCCGCGTCCGAGCCCCGGAAGGTTTGCGCCACCAGGGGGAGGGGCTCTATTTTCCCGGTCCCTGGGCGCGCGTTTAATTTAATTTAGTTTTCGGTGGAGTCGCGGAAGCAGCCTCCTCCGTCCGTCCGTCCTGGGGTCCTGAGGCCGGTCGGGTCTCCGAGAGCACCAGGCACGGCGAGGGCTGTCGGGGTGGCCAGGGCAGGGGTCCGGCGCGTTTTATTGTTCCAAAGGCGCTGCAAGTTCACCGCCCGGGGCTCGGGCCGCGGCTGCTGGCCGCTCCTCCCGCGGGGCTCCGGCGGAGGCCCGGCCGCCCGGTTTCCCGCGCGCTCTTTCTCACTGGGGTCCGGG
>NW_004955410.1:23377765-23396164 GCF_000276665.1 Chinchilla lanigera | reverse complement strand
CGAGGTGGCGCGCTCGGTGCGCCGCCGTGCCGGGGCCCCTGGGGCCGGCCGAGGTCGCTCTGCCCGAGCTGTTGCGGTTTCTCCTTGGCTTTGCCCTCGGCTTCCTGCCCTGCTCGCCTCGTGCCCGCTCTGCCCCCTTCGCCCGCTTCCCCTCGCGCTGGGCCGTCAGCGCGGCGTCCTGCCCCGTCGGAGGCTTCGCTCTTGCCGCTCTAGTGTGGATGTGTCAGAGTCGCGCTTCCCCGCTCTGTTAGCGCAGAGAGCGAAACAGTCTGGCTGGCTGAGAACGCACCTTGTCCTTTAAAGTGCCAGGAGTCAAACTGCGCTGTAGCCATCCGGGGACCACCTGGGGACACTCTGATAGGTAGCTACAGAATCACGGTACCTGTTGAACAGGACGAAACTTTGCTTTAGCGCGTTGTGCTCAGAACCCAGCAACCTCTCTCGGGCTTCCTTCCCTTTTGGCCTTTCCTGTTGACCCCTATTTGGGGGCGCTAGGACATGTTTTGGTGGCATTTGAAAGGAGATAAGGACTCTCCCGGAGAAAGTACCAGCCGCCCTCCCAGGCTGTCCGAGGAAAGGAGTTGGCTGCTTTAAAACTCCCCGCCCCTCGCCCTTCACACTTTTAGGCACCTCTTAAACTTGGCGATTATGGATGGTTATGCACGCCTCATCTTTTTGCTTTCAAGGCATCCTGAGACCCGTCTGCACGTATTCAGGGAGTTCTCAGGGATGCACACCTGTGCGTGCCAGGATGCTGTCCGTTGGTTAAATCCACTGTCCCACTGACCCTGGTACCCAGAGCGGGGAAGGAGAGGGTGGTCTCTCTCTTCTGCAGCGCGGCTCAAAGCCCCTGCAGCCGCCGGGAGGTGCAATCTGGCATCCAGGAGCTCCAGGATATAATTGACACGTCCGCCTCCGGAGCTGCCACCACCCTCCTCCCTCAAACCAGCTGGTGATGCGAGCCCCTAGCCCACCCCCTCGCTCCGGGGTCCGGAAAGCCGGGCAGCGCTGGAATGCCGCGTCCTCTCACCCTATTGTGCCTAGGTGTGGAAAACCACTGGAGGACAGAGCTTCGCGCTTTGATCTCATGTCCCAGTCATTCTTTAGCACAGAGGGGTGAGTTTAAATTAAATTTCTTTCTCTGCTGATAAGTTCTAATGGGCCTCAGAAGGTGAATAATTATGCAGTAACATTTCATGGGTTGTTGGAGTGGGAATTCCCACTGCGCTGTCACCAGGAACAGAATTTCTCTCGTATGCTCCATGCTAAATGAAGCTTCGCAGCTACAAGTGTCTTTCAAATCTCCATGTAGATGATCGAGTCTTTCCTTACTTTCACCTTTCTTGCCCCTGCAAAGAGTAGCGTACTTTTTTTTTTTTTAAATTGAAGTTCTATTAGTGGTTTAAAAATACTTTAAAAATCATTACTAAAAGATTTTATTTTTGAAGGGTGAGAAAAACTTTGTTTTCATGATAAAATCAAGATAAATATACACTCAAAAAAAAAAAAAAAAAAGATAAATACGCACTCATAAAAGCTGGGGGTTACATTTTCCCGGAAGGAAAAAAAGCTTCTGAGTACCTGGACCTTAGGCTTGCTACCTCTTTTGACTTCTTTTGGTGAGTTAGTGGTTTTTGAATCCTGAGACTAAAGGTCAGGATATGGTGCTGCTGGAGTCTTAAGATTTCATCACTAGTGTTCTGGACCCACCTAATTTCAGAGCCCATTCGGTTCAGAAATGGACTTTCCATGGGGAAAGTTTAAAAGGAAAAATGTCTCTGTTGCTTTGTGCAAAGTAGACAACTACCTAGTACTAGAAAATGTGGACTGACTTCTTTAAGATTTTAATTTACATTTAATTTTCTCCCAAGCTAGATATGAATCAGCAGCAGCAGTTTGGATATTGTAAATGGGTCATGGCATTTTGATACTCAGAAGGAAATTAGACTCTTATCTAAGTCAAAGAACTTAAAATTTGTAATTAAAAGCACAATGGAACTCTTTATGGCTTTGTTTTTTAAATAAAATTCTTTATTCTTTATTCACACCAGTGCTTCATTGCGTAGCATTTTCCTTGTTTACTTTTCTTCTCTTTAAATTTCTTCTCTGAAGTGAATTGAGCTCCCACAAGCTTTAAGATGTCTAAATCAACACATAGAAACTGGAGCCTGCTTATCAAGTTTTCACTCCTCTCTTGGCAACTAATTTGAAAAGCCCCAAACAATGAGTTGATTTACATTATGCTCATTTCACCCTAAATTCTGCATCAATGTTGAAAGACCCTTAATAATTCACTTTGGGTTATCTTTACGTCTTTGGAGGAACCAACCCTTCCAGCTTTAAGTTTTTTAGCTACTCCATTTTAAGTGCTGAAACAGAAGAAAGAAAGTAGATGTTTTTCTTTCCCCTCCTAGAGTTCAAGTGATTGTCTAGTTCAACTGAAAATAAAGGATTTGCACTGCCCAATTTTGCACACAATTTAATGCCCCTAATTATTCGAGCCCCTTGTCATCAGGTTTCCCATCAGTTCAGGAAGTTTTGTGCTCCTTCTTATTTGCTGATCAATGCTTGGTTTCTCTCTTACATACCTCTCCCTTATTTTATCCTTTTTGTTTTTTTTTCCCTAGGCAGGTTCTTTCCCTTTGGAATTTGGCAAACAATGGTCTTTCTAAGGGAGGGGGAGTGGTAGGTGAAAATGTAGTTAAAGATGTTCACTGTCGTTTAGTGATGCTTTAGAAGTATTACATATATACCTATATCTAGATCTAGATATATATTTAAGCAGGATTTGTCTCCGACATATGACAAATTTATTGGGGGGGGAATAACCTTTTTCATCACATTAAATTATGTTTCTTCTCAAACTTTAAGATAATAACATTCATGTAGTTGACACTTTGGTTACTTTTGTACTTCGAGACAAATTAAATTGTGCTTTTTCTCCCAATAGTAACTATTTGACCTAACGCTGCTGTGGTTAACTTACAGACTTTGTACTAAGTCGTCGGTGTTGAGATATTTTAGTGAATATCATGTTTGAATATTGTAATAGTAATCAAGAGAGCAGTACAACAACTTCGTAAATATTTTGGTAACACAAGATTGTTTACTTTCTAGCTGTATACACTTTGTAGAAAGCATATAGTATAATTTATCTACTATATAATTGTTAAATGAAATACATTGCTTAGTGGCATATTGTGTTTTATCATATATATCTTGGAAAAATCAGATTTAGTGATGTTTTCCATTCTTAAAATTCTACGTGGTTGTTTTGCAGAGAAAAATAATAGTTTTACAAGAGTGATGTAATAGATACCAGGTGTAGAGAAATGGTATTTCTGTTTGTGAGATAGTTTAGAACTATTTCTATTATTTTATGCTCCAAAAGCGCTGGCATTTTTTTTCACTTCCTGTTAAGGTGAACTTTTGATTTTGGAATCTTAGGTTAATAAAAAAGTTGTAAAATTAGTATGTAGATGTGATTTTTTCTTTCTATTAACATTTTATTTATGATGGAATATTTGTTAAATCTAAGAAATCAATATTGGTGTAGTTTTAAAAAAATTTATATGAAGAAATAAATTAAAAATATTGAATTTCCCATTAGTCAGTTGTAGGATATATCTTAGAAAAAGGTTGACCTCTTCCAGGTCAGCTTCTTATAATCAGCTGGCGTATGTACTAAACTAGTAAATAGTGGTTCCTTTAATATATGGTTTCTTTTGAATGAAGGATTTTTGTTTTTTCATAGCTAACTAAAATCTAAGAAAATGTATCTTGTTCAGTTTTACATTTTTATTGCATGTGTGGAAGCACCATATTAAATTTTGGGAAGAAATATGGTTAATATTTTCTCAAATTATCAAAATATCTTTTCAGCAGTATTCTGTCTGTGGTCTGTATGTACCTTTAATCCTACAATTTGAGATGGTTACTCTATTATTTTACTATTGTAGTAAGTTTAAAATATGAATAATCTAATGATTTCATTTACTTCTTCCCATACTTTTCAACTTAAATTTTAAGATTTTTTTTGCTAAGGAACTGAGTTTTTCAGAGTATAGAAAGCTTTAAAACCTAATAATTGAGGCTTTTTTTCTTTTTCCTTGGCACAAATAAGCGTATCTTTTACATGCCATGGAGTAATAAACTTGCATGTGTTTTGTTTTGTTTAAGATTATAAGGAGTATCAGCAAAAAGGCTATTTTTTATTTAGAATATAGTTTCACCATACCTAAGTGAAGATAAAATGCAAGATACCCATTTAAACTTGAATGTTATTTTCTTTCACGTTTTAGTGTTGGGGATTAGACCCAGGGCTACCAGTATTCTAGGCAAACACTCTACCACTGAGCTCACTCCCTTCCGCTAAGTTTGAATTTTCGGTAAGTGAAATTCTTTTCAAGGTATAAGTATCCCTTGTGTGATTTTGGGGCCATCTTTTTATGATTTGTTAGTTTTTGACATCCAAATTTAAATGGATGGCCTGATACTCATTGTTTTTTTTTTTTTTTTTTTTTGCTGTTGCCCTTTAAAAAAATACATTTTATGTATCTATAAGGATAAAGAAAGCTGAAATTGCAAAATCTGCATAAAAACAAAGTAGTGCCTATTCACAAAGATGCTGAAGGTAGCATTCTGTACTAATTGAAAGTTAAATTTGAAAGGGGAATGCAGGGCAGGAAGAAGTTAGGATTTACTCATTACCTGGAGAGTGAACATACAAAATTGATTTTCCTGTTTACTCTTCCCCCGCCCCCCCCCCAGGTCATTTTCTTCCTTTGGAGCCATCCTTATTCATTTCTTCTTTTCTTTTCTTTTTTTTCTTTTTTTTTTTTTTTCTTTCTCATTTAGAACACTAGGAATGCTCCACCTCGCTAGGAAATTTCACTTACCTAGCTTCCAAGAAGATAATATTATGCTGATTCTTGGTCACTACTTCCACACTGCTTTCAAATATGGCATTAATGCTGTAAAAAGAGGAGGTGTCTTTAAAAAGTCTAACTTCTTTCCTTTTATTTTGGACCTAGAATTAAACTCAGGACCTTGTGCTTGCCAGGCAAGCACTGTGCCACTGAACTATTATCCCTGGCCCCAAAAGGTCTAATTTCTAATCATTTGATACGTGCAGTAGTGACACTGCTTCCGTGCATCTCTTCCTCTGTTCTTTACACCCGTGCCCTGCTGGAATTACTCTCACTTTAACTGCACAAATGTGAACTCCTGTATTTGTAGGAGTGGTAACAGGGGTACTGTGTACCAAATTCGTTTGCTACGTATTCCATGAATTATGGTAGAATAATCAAAAGTTAAAGTTCTCTGTACCAACAGGATTCTTTTCCCTTCTATGAAAATAATACTGTGAGACATTTGGTAATACCTGCTCATGTATGCTGTTTTCTCAAAAAGCATCCGTAATATTTATGAAGTAGCTTGCTTTCTTGTGGTTCTATTCTGTTTTTTTTCATTTTTCTCTTTTTTGAGATAAGGTTTCACTCTGCAGTTCAGGCTGGCCTTGAACTCGCAGTGCCTCCTGCCTCAACCTCTCAAGTACTAGGATTACAGGTGTGTGCTACCACGCCTGGCTCTCGTGGTTCATTTGGGCTAGTAATTTAATTTTTCTATTTGTTTCCTATCTCTGATAATTACTGTTTGTGATCATCTTGAGAAATAACGGATAAAATTCTGTGTCGTTTATACTCAATACTGGTCAGGAAGGGGAAAAGGGAAAAGGACCCTGGCAGCTAAGTTTTCTCTATCTTGCCTTCATGTAGCTCATATATAGTAAGGAAATCAGATGAATCAGAAAGAAAATAAAGGCAACTTTTTACCCATAAACTGAGTTTGTATCTAGGACCGAGGCTTCAAAGAGAGCCACTTCTTAGATTCTTCTTTTACCAATAGATATGGTGATTACTGTGAGAGGTCAGAATAAATGGAAGGTGGGAAATTAGGAAAACTAACTTTGGAAACTGACCTGATGGTGGCACTCACCACGAAACTAGATTGAACGTGGTCTCCCACAAACTGTCCGCCTTTACTCCTCCCTTCGTTTCATTTAGGTTCATAAAATCAGTTAGATATTCATTTGGACTTTGCTTTTTCAGTGGTGGGGACTGAGCCCAGGGGCCTGCACAAGTTAGACAAACTAGGCAAGTGCCCTACCGGTGAGCTTCACCCACAACGCTGGATTAACAAGTATTTTTAAAAAATATAGTTACTTTCCAGAATTGTAATGGAGGCATTCACGTACAAATACAGATATTTTTTTCCTAGTATTACTACCTCCATTCTACTCAAAGACAACATTTCAATAAAAGTTTGGTTTATTTATTTTTATCTAGTGCTGGGGATCAAAACCAGTGTTTCATACATGCTAGGCAAATGCTCTACCACTGAACCATATCCCAGTTCTCAATTGATCTTAAACTTCATTTTTTAAAAAGACAATCAGATGCCCACTGAAAAACACAAGAAAGTGTGGAGAATGGACTAAGGATGGAGTGTGCTTGCCTAGCATACATGAGGCCCCAGGTTTAATTGCTAGTACCCCACCCCCCATCTCATCCCCCAAGAAAGAAATCATGAGAAATGGAAAGAAAATTGGCTTCATCTTACTTCTCAGACAGGGTTGTGTCTTTTTTAAATCATCTTTTTTCTATGTGATATTTTTCTAACATACAGACAGGAGATTGTTAACTACTTTCCTCCCCAGTATTTAAATGGATTTCCCTTAAAGATTCTTTGAAAACATAACCTTAAATGGCTAAAAATACTGTATGGAATGCATACATCAAAATTTTACCAATTTCCCTAATAGTGGACATTTATTTTTTTTTCCTTGAATGCTCAGTATTACATACTGCACTTTTTTGTTGTTCTAATTTCTGATTCTTTCCTTAGGATACTAAAAGAGCAACGTTCCTAAGGGAAAAAGACACTTTAAAGGTCCTAGAGAGAGAGGACCAGATTACTCTCCGGGAAGGCTATAGCAGTTCATGGTACAATAAACCGAGTGAGAGCAGATCAGCCTTAAATCTCACCATTCTTGAATTTTTAACCTTTTCTTTTTTCCCTTTGGTAAGAGAAGAATCTGATTTTTGATGTAAGAAGCAAGTTTTAGATTCCTAAGCTTTTTTCCTCCTGTGACTGTTTGTAATTTTCATGCCCTCTTTCATGAACTGTCCCTTCACAGTCCTGCTCTTGTAGGAGTGAGGAGTGAGTGCACCAGAGGATCTGGGTATGGTGTGTGACCTCCGTGCCACATACATTGTTGCTTTAAGTCAGAACCAGAAAGTCAGTTTCTCTCACTGGGCCTAGATTTACTGTGGTTAATGGATAGAATATAATCTTATTTATAGTATTACTTCACAAAAGAAATTTGAGAAGATAGCCAGTTGTATTGCCCAACGAAGAGTGAGCATTGTTTGTGTTGTCACACGGTATTAAGCACGTAGTACTGAGTGTATCTGAGACTTAATCTGTGCTAACTATCTCTGTGGCAGTCTCTTTTTTTTTTGTCTTTGAGGCAGGGTCTCAATATGCGGTTCAGGCCGACCTTGAGCTCACTTTGTAGCCCAGGCTGGTCTTGAACTCGCAATGATCCTCCTGCCTCAGCCTCCCGAGTGCTGGGATTATAGGTGTGCACCACTACGCCCGGCTGTGGCAGTCTCTCCAAAAGCAGTAATTAATTGAAAAAACTTAATGAGTCTATAGAATACCAATTAATGAGTTACAATTTTTACGTTTTATTTTGCTATGGACTTAGCTAGATGTTTTGGCTTCTGGTTATATGAAGCTACAAAACTGACCTTTAAAGAGAATTCATTCATTCCTGGCCACATAAATAATGAGTTTGATTTGAAACAGCTGGTAGAGCTGGACAAGAAGATCTATTTAAAAATTCTGATGTTCTGTTGTGCAGTGTCCAAGAGTAAAATCGGGTCTATTTAATTATTAAGTCTAAGTCATTTAGGTTTCTTCATCAAGTCTACTTAATCATTAATTCTTTTGGGTTTCTTGGGCTGGGGATTTAGCTCAGTGGCAAAGCGCCTGCCTGACAAGCACAAGGTCGTGAGTTCGGTTCCCGGTACCAGAGAAAAACCAAAAAAAAAAAAAAAATTCTTTTGGGTTTCTTATATAAAACTATGATCAGATGTCATTTTTCAGTAAACATGATGTAGTATAATGCCAAAGTGAATATTCAGTAGCACTTGAAAGAAATTCTTAAACACAACTAATAAAAGTCTTAACCCTTTGCTGATGGGAAAAAGGGAAGGGAAGAAGGTGATGAGTTGACTGGGCAACAAATGGTTTCTCCAGTGTTACCTCAGCTGTAAGTTTAACCTATACCGATGTTTTAATTGATTTGCAATCAGATAAAAAAAGTATTAAAGCCTGCTTGTGTTCGGTACTTTATTTGGATTGTTCAAAATAAGTCTTGAGTATGGTCATGAATCACAGTCATAATCTGAAAATCTACTTGTAAAAGTAAAACAAAAGTAAAACATTTCTTATGTTCTTTCTTTAGGAAAAAAAAAGCCATTGTTTGAAGAGAAAAATCACTGATCATCCTGCCCTTATGACCCGAAAATTAATTATTTAAAAATTTAACAAAATGTAGGGATTATAGTGTTGTAATTTAAAAATGTTTAAGGTGTGTTAAAATAATTTCAACTTTGGTCTCTGAGCGTGCATGTATTTACCAGAAGTTAAATGCTGTTTTTGTCTAAAACTATTACAGGAGGACATAGAGTAGTTTGTGCTTATAATGTTACTTAATTATTAAGTAAATTTAAATATCCTATTGTCTATAACAAACCAGAAGAGCTCATTGATGGGGCTAAATAGACTTTTAGAAAAGTGACAACAGGTCTTTCTTATTTTAATGACACAGGAAATTCTGAACACACTGAAAAGAGGTTGAAAAATGGAAACTAGAGCCATGCCTTTTAAAAACTATGTTGTAAGAGAGAAAAGTTAACACTCAGTGGACTTCATTAACTGTTCAATCTGCTAAATTTAAAGCTCTTACTAACGTATTCTATATATAAAGTGAATAATTTTGGGGACAGGCTTTTTATGATCTAGAATAGTGCTTGTCACCTTTTCTTTTTTTTTTTTAAGAAAAAACAAACTCCTTTCAGATGAGGCGTGTGGTGGACCCTCCCTCTTAAGACATTGCCCTTCATTATACTTCTCTGGCCCCTATCAGGGGACTGCAGAGCTAGAGCTAGAGGTGAGCCGTTGGGTCCTTGGTTTACACATTGCACTGGAATATGACACATTTTAAAAGAATTGACTCAAGTAAATCAAAGAAAGTGTCTTTTATCTGGGGCTTTATAATCTACCTAGATAAAATGAACATGGCAAAAGAGAAGGATTAACTGATGTGACAGACATTTTTTGTGAAGGCTCCAATTTTAATGGAAGGTGTAGCTTGAAATACTATAGACACCATAAAAGAAAAACCTTGGGGTTTTATAGTTACCATTTTGAAGAGTGTGATTAAGATTTTGTATTGTTTTTCTCTCTCTGGTTCTCTGTATGCTGGGTTTGTGATGTAATTTATCAAATGCTCTAATCTTGTCTAGGTTAATGCCATATAGATTTCTGCCATATATGGGCATACCTGTATATACCCTAGTTTTAAAACCATTAAATGATGTGAGGCAAGAACTAATGTTTGGGACATCACTCACGTGAATAGGATCCTCAGGAGAGCAAACCCTAATGACTTGGTAACCCCACCTTAGCCAACACTTCACCCAGTGCATGAGTTTGTACTTCTTTTGGCTTTCTTTTCTCCATTACAGCATTGTAAATTTGCCGTAGGTTTTGCGTGATACTGCTATCAAGATCTTTCCGATCTTAACCAGAGCAAAGAATGATGCATCAGCAAGTGGGCTGCAGATGGAACAAAGGGGTTATGATAAACACCCTGAAAATAAAGACAGTAGCGATGACTCAACAGCGAGAGGCAATCTGTATAGATATCAGGTCGAATCTGCCCTCTGCTTGTGTGTGTGTTGAGGTAGGAAGACGGGAGAGTTATAGGGGAAGTGTGCCATGACTGCCTTTTCTGCTGTTCCAAATTATAACTGGATTGTGTATGAGAACTTTTTCAGAGTAGGAGTGGACAGAAAAGTAACGCAGCTTTACAACAAAATGTGAACCAGAGGGGAACCATGTACCTTTTCTGCAGTACTTTCACAGTGTGAGGAGAAGGCAGACAGCAAGTATGTACCTCTCCATTCCCGCTTCTGGCTGCAGGGATAGTGGGCTAGCTGAGTGTAAGCTGTGGAGTCCAGTTTCCGGACTGAACCTTCCTGTGACTTCTTCGGTATTTCATCCTGCAAATGCTCCTTCACTGCTCTGTTCTTCACTTTCCCAGTTTGGTAAGATGTGAATAATAAAAAAATGCTGATGAGGCTTAATCATTTACTGAGCCTGACATGAGCGCTCAGTGAATGTGAATTTATTTTTCATAGTTCTAGCTTACTTCGTATTATTGATCTTACTACTACTCTAAATGCTGGCAGTGTTCCATTTTTATAGGCCCGTCTGCATTTCTTAGTATTCCCATGGATTTTCCAGAGTTATCAGTCAGAAAGCATTTGCCTTCTCTTAGTTACTTGGGAGATTCTACTCCGTTCTTGGGAGTCAGGCTGACCTTGCTCTCAGTTGCTGAGCCCCGACCGCTTCTTTTCCTTTGGCCTCCTGTCCATACGGTCCTCTGAGGGTGAGGCTTTTTCTTGTTGGCTAATTTGCCATTCATGAACCCCTCTCAGAGTATTTACCTTTAGGAATTGAGGATTATACAAAGGTGTAATTCCCTATCAACTCAGGATTTGGGGCTAGAAATTTCAATTTTTATCTCTGTTTTAGATTTTCTGAGGATCTGAGGATGGAATACATTTTCCCTCCAGTCTTAAACTGATTTCTAGGGTATATTAGACTATCGCTCATAGCTAGGCATGGTGGTGCATGCTTGTAATCCCAGCACTTGGGAGGCTGATGTAGGAGGATTGTTGCGAGTTTGAGACCAGCCTGGGCTACAAAGTGAGCTCAAGGCCAGCCTGAACTGCATAACGAGACCCTGTTTCAAAAGACAGAAAAAAAAAAATAGATTATTGCTTATTTTCAAGCAGTCTTCTGTCCTTCCTCCTTCCCTCCCTTCCTTTCTTCTTTCTTTTTGCTTCACAATTGCTAGAATGTTTTGGTAATTTAACAGCTTCAACCCTTTTCCTAGAGTGTCTTCTTGCCTCACAACTGGGCAGAAACTATTTCAGCCCTGTATTATATTATTGCAATGTAGTAAAGTTGAGGATTAAATAGAATAGTCTATTTTTACTTGACTTGTAAATAATATTATTCTATCATTTACATCTGCAAAAACAGAAATCAGCTTAATAGATCATTTTTCCCCTCAGTCTACTAATGTGTTAATTTATAGTTTTTAATACTCAGTTTTCTAACTTTTACTTTTCTGGAGTCTCAACAAACTGAAATCTTCTTTAAGCAGATCCACAGGTAGTTTTAAAAGAAAACATATTAGTAGGATTAAACTGAACCTTGATCGTTAAGTATAACTTACTAAGAAAATATACCCAACCCACTCAACTGCATTGGTGATGCTTTTCAAAATATTTCCTCAGACATTGTAGTCAGACATACTATGCTGTTATCAAACGGGTGCATGCCTTTCTGCATTTTTCTTAGCTCGAGTTCTCATTTCTATAATTTTACCCATGTGTAAAGTATCTGGATTTCTAATGCTAATACATATAGATAAATACTAAAGGAAGACAGATCTCACACCTTTAGCTGAATTGAGTCTTCTTTGAGAGTACTTTTAGGGTGTGCCTAGTTAATATTTGAAAGACAAAGGTCTGAATCCCAGAGTCAAGCTCTCATAAATCACTTAATTTCCTTAAACTACTCCGTCTCCCTCTCTTCCTCCCTCCTTTCCTCTCTTTCTTTTTCCTTCCTTCCCTTCTTTGTTTCTTTTTTGTGGTATTGAGGATTGAACCCAAGACCCTGGCCCTGAGTTACCAGACTTTTTCTTTCTAAATTGTGAGACAGGGCCTCACTAAGTTGTTAAATTGCCCAGGCTGGGCTGGAACTTGTGCTACTCCTGTCTCAGCCTCCCAGAGTGCTGAGATTACAGGCATGTGCTGCCATGCCTGGCCTAGTTTTTTTTTTTTTTTTAAAGAGAAATAATGTTAATTATATATGCCATTATAGACTTGATCTGAGAACTAAATAAGTTAGTACTATAAAGTGCTTATTATATACTGTATAAAGAATTTCACAAAAAATGCATTAGCAGTAGTTTAAGGTTTTGGAAGGCTGGGGATGTAGCTCAATGCTAGGGTGCTTGGCTAGCATGTGTGAGGCTCTGAATTCAGCCCTGGTACTGCCCCTAGAGAAGCCTGACTTTTTTGTGTGTGTATTTTTGAGATGGTCTCACTATGCAGTTCAGGCTGGCCTTGAGCTCACTTTGTAGCCCAGGCTGGTCTCGAACTTGCAACAATCCTCCTGCCTCAGCCTCCTGGGTGCTGGGATTACAGGCGTGTGCCACCACGTGTGGCTAAAAGCCCCACTTTTTAAAGGAAAATTGGAAAGTGTGCTGAGACAGTAGTGTAAGGAAACTCATCTATTTACAGTATCAAAATGCTGTTTCTAAAAAGACTTTCTAAAAAGTCTGTGCATACAGTTATTTAGTAAAAAGAGATTAAGGATGTTAAATAGAATTTAGCGTAAGCTTCTATTTAATAAAGCTTGTCTCAGGATAAAAGGAAATGGCAATAACAGTGGAAGTGGATAGCAAAAGTGAAGAGAAAAAGGCAAGCACACTTAGAGTCCTGATTCGAGAGTGAGAGTGGGTAGCATGGCACAGTGGAAAAAGCACAGGCCTTCGAGATAAAATACAAGAGCTTTTGCTCTCTTTGTGCGTGACCATGGTGTCAGGTTAGATGTTTTCAGGATTCTCTTTGAGTTTGAATTCAGTGTCAATCCATGAAAACTTTGACTTGTCTTCTCTATGGGGTGAGGTTTAAATAGATGGACTTTGTGGTAGGATGAGTAATGTCTCCCCAAATGCCCACATGTCCATGTGCTCCTTCCGTCAGGAATATATTACCTAAACTAGCCAGGTGAGGTGGCACACGTCAGTAATCCCAGCACTCGGCAGGCTGAGGCAGGAGGATCGCTATGAGTTTGAGGCCAACCTGGGCTACAAAGTGAGCCAAGACCAGCCTGAACTGCATAGTGAGACCCTGGCTAAAAAAAAAAAAAAAAAAAAAAAAAAAAATTACCTAAGCTGGCAAAAAGGCCTTGCAGATGTGATTGTATTTAAGAGTCTTTGGATGGGGATATTGTGTTGGATTACCCGTATGGGCCGCGTGTAATCACAGAGGTCCATGTAAGAGTGAGACAGGAAGGATAGGAGCAGAAGAGATGGAGATGTGATTGAGGAAGCAGAGGTCAAAGGGATGCAGGCCATTTAGAAGCTCCTCAAAGTTGGGAAAGAACAGGGAGCAGATTATTTATTTATTTATTTAACTTTGTTTTTGAGGCAGGGTCTTTCTATGTAGCCCAGGCTGGCTTTGAACTTGCAGTGCTCCACCTGCCTCAGCCTCCCGAGTGCTGAGATTACAGGTGTGTACCACCATGCCATTTTTTTTGTGTGTGTGTGTGGCGGGGAGCAGATTGTTGCCTAGAACCTGAGGAAGGAACAAAGCCTTTGACTTTTGCATACAGACTGATTGAACACTTTGGATTCCCAGAGCTGTAAGATAATAAAAATTATTTCAAGTCCCTGAGTTTATGGCAATTTGTTACAGCAGCAAGAGGAAAGTAATACAGGATTTATGGGTGTGTTCTGCTAAAAGAAGACAAGTTTCTTGAGGCAATCTGTGGGGTCATTTGTTGATCCAGTTTTTATAATTATAGTGTTCGATTGTGCTTTTACATTTCTGGTAATTCTTATTAGTGATAGGGAGATAAATAAAGGCTTGAAAGCTCTTACATACTCCGTCTGCCCCCATTCCTCCACCCCCGGTTTCCCTGGTTTCCTCCCTTGAGTGCTTCTTATGTCGGAACTTTCCACTCAGTAGTGATTGCACTTCACAAACTCTCCTGGAATAAGAGCTCAGAACCAAAACATACGTTGGCACCAACACAGAAAATACTTTCAGAGTAGGTCATGTGCAAAGCATATGCATGCTCTGCATACTATGAGACTGACACCGAGCAGGCTGAAGATCAGTTTATTCACCAAGCCCCAAGTTCACCTCACATTCGAGCATCTCACGACTTGTTTTAAGGAGTGGCAGGACTGGGTGAGTTATAAAACAGGTGTGACATCGTTGGTATTTTTCTTTTCATTGACATCTGTGTCATACTTTATCCTTGTTAAACTGCTTTTATTGCACTGGTACCTTTGCTGGTGTTGCGATTATTTTAAGACTCAGTGAACAGCCCTCGCTGCTACGAAGGAAGGGTGGGTCATAGGACACATGTGGTCATGCCTGGAGAGCTGCCCTAACACTGCTCTGGACAGGTGCCTTCATTGCACTTAGGATTTTCTGGGCTAGTTTTTTCCTGATGCTTCACCTTTCTTGTGTCTTGTTTTGTAACCGTCTACCTAGAGATAGAAAGGCAGAGGACAAGGATGCAGAGACAAATTTGGATAAAGGTTGATTGGAATAGGTAATAGGCTCTGAATCATGACTGGGAGAAATCAGTATTTTTGTTGGACTAGAAGACCTTGAGATGAGGGAATATGCCTTAGTGTAGATACGTCTTAAGGGAAATTAGGCCCACAAGAATCTAAAAGAAATTAAGCAATGTATGCCGAGGTACCTAATTACTGCAAAATTAAACAAGCCAATTCATGCTCTGTGATAGATAGCTAAAATTAATTTAATTAATTTGAAGTTAATTTAGCTAAAATTAAAATTGCCACACAGATGGAAAGAAAAAGGTTGTATGGACTTAACATATCCTTGAGTAGAAGCAAGCTGCTAGTGGGTCACTGATGGCCAGTAACACCTATGACAAAGAAATGGTAATACATGATTTTTTTTTTGTTTTGTTTTGTTTTTGTTTTTTTTTCCGGTACTGGGAATCAAACACAACCTCGCACTTGCCAGGCAGGCGCTGTGCCGCTGAGCTAAATCCCCAGCCCCAATACATGATTACTGAAGCAAAATAATTGTAGCCCACCAGGCCATCTTTTTAGTAGATATGTGCTCCTTATCACAGGATTAGTAATGTGTATTTCCTATGACTTCTGTCTTTTCCAACTAAGTTGCCTAGTATTTATTGAACATCTACTCTATCCAAGGCATTATGGGGAATTGATATGTTTTATATATACTGTTGGTGTCTGGGATAATTTGACACTTTTCATTTAAAGCTCTTTAGTTAATACCAAATGGTGAGCTATACACCTACATATAGACTTCAATAGTAATTAATTTATAAGTGCTTAAATGAATAATTTAAAACTTTAAATCTGCTAAGGTACCCTTTCATTTTCCTCCTTTCTTCTACCCTGTCTTTCCTTCTTTTATCCTGGATCGAATCCAGGGCCATTGCACTGAGCTGCATCCCTAGCCCATTTTATTTTATTTTGTTTTTATTTTGAGATAGCTTCTTATCAGATTGTCTGGTCTGGCCTTTAATTTATAATCTTCCTGCCTCAGTCCTGATTAGCTGGAATTATAGATGTGTACCACTTCCTACCCTTCCTTTTCCTTTCTTCCTCCTCTCCCTTATAAAACTTATCAACTCCTAACTTAGCTTCCTTTTTCAGCTACAGAATCCCATGGTTTTTTTTGTTTGTTTTGTTTTGTTTTTTGTTTTGGTAGCAGAAATCGAACTCATGACCTCAGGCTGAGCTATACCCCCACCCCCTGCCCAAGAGTCCCATGTTTTAAGACAAAGAACTAGAGTTAAAGTCAGACTAACAAAACTGATGAGGTATTCATATATGATTGTTCACTTGAAAAAATTATTGTAAATATTGTTAAATTTTGAGCCCATCTGAGTAATTCCTAGCTGATAGGAATAACTTGGGAACAAGGTGCTTTTATTCCATTAAAGCCATTGCTTTAATGAAAATGATATATTTCAAAACCCACTTTAAGAACTATGCAGCAAGATTAAACATTTAGAATTGTGGGAGACCTTAAAAAATATCTAGTCTCGAGCCAGGCATTGTGGCTCAGGAATGCCTGGAAAGGTCGACTGAGGAAGATCATGAGTTTGAGGCTGGCCTGGGCTACATATTGAAATGCTATTAAAAAAAGAAAAAAGAAGCATCTGGTCTCTACCTATTTTCTATCTTCATTAACTGCTAACCCATAGGGCCTCTTAAACTGTGTGCAACCTCCGGTTTGCTGCATAGTTGCTAGGTCCAGTGTGGGCAGTGGCTGTAGAACATCCTTAAAGCCCTTGGAAATAAAATAGGAATAAAAATTAGCAGCGTTTCTAGTTACGAAGGACAGTGTTTTCCGAACTTGTGTAGGTGGGGATAGATGTTAATACGCTCAAGGAGCAAGGAGACTTTGCGGGTATTCATTCACCCATCCAGGAGATGTCACGGCCTGGTGAGCTCCTGCTCTCAGATTCTCTGCTCTGGCACATTCGTACCATCTTCCCCTTTCCCTTCTGTCTATCCTCTCCTGGAAGAGAGGGGACCGAGAGCTATACATTTCTTCACAGCAGAACAGCAACTAGGTAGTCTATGTTAGTGTCTCTGGACAATTCACCTCAATCTCAGCCTTCAGCCTTATTTATTTTGCAATTTTATTTTAAAAAATGCATCAGTGGTTTTAACTGTTTTCACAGATTTCAGAGAGTCCACATTAGAGAGATTAGTCACTGAGGCCACTGACAAAGGAATAAAGTATCACATGAATGAAGGGATTAAAATGATCAAGAAGAGATGTACATACATATGTAATTATATGTCCACTGTCCAAAATGATTACAACTATTATGTGTCACGAATACACACTAATAAAAAATAAAGATAAAATCACAAGATGATGTTTATTTAAGTAAATGGAAATTGTGATTCAGTTTACTAGCATTGTTATTTACATAGAATATGTAATCATGCATATATTATATAATGTGTGTATAGAATTTAGACATTATTTGATCAGCGAGAAAGGCTTTTTAAATATTTTTTTCACCTACAGTAAAAGTAGCTTTTAAGTAAATAAGCACTCATAAACAGATGACCCTGTGATTGAAAGCCTGGAAAATGTGAGGCACTTCGCTAACGGAACTAGAATGTGCTCCCTAATTCTGCCAGAAATCTTACATTGCAGTCCTCTCTACAGCCCTCCCCCCACTAAAGGGAAATAATAGAATCTGGAGAAGCAGTGGATATTTACTGAGAGAAATACTGAGAACGAATAGAGCAGTTCCTATGGTGTGGAGAAAGGGACGAGCCCAAAGAACTGTACCATGTCTACAAAACTCTGCATATTTCAATTGAAGACACTTTCCCATACAGGGCCACAGGCCCCACCACATCTTGGTTTCTTTGCTAAAACCTTGCAACCTAGTTAACTGGGTAGTTTTCTCCTGGGAACCTATTTCTTATTTTATAATAGAAGCTGACGAGGAAGTGGATTCACTTTTCTGAAAACTGCTTTACAAGCAAATGCGCTACATAGCACTTTTATAAAGCTGAGGATACAGATCTTATCTCCCCCATGTGAATTTAGTGAAATTTTTTTTTTAATCTGAAGGGAAGATGTGCACAAAACCTGTCTATACTTGAGTAGCGAGATGCTAGGTATTGATAGGTGAAATAAAAGCGATCAAAATAGGCCAAGTAATTACTAAGCACTTTCTTTGCATTACACAGAGATCAAACTGTGTGCTAACCCAACAGCCTCAGTGCATTGACTGTGCATTGACTAATTTAAAGTATATGTCCCGATTTCTCAGGAGCTCCTGATGAGTTCCCTGTTCTTTGATGTCTCCATTGTGCAGAACCACAATCAGATCTGCGTTCTGTATTGTGGAGAGTCTGTGCGCCACCACTAGGCACGTCCTCCCTCTGCGCGCTTCATCCAGGGCGTGCTGCACCACCTGGAAGGGACAAGCACATGCGGTCACGGGTTTGAGTTACATGTTAATAGGCTTACCTGAGTCAAACCCGCTAAGGTATCTAATAACATTCTTGTTGTAGCTGCTTATTCCCGAAGGAATTGCCCCACTTTATCAAATAGTCACCCTACCCAACAGAAATCTAGAAAAAGTGTATTTTAAGATGTTCAGTTGGAAAAGCATCTGTGACAGTAAATGAAAGGTGAAATGTTTGTATGTGGTTTTAAACTCAAAGCCAGGGTGTAATATATACATATA
>NW_004955410.1:23370343-23377455 GCF_000276665.1 Chinchilla lanigera | reverse complement strand
TTTGGTTTTTCTCCGGTACCGGGAACCGAACTCACGACCTTGCGCTTGCCAGGCAGGCGCTTTTGCCGCTGAGCTAAATCCCCAGCCCCAGGAAGTAGTATTTCTATGAGTGGAATTGTCTAATATGTTGAGCTCATTTTCTCTCAGCTCATAATGAAGTTATAATAATGTATACAAGAATCGGAGTGAAGGATGAAAAGTAATATCCAGTGTTGGATATCTCACAGAAACACTTGCTTCAAAACCTGGTAAGAGCTGGGCATGGTGGTGCACGCCTGTAATTCCAGCATTTAGGGGGCTGAGGCAGGAGGATTGTTGAGGGTTTGAGACCAGCCTGGGCTACAAAGTGAGCTCAAGGCCAGCCTGAACTACATAGCGAGACCCTGTCTCAAAAAGACCAAAAAAAACAAAAAAGAAAACCAAAAAAACCCCCAAAACAGATAAGATGTAGGTATTTTTATTTTTCTGAGTGAGTTGAACTTGGAAGAGTTCAGGGCATTTCACCAAGGTCTCACTGCTAGTAACTGAAAGATCTAGCACTGCAGCCCAGTTTTGTATGGTTCCCAAACAAGAAAGATAACCATCTACAAATACCATGAGTGGCTTAACTGTCTGGATTTTTAGGTCAGAGACCCTGTACTAGCATGTAGGGAAATTACTTAACCTTTGTAAACTTTCAAATGCTAATCTGGACAATGGACATTTTAGCAAAAGAGGTGGATTCACAAAGTTGTGAGAACTGACGTAATAGTGTATCAAGTATGATTGAAAGACACAGTTAATGTTTAAATTTAAAAAAATTATTATAGCAAAACACACTGACATTAATCTCCCTCAGAATATTCCCTCTCCTTCGAACGTATGTAGCCTCTTGATCTTGCCACTTTCTGAAGCAGTTCTGGAAGTGCTCCTTCGTGAATGTCTTTAGTTATACTATCTCAGCTACCTTGATGTCCCGAATCAACTCAGTGTTGACTTTTCAAAGTCATTTTGATTTTGGGGAAGAGCCAGAAGTTGCATAGTGCCAGATCTGATGAAGAAGGTAGTTGAGGACACACTGTCATGTTTTTTATGAGCCCACCTTTCTGTTGGTTGGACAGCACTCAGCAGCAGCATTCACCATATTTTTGATCACATTTTGCTCTCTTTTTTTTTTTTTTTCTGGTACCAGGAATCAAACTCATGACCTCGTGCTTGCTAGGCAGGCGCTGTGCCGCTGATCTAAATCCCCAGCCCCTTTTGATCACATTTTGGAATGAAGGAAAAGAGACTTCTAGGACTGCTTCAGAAAGTGGCAATAGGCTGGGCATGGTGGTTCATGCCTGTAATCCCACACACAGGAGGCTGAGGCAGGAGGATTTCTGTGAGTTCAAGGCCAGCCAGAGCTACAAAGTGAGCTCAAGGCCAGCCTGAACTGCATAGTGAAACCCTGTCTCAAAACACACACACACACACACACACACACACACACAATCCAAACCAAAAAAAAGAAAAAAAGAAAGTAGCAAGAGCAATGTGTTTGAAGCAAGGGGAAGTAATGTGAGGGGGCTCAATGGCAATGTGTCGTTTATTGCAATACTTACTAAAAATTTAAACCGTATGTTTTGATTGCCCCTTGTATAATGAGCACTTGATAAACCCTAGTGATTATCCTTTGCTTAACCAATGTCTGTTTACTAAAAAGGTGCCTATTATGTGAAGAAGCTACTGTGGGGACAAGGATACAGGGGAATGAGACCTCTGAGGAGCGTGCTGTGTGGGCCTATTGTCATATGTCCCTTTGCTTGTTTCCTGCTCCCGTGAAGCTAATGCTCTGGAGAAGGCAGAATAACTGGCTCTGACATTGCAATGCAGATTATTCTTTTCACATGTAGATTACTTTATTAATTGGTTTGACATCCCTGGAATAATAATAAAATAGAAACTTTGCTTGGGTTCTTTCTTTGATTGGAGGAACATTTTAACAATTGGGCCCCTTTTGATAATGAGACCAGTCCAAGGGAGAAAACCTTTCTGGGACAAGATTCCTTTTGTCCTAACTCTCTCCCACTCCCCGATGCTTACTGAGCTTTTTGTTTTTGGAAGGCCAAAGCCTTAACTGGATCTGGTGACCCGGTGGCTACAATTCTCTCCAGGCCCTTCTTCCCCCAAACAAAGTTTTGTGTCCTCCATGATACTGCATGTTCATGTTTATTATTGTATTTCAGATGAAAGAAGGGGATCTTACCTTCTCACTCTCGTTGTCAAGGGCCGACGTGGCCTCATCCAACAGTAAAATTTTGGGTTTTCGTAGAAGGGCCCTTGCAATAGCTAGCCTCTGTTTCTGGCCACCAGAAAGCTGTGCTCCCTTCAGTCCAACTGGCGTGTTGTATTTCTGTTACAGTAACATGCAATTAAGGAAGCAAGCCTTGGTTATTTAAATTAATATGGCCACCCTTATGGGCAAGAACCAGACAAATATTTCAAATTTTGCTACTGTGGAAAATTTGTGTCCCAACCAGTGCTGGAATCAATCCTTGGGTTTTGTTGTGAATAAATGCTTGATGAATAGAAAACACTACCATCCCATTTATGAATCATATGTGATCCCAAAGAGCAGAACTTTGCCATTATCCTTCTGCAAAGGAGTTTTTAAAATTAAAGCATAAGAAAAAAAATTGTTGGCAAGAAAAAGTTCCCAGTAAACACACGTTCTTTTCCATTAAGTTATATTACCTTCTATTTTCAGGTCACAATGATTCAAACTATTTTAGAACAACCAAGAAATTGAGTTCCTTCCCCTTGGCCCCCGCTAACGCTCTGGGGACATCTCCCTGTGGGACATCTCCCTGTGGGACGTCTCCCTGCAGATGCTGGGATTCGGTGCTCAGTGGGTCATGCACCTTCCCGGAGGTGAGGCTGGCAGCTTGACGCAGTCCTTTTACATTTACACACCGCCAAGTGCTCTCCGTGACATTTAGTACTATTTCCCAGCGTTTCCACAGACGCCCTACTTACTAATAACCTTTGCCTGTGGTTCTTTCCTGTGGAAGTGGAAGTGAGGAACATTGCCTTCATATCTCGAAGCCGACATGATCCCCAAATCATGACTGGTCAGTTCATTTGGAGTAAGCAGGTTCCTGCTGGCTCTTTAGACTGTCCTGTTGCCTTTGCCTCCCGCTCAAGATTTCTCACTGTGAGGGGCTGGGGATTTAGCTCAGCGGCAAAAAGCACCCGCCTGGCAAGTGCAAGGTCGTGAGTTCGGTTCCCGGTACCAGAGAAAAACCAAAAAAAAAAAAAAAAAGATTTCTCACTGCTCTCTAGTAGCCTTTGGCATTTGCCTAAGGAACATCTGTCATTGGTATCCAGACGAGAGAGCACGTGGATGGATCAGCCCCACTGAAAAAGCAAGTTCCAGTGTGCCGCCTTCCAGAGAATCCTGTAGCAGCGTCTCTCAGAAGGTGCAGTGGGCCATTCATGGATGGCTCATTTTGCTTTAATGCCTGGGAGAAGCACAAGGAAACTGCCTTTCTCTCCACATCTGCCTGCTTTCGGGAGCTGTGTGTGGAATGGTTGTCCAGAGTCTCTGACACAGCCTTAAAACAAATATGTGTGCTTCACCTCTGAGTTTTCTTCTCCAGTTTAAAATGTATAACTGCTGGTTTTATATCAAACAATGGCTGTCTGGATTACCAAAGCCCAGTGAAAGTGTCTTTCCTAAAGTTTTTGCTTGTTTTCCAGAGAACATAGAGTTTAGCTATCTTCTCCGGGATTTATCTGGGACTGCCAGCAGGTAGTCTAAGGACTTTGAGAATTTGGAACTAGAATTAAGAAAATATGGACTTGCATATCTGTCAAACAGATTGCTGTAAGGCGCCAGGGTTGCTGCTTTAGTGCCAGTGTCTGCTGTCATCACAGAACCTATTGGTTATGTGAACAAAAGACAAAGATTTAACAGCTGGTTGTTTTTCTTTCTTTTTTTTTTCTCCGGTACCGGGAACCGAATTCATGACCTTGCGCTTGCCAGGCAGGCGCTGTGCCGCTGAGCTAAATCCCCAGCCTCTTGTTTTCCTATCTTTACAAATTTGATTGTGTCATTTCCCTGTTGAAGAAAATACCTAGTGCTTATTACCAAACTCTGTGGCCTGATGTATTGGGACCTTTACATTTAGTCCTAGAGCATATTTTTGCCTCTTCTCAATTCCTTTCTGTGATTCTCAATTTCTTTCTTTCTCTAACACCTGAACCCCTTTTACATGTACATATATATTTGTGTATATGCTCATTTTGTCTGCTAAGAATGACTTTGTCCCTCTCTGCCTAATAAACTCTTAGTCTTAGGACCCAGTTCAAAGCAGTGTTGTCTGCGTGATTTTCTCTGGGGTTTTCTGCCTTGCAGTCGGTCTCACTGCTGCCCTGTATTTGATTGCGGCAGACTGTGCCCTGTAGTGTAGATTTCTTTGATCATTGTTCACCATCGTGAGCCAGCTCCTGGGAATTCCACAGTTTTGCTATCTTTTAAATCCATTTCATTCTTACTTTACTTTTTTTTCTTGCTACTGGGATGCCCTACCACTGAGCTACATCCCCATCCAGTTTATCTTTTTATGCTGAGGCAAGGTCTTGCGAAGTTTTCCAGGCTGGCCTCACACTTGCAATCTTCCAGCTCAGCCTCCCAGATGTCAGGGATTAAAGGTGTGTACCATCGTGCCCAGTGATTGTACGTTACACTTACTAATTTAAACCTTTAAAATAGATCCCTGGAGATAGCCCCTAACTAATCTCTCAAACTCCTTGTCATTTTATATTGTTATTTACATGTCCAATAGGTGTGTAATTCCAAACATCTTCTCTATTCAAAAACCTTTAATGAGTCCTTAAAAACTGCTAAGGTAAAAATATCTTTGCTTTTTATTCAAATACACAGTTTTACCTTTTTTTTTTTTTTTCTGGTACTGGGAGTCAAACTCACAACCTTGTGCTTGCCAGGCAGGCGCTGTGCCACTGAGCTAAATCCCCAGCTCCCCACAGCTTTACCTTAATGTGGTCATCAAACATTATATTTTATATGTTCTACTCCCTAGTCTAACTGCTTACCATTCTATGAACACATTAGTAGTTTCTGTCTCTATGATTCTACTGAGACCATATCCACTGCATTACAGAGTGGATTCCAGCCTTGGCTACAGATGTTCTAGCTGATCAATATTCAGGTTGCCTGTAAATTCTCTAAGTGCCTGTCTGACCTGCCAGCCTCTGATCCACACCCCTGAGCTCAGTCGTTTGCTTACAGTCTTCATGCATTGCAATGATTTGTGTATGTGTTGGTCTGTGTTCATTTCAGCAATGAAGAATTATATTTTATTTGTCTTGGTAACTTCTCTAAATAACAGCCCCTGGTTTGCAAAGAACAAGGCTCAGTGGCCATGTACTGAGTGAGCAGATGCATGAGTAGTGGGACAGGGAATGAAGATAAGAAGTGCAGAGTCTGAGTAAAGAGGTAGTTGGCAGAAGGATCAATTCATAAAAACAAAGACAAAATAAATCCTCAGTGAGCAAGAGTGTGGCAACTACTGTAACATGAAGAACATTAAAATGGATAATATCTGGGTGTGTAACATGTGAAGCTTTCCTTCTGTGACTGCTTCAAGTATGGAGATACACCGTATATTCAGTGTTACTCCAGGGGCCTAACTTCTCTCTCAGAGTTTTGCTTGCTTGTATTTACACTGATACTGTGGCCGTATATTTGGAGGGGATGCTGAAATCCATTTATGTATTCTAGAAAACTGATTCTGTCCAAAGGAAGTACAGCACATTACAAAGTTCACTTTTATTTTTCTTCCCCAAATACCTAGGAGAGTTGTAACATGTTCCTAAGTGTCACACCCATTCCGAGTTCCCCAGCTACGGCAGTTACCTGGACTGCCCTTCTGATAGAGGAGGAGCTGCTTTTGGGCACTTGGTTTCCATCTCTGAAACCCCAGAACTGCCCCACATATCCCCCTCCTTCAGTATATCACAAGGAATCCAAGTCCAACAGTGATTCTTTGTACAGCGTTGGAAAGCTAATGGGACTTCCTGATCTGTACGGTGGCCTGGTTGTGTCGTCCTTCTGCACTGTGATGGAGCTTAACTGTCTGTCACTAGAGTGCTGGGAACAGGAAGGGCTGTTTTCCTCTTCCTCGCCCAACTCCACGCAAGAGGGCAGCCTCATCTTACCCAGAGTATTAGCCTAAGGTGTTATTACAATGTAGTTTTTCCAAGAAATCTCTAATTGTAATTTTTTGATGATTTTTATTTTGGCACTGGATTTCCATCTGGTTGATTCTACAGTATTTTTTGGGAAATAATGTTATGAAGGTGAATTAAAGTTAAATTAAAAAAAAAAACACTGAGAAATAAACTATCACTTTTTAATTTTTAAGGAAATAAACATTTTGGTTTTTAATTTTTTTAACATTTGGGTTTTGGAGTCTATTTGAGAAAAGCACAATATATCTTTGCAAATGTAGTTTTGGATAAATTTGAGAAATAGTGCAATGAAAAGAATGAAGGATAGTAAATAGTGTACGAATAAAAGTCAAATGGTAAAAATATAAAATTGACAGCACTAGATATAAACTGAAAAAAAAAAAAAAAACTATCAGGTTGATGTGGATAGCAATCTGACTATGAATTAGCAATGCAGAGTTCCTTGGGTAGAAAAGGCAATTGTCCCAGAAAGACACAACATTGCACCATTTATGGAAAACATGTTAAGCACAGCAATATGTTTAGTAATGTGGAACCTTCCCAGAGTACAGGAAATCATGAATGGCCTGTTTCTAGTTGTAGGCATCATTCAGTGCGAAGCAGAGCTGGAGTGGGAAGAGCCAACAGTTTTAAAGTTCATGTGGTAAATTGTAGGGTAACCATTACTCTCCACCAAACAGCAGTGCTCTACGTTAACTGTTTGATATACTGGTTGTGAAACTCTTACTCCTTTTCAAAATGTATTAGAAAACTACTGTATAAAAATCAGACTATAAAAATTTGTTTCTGGGGCTGGGGATTTAGCTCAGCGGCAAAGCGCCTGCCTGGCAAGCACAAGGTCGTGAGTTCGGTTCCCGGTACCGGAGAAAAACCAAAAA
>NW_004955410.1:23212559-23370243 GCF_000276665.1 Chinchilla lanigera | reverse complement strand
GGGATTTAGCTCAGCGGCAAAGCGCCTGCCTGGCAAGCACAAGGTCGTGAGTTCGGTTCCCGGTACCGGAGAAAAAAAAAAAAAAAAAAAAAAAAAAATTTGTTTCTGATTAGAAGTAAGTATTTTTATTGTGTGTGTGGACACAGACACTCAGATATTATAGTCATTCAGAGATAGAGTCACTTGTCTCTGGGCACACCCTGTGCACGATCAGCGTTCACTAGACTAAACCCAAGGTTCTCCAATTTTCTGGGGATTGTGTCAGTTGTTGCAGCCAATACAGAGATCAAGCGAGAGGAAGGGCAGCCGAGGTCCTTACGCCACAATGGGGAGGGGAGATGGAAAGCAAGTAGGTAAACCCTCAGCTAAGTTCAGACTGGGAAGTGCCCTGAAGACAGTGGGATGGGAACAGCAGCTGAGGGGACTGTCTTACATAGAGGGGCCAGGGAAGGCCTCTGCAAAGGTGGCGTTTGAAAGGGCTTGAGAGTCAAGGAGCTGGCTATACAAAAAGCCAGAGAAAAAGAGATCTGGGATGAAGAAACAGCAAGTGCAAATGTCCTGGGGTAAGGCACAGATGGCATGTTCATGAGACAGAAGAGAGCATGCTGCAGCAGCCTGAGCAGGTGAAAAGTCTGGAGCTGGATGGATAGCCAGGTCAGACCACAGAGGCCTTGTCAGTCACTCAGTCACGGCAGGAGTCTGGACCTCATTTAAGTATGAAGGGGAACCAGGAGGCGGGGGAGGAACACCACCTAATTTATGTCATAAAGAGTCCCTCTGGTTGCCAGGAAGAGGAAGAGTTAGAAAGCGGGAGCCTGTGGGGCAGATTATGAGCCTTCTGCTGTCCCGAGGGGAGGGCAGTGGTGGTATGGACAAGGCCAAGACTAAATGGGTAGAAGGGGAAGATCAAAATGTGAAAGCTGGCTGGATAGGGTGGTGCACACCTGTAATACCAGCACTTGGGAGGCTGAGGCAGGAGGATCTTTGTGAGTTCGAGACCAGCCGGGGCTACAAAGTGAGCTCAAGGCCAGCCTGAACTGCATAGTGAGACCCTGTCTCAAAAAGAAAAAAAAATGTGAAAGCTAATTCAGGGAACACTAATGCATTTTAGTCTTGAAAAAAAGTAGTCAAATGAAAATGGTTTTTTTTTTTTGGTCTTCTTGAGATAAGGTCTTGCTGTGCAGTTTTGGCTGGCCTTGAGCTCACTTTGTAGCTCAGCCTGGCCTCGAACTAGCAATGATCCTCCTGCCTCAGCCTCCTGAGTGCTGGGATTATCGGCATGCGCCACCATACTTGGCCACATGAAAATCTTAAAAGCTGTTTTTTTTTTTGCACTAACTTTATATTAGATGCTGGCAATAAATGACTGGTATAATTCAAGGAATACATAAAAACAAGCACTTAGGCCTAGCAACTATTTAGGCTCACTTGGCAACTCTGTAATTGAAGATCGCAGATGTTTTCTTACCTCGGGGAGACCTTCGATGAAAGAGTGGATGTTTGCCGCCCTTGCGACTTCTTTGATCTCATCTAAGGATACCATGCGGCTGTTATCACCATAGGCAATGTTCTCCGCGATGCTCCGGTTGAAGAGCACAGGCTCTTGGGAAACGATGGCGATTTGGGAACGGAGCCACTGTACATTCAATTCTTTTGCATCTATACCATCAAATAGCTGCCAAAAGCAGAATGGAGAACGGTATGTTAAGCTCTGACAGCTGTACCGTGTTAGCGTTCACTGTACTCAAACACTTCAAGCATATACAGATCATAACAAGAAGGCTAGGAATTCAAGCTATTTCACAGTGGTATAATGTTACCCAAGGGAGGTTCATAAATCATATGTTGAGTAAAGCAAACAGCATATAACTCACTGAAGTGTTGCTTCCAAACTTACCCAACTGTTCTGGAAATGGCCATGTATTCCAGAGACCTGGCAGAGGGGTGGAGGAAACCCTGGTGCTCTGTCCTGAAGTCAGATGGAATATGACCAACCTCTTCCTTTTCTGTAACAGGACTCACTCACTGAAGCCCGAAGAGAGTGGGTGTAGACTGACACAGGAGACCGCTTGCAGAGATACCTCACTGTGCTCATGGCCATGTGAATGTGCATGGACATATAACAACATTTAGCTGATACCTGATGAGCTTGCCTACTATGCGAGGATAAGTCTTCAGGTGCCAGGGAAATAGTATATGACAAAGCTCTTGCTCTACTGTATTCTAGCAGAGAAAGGCAGGTAATGCACACGCCAATAGATAAACTCAGGACATGCCATGAAGGCAGGATAATAGGACAGAGTGACCGAGGCGTTGGAGAGGACGTGGAAAGGGGAGGTGAAGAAGGGTGCATACTTTCTACAGTGCTTCTAAAGGGTACTCAGACTGAGACGTGGATGAGAAGCAGGGAGCAAGGAAGTTAGAGTGAAATGATTCCAGGCAGGGGCAGCAAGAACAAGGCGCATAGATGTATTTAAAGGACATACAAAACCCAAGGCAATTGATATACAGTGGCCAATAGGTGAGGAGAGATATAGGAATTTAGAGAGGGCCCAGATCATGAAGGGCTGTGCCCGATGCTGTGGTCTCTGGTTTATTTTTAACCACTGGAGTGTTTTGAGGAAGGAGTATGCTACACTGTGTAGTAGATGAATATTATAGTGCAAGAAAGCCATTTTGGATAACTCTGGCTTGAAAATATTCACTGAAAATCTATAATGCAGAAAGTGTGTAAACTGTAGGCCAGTGAGGATTAACGTGACTATCTTTATTTTTTGGTATTGTGGATTGAACCTAGGGCTTTTTGTGTGCTAGGCAATTGCTGTACCCTTGCACTGCATCCCTGGCCCAATGTGACAAGTTTTGACCTTTAGAGATCTACAGTTTTGTGGAGGAAGGAGGAGGCATGACAAGAAGGGGAGCGGGGAAGGGAGGGGAGGGAAGGAAAGGGAAGGGAAAGGAAGGGAAGGGAGGGGAGGGGATGGAAGGGGAAGAGAGAGTTGGGAATGAGAGAGTAAAGGAGTTCTACTAAATGTTTTATACAATCTCGTAGGATAATTCAAGGTAAGGAAAACAACCCTTCAGTTCAAATGAGGATGAGGCTACATCATTTTGAGATCAGGACCTACAAAATAATGATGTTGATTCAAATAAGACTTAACTACGTATAACGTATTGACAGTTAGGGGTAGAGATGGCCATTGAGAAAAGCAACATTTTGTTATTGGTTTTGTTTGTTTTCTAAAGGGTGGGGATAGAGATTTATTCACTATTTTTTAACTTCTGCGTTGCTTGCCCTACCCAAACCAGTGAGGGTGCCTACACCCACATGAAGACTAAGAGCAATACCATGAACCTCCAGGTTAGGTGTGATTAAATGAAGTCTTACTACTTGTCCTTTCACAGGATCATAAAATCTCTGCAGAAGTTGAATAGAAGTGCTTTTTCCACAGCCGCTGCTCCCAACAAATGCCACCGTCTTCCCTTTCTCAATACTGAGGGATAAACCGCGAAGGATAAACACATCTGGGCGGCATGGATAGAAGAAAGAGACGTCTTGAAACTCTAAATTCCCCTCACACGTGTCCTGTGAAAGGAAGTTGACAGTGTTTAGATGGGTGACTTAGGTCGGCGGTAATACTTGGTACCACCTTGGCTTAGTGCCCTTTGGAAACTGCATGTTCCCCCACTGTTTTAATTTTCAATTTTATGTTCATCTCTGTAGAGCTGCTGGCTGCATACTAGTTACTGTCACAATCAGTATATTTTATGTCTCTCTGTCTTCTTATCTTCACTACTGATTTTGCCTAGAAACATGAGTGTCCTTTGCCTTGGCTATGTAGACGCGATCCGTTCTGCAGACCAACTGTGTAACCAGCTGCTCTGAATAAATACATATATTTTCTTTTTAATTTGGTTTTTAATTTAATTTGCTTTATAGAATTTTACTGCTTAATTCAGAGGAGTTCATGTCCTCATACAGTCTATTTTGTAAGCTGGGGTGTATTTTACAGTTAATGTACATTATGTTTTGAATTCTGCTTTATCTTTCATTTCCATCTAGCATTATTTGACAGTAATACTTCCCTAGTTTGGGTTTCTCTCCGTGTTTGATTCTCTTTAGTGAATGATGATTTGTATGTCAACCAATGCTAATATACACCAAAAATGTTTTCAAAAGAATTTCCAGGGCTACCACTAAGTAGTGATTAACTTTTCCTTTATATTTTTGGCTCATAAAATTTTGGGTTTTTTTTGAACTTCATGTTTTCCCCCAGTTGCCTTTTTTGTGCATGGCTGAGGATTAAACCCAGGGCCTCATGTGTGCTACCCACATTGTCGACCACTGAGCTATGTCTCCAATTGCATTTTAGCTTTTGCTGTTAAGGTAGATGCAAACGAGGAAGAGGTAGGTGGATATGTATGTGTGTTGCTGGTGGTACTGACAGCTGGGCTTCCAGATTCCTTACATCAGATTTAGTTGCATTTAGCACTTGTTGAACCCAGCCTAGAGGTATCAGGGAGGAGACATATCAAAACTTTTTGATGACATGATTCTGTTGTCAAAGAAATAAAAGTATATGTATATGATTATAATATATGACTAAGAGTTATCTGAGGTATGATAAAAATTGTAGTGAATATTTAAGTTAAAAATCAAAAGGTTAATTATAGTAAAAGACACATTGACATTAATCTTCCTCAAAATACTCTGTCTTTCTTTGAACACACTTGTCCCATTGTTTTGCCACTTTCTGAAGCAGTTCTGGAAATCCTCTTTCAATGTCATTTCATGGCTTCCTCAATGTCCTGAATCAATTCAAAAGGAAATTTCTGTAAAATAAAATCATAGTATGTCCTTATCCGACTCACTCACTGAATCTGACACACACAGCCTTTAACTCTTCCCCAAGTCAAAATGACCTTCAAAGGTAAATGTACAAAAGGGAACTTCCAGAACTGCTTTATTTATTTTATTTTATTTTATTTTATTTTCCAGTACCAGGAATCGAACCCACGACCTTGTGCTTGCCAGGCAGGTGCTGTGCCTCTGAGCTAAATCCCCAGCCCCCCAGAACTGCTTTATAATTACTCTGATCACAGAGTTCTTTTTTGGGGGGATGGTTTACTGGGAATTGAACTCAGGACCTTGTGCTTACCAGGCAGGCACTGTGCCACTGAGCTATATTCCCGGCCAGAACTGCTTTAGATAGGATATGTATGATTGAAGTAAAGGGAAATATTTTGAAGGGGATTAATGTGATATATCTTTTACTGCAACAAATTAAAAAAATTAAACATTCACCATATTTTCTGATCATATGATGTAGAAGTAGAAGAAAATATTGAAATTGATGCATGTCACAATGTAAGTGTAGTGCCCCTAATTTTGCCCCTTACAATAGAGAGTGGAATTTTTTCTGCACATGCTCTGTTGCCTTTGGTAAAGGCATAGAGAGATAGTCTAAGAAGCTTCTAGACTTTTTACAATTTAAATTTACTATTTTTAGTTGTGTTCACTGTGGAGAATTTCACTCATACCTAAAAGTGAGACAAAAATATAATAGGTTTCCACATGCCTATCACCCAGCTTCAGTGTGTATAGTTTTTGCTAATTTTGTTTCAGCAGATTTTGATTTTTTTTTTTTCTTTGTTTTGGTCTTTTTGAGACATGGTCTCACTATGCAGTTCAGGCTGGCCTTGACTGAGCTCACTTTGTAGCCTAGGCTGGTCTCAAACTTGAAATGATTCTCCTGCCTCAGCCTCCCTAGTGCTGGGATTATAGGCATGTGCCGCCACGCCTGGCCCACAGATTTTAATTTTTAAAAGCAAAAGAATCACAGAGAATTATTAGCATATAAAAATAAAGATTAAATAAATAAATTTTATAGTCTTTATAAGAAATGTTTTTAGAGTCCTGCATATAGTTCTATAAGGACATATGTCTGTGAGAGATACATAATTTCTGTACTATAATTTTAGAAAGAACAACAGTACTGTATACATACAAATCCCAAGGTAAAAAATACTTTTTATATCTTGTTAATTTTTTTTTTTGGTACTGGGATTCGAACTCAGAACCTTGCACTTGCCAGGCAGGCACTTATGCCACTGAGCTATATCCCCAGCCCTACTTTTTATATCTTTTATTTTCCAATAAACAGGTATGAAATCTTATTTTGATAGTGATATATGTTGAGCATTTAGTTTTGAGAATTTCTTTCTTTCTTTTTTTTTTTTTTTTTTTTTTTTTGAGATAGGATCTCATTATGCAGTTCAGGCTGGCCTTGAGCTGACTTTGTAGCCCAGTCTGGTCTCGAACTCGCAGTCATTCTTCTGCCTCAGCCTCCCCTGTACTGGGATTATAGGTGTGCGCCACCAAACCTGGCCTAGTTTTGAGAATTTCAAGATCTTTTTATTTCTGTCATAACAATGAGTATTCCTTTTAATAATTATGTAGATCTTTGATATTGCTTTGTTTTAAACTGTCATACATGAAAATCTATTAAAATTCTACAGAAATAGTTGTAAATGGAAAAACTTTAAATATATACTTAATAGCTGTTCCTGTTTTTAAATTTAAAATGTTTAGAAAGGTCTTAAGGTTGAATATATGTGTTATGCAAGACTTATTGAGAAGCTTATTTTAAAATTATTTAATTCCCTATTATTTCTCTTTTAATATTCACAGCCTCTTAGAGTTTGTGTGTAAATTTATGTGTATGTCAATTTAACAAATATAGTTCCCTTTTTTCCTCTTATGTTTGTAGATTTTTTTTTATTAAAAAGTAGCAATAGGACATTACTTACTTGCATATATTATCAGAGGAAAAATGCATAAAATCTAATATAAATCTCCACCCCACACTAAAACTGTTGCTGTCTGAATATATTTCAATATATGAAGCAATTCTTTGTTTAAGAATACTCTCATGGGATCAAGCAAATAAATTAAAGGTGTATATTTTTAATATAGAGGTGAAAGTCTGATGAAGACAAGACCCCCCTTCCTTCTTTGTAGTCATAAAATTCTTTTATACAAACTTTTAACTCCTTATGGTACTAGAACTATCTTTTGCGGAGTTAAATAATTTCATCATGTAATAAGTGGACACTTAAATCACAGTTGTGCTTACAGGTTTTTTCCCTTTTTGACTGTAGCTGTCTATAGTCGGTTTCTTTTCCAACAAAGCAAACAGATGTGCAGCTCCAGATTTGGCTTTGGAATATTCAGGTGCGAAGACAAGTGTTTCTCCAATGGCCATAGCTCCATAGGCAATTGCAGTAAAAACACTATCAAAAGATAAAGCATTTGAATCTTAGGTCCATTTAAAAACAGTAAAGCTTTAAAAGTAAAGGAAAAAACAGGCACAGGAATATAACCTTTTAGGTCAGACAGTGCTACTAATGTGTACTCTGTACACCAAAATAACCTTTGGAGCTTGGGTAATCTTAAGAATTTCTCCTCTGATTAGAGACACAGATCAAAGATTCCAGCCAGTGAGTATAAAACATCATAGCCACCTTAATGTAAGGCTTGTTTGCTTGGAGATTTTACAGAGAACTCAATTGACAATAGGAAGAATGAGCGCAATGGTAATATCTACACCAACACAATAGATAAGAAGTAAGTTCCTTCTTTCTTTTTTGCATATAATGCAGTTAGAACAGATAACTGAAGCTAAACGATTATCTGCCTGGTGTGCTATACTGTTTAGAGAGCAAAGCATAGGGATTGTATTTTCTTAAGGTCCCCAAACAAAATCTCACTAAAATATACTGCAGCTAAGGCTGGAAGAAAAGCTTTGATCTTGTGGGTTTGGTGTAGATCATGATCCCAGTTTCACATGTTCATTATAAGATGGTAAGTAGTAACGGTAAGTAAGTAATGATGTTTGGAAGCATACAGAATATTCAAGGTATTGCATGACCATGGTTAAATATTTTGCTTTAGACAAGATAGTACTGTACTACAATGCAACGGCAATACATATCACAGTCAGCTAGAAGTCCAATCCAGCTAAAAATGGACACATTTCACTGCCAATACTTACATACCAGGCAATCAAAGGACCTTAGGGAGACTACCTGCTTGTTCACCCTTTGGATCCCAGAATTTTGAACACTTTTGGGCTCCTTCTGAATTTCTTACTCAGAAGAATCTGTCAAAGGGTGAACATTGTCATCTCTTCATGGACCTAGACCTCAGATCCTGACTTTTGTTGGTTTTATAATTATCAAATATAATATAGAAAAGCAACTAGTTTATAGGGATGTCTGATGCTAAAATGATTAGAGTCAACAGATCCTATTTAAAGCATTTTTATACTAACATTTTGATAAATTATTTAAAGCTCAAAATGCCATTCAAAATACTTGGTATCTAGCTATAAACATCAGATGTGGTTGTTGAGTTTGTACAGGGTTTACTAAAAATTTATTTTTAATGCAGAGTGAACTCTGGCTGAGATTTAAGTCTGTCTGATTCCAGGGTCAGCAAGTAAAATGCGAACATAGCTGGATTATGAATCTGGAGACCTGAGTTCTAGTTTTTTTTTTTCCGGTACCGGGGATTGAACTCATGACCTTGTGCTTGCCAGGCAGGCACTGTGCTGCTGAGCTAAATCCCCAGCCCCTTGAGTTCTAAATGTATAGGGTAGAACTTCTCTAAAACCAACAACTGAGAAAACAGCTCCTGTGATTTGAGCTGTGTCAAAATATCTACCTGTCCTAAAATTTCCTACCCTTAAGCTAATAATTTTAAGTATGAGGCATCAATGTCCAGAGCTTATCCTCCTCTCTTTCTGATGGTCTGTGGGAGGAGCCAGACAGCAGTCAGGTGGCTGTCACGGCAATGGACAGGAGGAGAAGGCTTTCCTGTTTGCTTTGGTGAGCTAAGAGTGTTTTCCTAATAATAATGATACCCAAAAGTTTTCCATGCTGTTGCCAAGAGTAAAGATGAAGGTGAGGACCTAGTGTGCTTCCTTGCATCCCTTATTATTGCAAGGTATCAACTATTAAAAATTCATTAAAAATTCACCTACAATGCTTTTTTGGCCAATAATCACATTTAATATTGAAATTTTGAAATGAATTCCTATCAGTAAGTACGCTTAGATTTCAGGAAGACCAGCCCACCAGTATATGGGCTGCCTGCTTGTTTCTCAGTCAGTTTTTCAAAGCTGTAGCTTTTATTATCACTGTATGGTAACATAATGTTTTGGTTCTCTCTTGCCGATCTGCTGTACTTAGCTTCTTTCCCAATAGTACAGCAAAGAAGGAGGTCACTCAGGGAGACAGAAGATGGCCCTGAAGTGACATATAGAGAAATCTCTCTGGGGCACAGGTAGTTTCTGGATTATATTGCAAACAGGAATGGGCCGGAGATATAGCTCAGGGGCACAAGCACCTGCCTGGCAAGCACAAGGTCCTGAGTTCGATTCCCGGGACCAAAAAACCAACCAACCAAAGAAAAAGACCTCAAAACCCCCCCATCAAGTCAGAAACTAGCAAAAGCAAGCAGAAACTAGCCTAACAGAGCTGAGGCAAAATGAGACAGGAGTAAATGGCATCACTTAATTCTAAATGCTCATTTCAGAGAACTGTCTGAGATAGAAGCAGATTCCTGGCCCCTACACCGGATTTACAAATTGGAATAGGTATGGTTCCGGAGTGAGCTCCAACCATGCACATTTTTAACTAGTTTTTAGACTGAGTATTTGGGAATTCATTTGTTAGAGACTAGCACAAAGTGGTTTTTACCTAAAAAGAACTAAGTAGAATCCTACTAGGATTCCAGGTAGAGGGAGGTTTTTGTCGTGTTTTGTTTTTTGTTTTTGAGACCAGGTCCCACTATAGAGTTTAGGCTGGCCTTGAGTTCACTATGTAGCCCAGGCTGGCTTCGAACTCCTGCCTCAGCCTCCTGCATGCTGGGATTATAGGCATATGCACGTCCTGGGAAGCTTTTCCTCTTCTTTTTTCTGTTTTGTAAACCTCTTCCATTCAGGTAGTTGATTAGAAAAGCTCTGTGTCACCGTGTATTCTGGCAGGCACTAGGCGGGGTATAATTTGGTATGTCTCAAAGGCAGCAGGATTCACACTGGGTCTCTAAGAAGACTGGAGGTTTGGAGTTGAAGACAGTACTGGGCCCTTTTCCCTTTTTTCCCCCAGAGATCTCTTTTGTCCATATTGTAATAGCACGGGTATGTTTGCTCTATAATTTTTTTTTTTTCATGGTACTGGATATTGAACCCAGGACCTTGGCACTGAGCTAAATCCCCAGCCCTTTCTAGTTTTTAATTTTTTACCTTTGAGACGGGGTCTTGCTAAATTGCTCAGTCACCCAGGCTGCGCTCAAATCTGCAATATTCCTGCCTCAGCCTCCCAGAGTGCAGCATTACAGGTGTGCGCCACGCGGCTGTAAGCTGTTTGAATGACACTCAGATAAAACTGATACTAATTACTGCCCCAACTCAGACAGCGTCCTGTTTCTTCCTTCCCTTGGGGCACTGGGAAATACCAAGGTGATGTTATCATCAATCATTACATTAATGGTCCGCGTATGTTGTGACAGCTAAAATGCTCGTGTCACTAAAAGATGACCTGTTCTAGTGAATTTAATTAAAGAAATTCAGTGAAGGTAATAGGCCAGCAGGAGGAGAAATTTTTGTATTGAGGCCTTTTGATTTGCTTATAATGTAGAGCCATAAAATAATGTAAAGCAAGTTAGCAATTCCACTTATAATAAGATTCAGTCTAGCTCTGGGTATTTAAATAGAAAACTGAGCAAGAATTATTTAAAAGGTAACTTTTCAGAAATGTTCTATGAAGGTTTGGCTACAGAATTAGTAATAAATATCTACTAAAAAGCCTCTGGTATATGGAGTCATGCGAGTGAATTTTGTGCTTTGCTACTTGTTAGTTAGGTGACCTTAAGCAAGTAACCTCTTTGAGTTTTAATTTTTCCCGTCTGTAACCTGAGACTATTTCACAGAGTAGTTCAGAGGAGTAAGTAAATAATAACGCATGATACGTCTTTAACAGTGAGTAAAATTGCACTCAGGGTTTGCTGTTACAGTGATTATGGTAAACGATGGATGGTTGGCAGCCTTGGGAAGCTCCTTTTGGGAAACATCCTGACGGAGTCATGGGCAAGGAAGGTGCTGGCTGAGAAAGGTTATGTGGTGATGTCTCTCTACACACACCCCAAGTTGAACAGCTGTCCATGCACCAGACTACCTTCACATGAGCTAAGGAATTCAAGAAAGAGACCATAGGGCTTGTTTTCAGTACAATAAAACAAAACAAACAAAACAAAACAAAACAAAACAAAACAAAACAGAACAAAACCAGACTCCTTGAAGAAGACAAGGGAAGAATTGCCAAAATCACCCCTCCCTGCCTGCAAGCAGCCCAGAAGGAGAGAGATGCCTGCACTGTGGGTGAAGCAGAAAGAATGAAGTCCAGGCCTAGGCCTGAAAGCCAGTACCAGGCCTGCTGTGGTAAAACCCAGTGCCTGGCGTAGCCCCATGACCCCTACGCCAGTGGAATGGGCACCTAGAGTTGCGTTAGGCAGGTAGCAGCAGGACCCTGGCTCCACCCTCTGGGGAGCAGGGCACAGAAGCTGACGCAGGGCTTGATCTCAGAGCTCAGGGCCAGGGCCGCTGCAGGGAGATTCAGCCCCTGGTGGAAAGAGAAGTACTACACACAAGCCCTGCTAGAGCTCGCAGATGGAGCCTCTAGCCTGGCCCTGAGCACCAGAGGGACAGACTCAAGTTCTGGCCGCGTCATTTCCAGACTTGGAGGTGCACTTGCTCTCCTCCAGAGCCCACGCAGGCTCCTGCTGCGGTGAGACTCAGGGATGACTAAGTCCGTTCAGCACCAGCCTTGGCGGCTAAGGGACTGCCTCTTTCACCCATCGGCTGCCCTCCAGCAGTACAGCTTTAGCCAGGTGAATGCTCACAGATGGGGCTCTAGAACCCACCTGGCCCCAGGCAGAGACTCAGACTCCATGGGATGGACTGTGTATCTGCCTACAAGACCACCAGCTGTGGTGAGGGCCGCAGTCAACCTGAAACTATGCAGGTCCCTGAGGTCATGCGACTCAGGCACAATCTACCTTAGCATCAGCGCAGGTGGCAGCAGACTTTTGTGACCAACACTGCTCCAGCCTCGGGAATCACAGGGTGGTAGAAGGCCCCTCTCGCTGGGGGAAGGACAGGGTAGTAAGTACATGACTTTGCCCTGGAGCTCAGTGCTGGGCTGCTGAAACCCAACACGGGGCAGATCCTATTGGCACACAGCCCCAGTCCATGGGACTCTGTTTCAGCTAGCATCACGGATGTGGCTGGTTCTTATGCTATGAGTCGCCCTCAGCAATAAGCAGCCCCTCACAGTGTGAGCCTCGGTCCTAGGTCATGTTGTTCTGGTGTAGTGAGCTGTGGGCTCAGGGTCTGACACACTGAGGTGACACTGGTGGCCACAGGTGTGGCATGGGAGCCGGGGCTGTCCTGTCCATGGTGACTCTGTCTAGAGCTGGTAACAGCAGATGAGGCATCTGGGCCTAGCCTGGCCCCAGGGAGGGGCTTGAAGGGGCAGAGCATTCTCTCTGTACATTTCTGTTTCTTTCTGAACGGTGCACCAACAGTGAACCAACATTACATTTGAAACAAACCTGGTTCCCAGGGAGTAGAGTGAATATGTTAGCAAGGGGAGAGGAAATGGGAAGATAATGATCGGTACTCCACTAATATGTATAATTTTTTTTTCTGTGTCTTTTTGAGACAGGGCCTTGCTATGCAGTTCAGGCTGGCCTTGAGCTCACTTTGTAGCCCAGGCTGGTCTTGAGCTTGAAACAATCCTCCTGCCTCAGCCTCCTGAGTGCTGGGATTACAGGCGTGCACCACCATGCCTGGCTATTATAATTTTTATGTATCAGTTAAATAAGAGTGATTGGCATAATTTTGAAATGGCATCATTCTTGGAGAAAATTCTTTGCTTAGTTTTAACCTAAAATCTCAGTATGAAGTGTATTCCTACTTATGCAGATCACATTTTTACATAAGTGGCAACAGTTCCAGTCTTTCTTCCAAGGCATACTATATTAGATGTGTGGGTGGAGAAAGGAAGAAAAAAATCTATAAATAAACAGAAGCCATATGAAGCTGACTCTGGAGGCATGTTTCTAGGAATGACCTGTCTGCCTAAATATGCACTATTCCAAATTTTCCCCTTAAGCTACCTAGTTAATTAATTATTTTGTGCCATGCTGAGGCTTGAATTCAGGGTCTTATGAATGGTAGGCAAGGATTATACCACTGAGCTGTGGCTCCAGCCCTTTCCCTTTATTTATTTATTTATTTTCAGGTACCGGGAATTGAACTGATGACTTCGCGCTTGCCAGGCAGGCGCTGTGCCACTGAGCCAAATCCCCAGCCCTTCCCTTTATTTTTGATTCTGTTATTCATTCAGTGAATATTTACTGTGTCCTTACAATGTGCCATGCCAACCTTTGGTTTTTGGCTTTGAGGAAACATCAGTCAATAAGACAGACTGAGACCTGTTCTCAGCCTGTGAATTTAATAAGTACAAATACAAACAAGTTAACATCATATGTAGTAAGACAAATTAAGGGAAAGATGAAAGAAGACTGGTAGGGGACCAGCTAGGTGATCAGCAAAGGTGCCCATAGGGAGTAGACTTAGGAGTGGAAGCCTGCATGGTGAGAAGGAGGCAGTGCAGCAAAGACCTGGGGAAACGATCTGTCGCTCCAGGCACAGGGAAAAGAAAGTGCCGAGACTCTGAAATGAGTTGTTCCAGACATTTAACCTCAAGTGTGGGACTGATGAGCAGCTTGCAAGGGAGATAGCAGAAAGGAAGAGGCCTCATTTCGAAGGGCTTTCAGGTCATGGTAAGGAATTTTGCTTTATTAAAGTTTCCACAGGAAATTATTGCAATATTTTTTAATACATCAATACAATTAGATCTGTGCGTTAGAAGCTCCCGTGGGTGCTGTGTGGAATGGATTCCAGGGAAGCAGGAGAGTATATAGGGGCATCAGTGGGAAGGCTGTTGGGTTGGTCCAGTCAAACTGGGCAGGAGATTGGATAAACATGGTGTGAGTGGAGAGGGTAGTAAGTATTTTGGAACTAGAGCTGTGTCAGGACATGGTAGTCTGTAGGGCAGGAGAAGCAAGAGGGATAATTCCTAGACTTTTGGTTTGAGCAACTGTATAGATGGTGGTTGTACTATTAAAAACAGTCCCCTGGAGATTTAAGAAGACACAAAAGTTTAATGTCCTAGGGGAAGAGAACCTTTGAGCAGATGAATTCTGTTTTGGACACACTAACATGTTATTGGGTACCCGAGGGGATGTGTGTAGTAGGTAGTTGTGGAGAGTGAGTCTGATGTTCAGGGGCAGGGTTGGAAAAATACAGACGTTTTCAGGACGCAGGTTATTTAAATTTTCAGGCTGGATGAAATCACCAGTGAGGGTGTGCAGACGAAAGGTCAGAGAGCTCTCAAGTCCTTCAACAACACAAAACCAGGCAGAAAAGCAAGAGCCAGCAAAGGAAACGTGGGAGGTGGGCCTGGAGAGAAAACGCTTCAGGAGGGAGCTGTCAGACACCACTGAGAGGTCAAGTAAGGGACTGGAGAACTGAGAGCTGGACAGCCGTCTAAGGGTGGGTAGAGCAGGGTCGGTGACAACCTTGACCATGAGTCTTTCTGGTGGTGTGGTGGAAATAAGCTTGACTGGAGTGAGTTTAGGAGAGACGGGGTGATCAGAAGATGGTGAGGGTGGGAATAGGCACCCTTTGGGATTTTCCTGCGAAGGACAGCAGAAACATAGGAAATTAGGAGAAGGGAACGTCTGGCCCTGGAAAAGAATTCTTTTTCTTTAGATGATGATAGAACAAAGAAAGGGTACTAACAAGTTAATAAAAATAGGTTACAATTCTGTAAGGGTTTATGAAATTGTCCGACTCACTACATTAGCATGATTTTTTAATTAGTTTGCTTTCCGCTAAATACACAAGATCAGTTACACTGAAAGACTGGCACCCTGATTTACAAAGCCATGAAAGTTTAGAAAAACGTGTTCTGAGCTTGAAGCAATTAATTTGTGAACAAACTTTTGGAAGACAAATACTTTTAAATTTGGCAGTGCCTGCATTACAGTAGAACCAAGGGGGAACCTGGCTACTTTAATGGGGGCCTGTGAAGTGAATAAATTATGTGTCCATGTAAATTCTTTTTTTTTTTTTTTTTCAGTACCGGTGATTGAACTTAGGACCTTGTGCTTGCCAGGCAGGCGCTTATGCCATTGAGCTATATCCCCAGCCTCTGTCCACGTAATTTCCAAATCAGTTTCTTGCTAATCTGACAGACTGGCCTATAGGTCATAATGAAGCTCAAGGTTACCCCATAATTGTGACAGTACACACTACTATGCACTGTTTTAGAGGTAAGGAGGGCAGTAGAGCCAGGAACCTGCATTTGTCTGTTGAAACTTTAAACTTTAAATACAGATATCCTATTTATTTATTTATTTATTTGTATTTGAGACAGTCTTGCTATGCAGTTCCGGCTGGTCTTGAACTCACTATGTAGCCTATGCTGGCCCCAAACTCATGATGATCCTCCTGCCTGAGCCTCCTGAGTACTGGGATTACAGGCATATACCAACATGCCAGGCCAAATATCCTGTTTTACAAGGAAATTTGCTTTCAAAAAACTGCTAAGCGCCGCTTCCTGCTAAACTGCTAAATCTTCACATAGGTAAGATTCTGGAACACTGGGTTGGTGAAATATGGATTGTTTTCTTCAGTACCTAGCAAGGATACTTTCTCAGTTCATGTTTAATAAACAAAAACACTTTCATTTGAGTAGAAACTAACATTTATACCAAGTTTTCCTGAAATTATGTGGCTTCAAACTACTTTTGGCTGTTTCCTCATATTGAACACATGTCCTCAAAGTACAAATACATGGCGCCAATGGAGATACAGAAGGGAACTTCCTGAGACTTGGGAGGCGGCACCAAAACAGGAGTCCCTAATGTGCTCCCACATGGCAGTGCTGTTAGAACAGGTGTCACCTTCCACTTGTCATTCCGAAGAGGCTGGTCCTTGTTTTGATGTGCATGTTTTAGTGGTGTTATGGTGGATACATTGTGTCAACTTGGAGAGTCTAGAGGTTTGGCTAAGAGACTTGGCAGTTCTGCACCTTGGGGTGAAAAGGACATGCCCTTACCCTTCTGGGATGTTGTTCATTGTGTCAATTTGAGAAGTTTATAAGGTTGACCATGTGACTCAGCAGGGAGCCAGGGTGCTTACTTTGTATTCATCCTGAGCCTGTGCAAGAGGAGGGCATGGAGATGATGTGAGTTCTACACGCCTCCCGGGTTGGGGTAGCCTGCTTATGATATAAGGGAGGGAAAGAGGCTTGCTCTTCTCTGCCATTCCCTACTTTTGCTCTTGTTGCTTTGCTATCTTTCACCACCATCATCTGTTGCCCTCTGCCATGTGCCACTCTGCCTTGGAGCCAGCCAAGTATGGACTGAAACCTCCACAAACTGTGAGCTAGATAAACCTTTCCTTCCTTATTTTGGGCATTGGGTATTTTGTCTCAGCAATGAGAGAAAAGTAACCAAGAAAAGTGGCTTTGTTGAAATAAAAAAAAAAAAACCCTTACTTTTTATTTTTTTTATTTTTATTTTTTTTTCTCTTTTTTTTTTGGTTTTTCTCCGGTACCAGGAACCGAACTCACGACCTTGCGCTTGCCAGGCAGGTGCTTTTGCCTCTGAGCTAAATCCCCAGCCCTGACCCTTACTTTTTAAAGCTAAACATTGTATGGAGTTTTTCTAGTTCTAAGTATTTAGCAATGACATTTATGGTATCAAGTACCAAATTTCCTGGTTTAGGAAGTTCAGAATTAACACCCACAAGTTTTACTATTTCAGTTAGTTGTATTAGGTGTTTCTGTAAAGTAAAAGAAGTCATAACTATGTGAATAGAATTCCAAAATATAATCTCTAACCAATGCTTTGGGAAGAAGTACTTTCACTGGTAATCATAATCAATTCCAAATGTGACTTTTTGAGACAGGGTCTCGCTACGCAGTTCAGGCTGGTCTTGAGCTCACTTTGTAGACCAGGCTGTTCTTGAATTCACAAGGATCCTCCTGCCTCAGTCTCCCAAGTGCTGGGATTACAGTCTACCACGCCCAGCCAAGAGTGACTTTTTGAAGGGAAACACTCATATATTTTTATGTATACTCATATATAAATATACAAATACATTTTTTTTCTTGGAGTGTTTGCTTAGCAAAGAACTCAACCTTGAAGACAGTCATACTTAATAAAGTCATCTCCACACTGGGAATTTCACAGACTCACAGATTACCTGTAATGGATACCATGAAAACATTTTTTGCCTTTATATTCCCAAATTGTAATAAGCAGAAGCAGTAAGTGGCTCATTTGGGAGTTTAATTCAGATTATTTGTATAATATCAGTATCAAAACTATTAGCTATGCTATAGTTCTTATAGCTATTTAATAATAACAAAAATTAGCTTGATTAAGTCATTCCACAGTGCAAACATATGTGAAAACATCATAGTGTACCCATTAAGTATGTAGTATATACAATTATTTGTCATAAAACATTTTCAAAGCATGCCATTCCCACCTAAGAGGTTTAGTGATGATCTTCTATAAATATTACCTTTCTGTCAACATGTACAGTATATAACCCACTTACAGAATCTCTGTGTTTGCACAACTTACACGAACATGCCCTCTGGTGTCATTCGTCCAGCTTGAACTAAATAGGCTCCAAATTGAAATCCTGCTGCATAGGCGAAATATACAAAGGCATGGCTGAATGCATAACAGCTTCCAATAATCTGGGCTTTCTTCAAGGTATTTCTGAAATGCACAATTTGCCAAATAATGGGGCATGAATTATCACAAAGTTACTTTAATAAATGTAGAGTAATGAGTATAGAAGTCTTTGAAGTGTTAAAATTTGGTAGATATTTATTTTCTAAGGTTTGAAGTAGACGTGATTTTTATTTTACTACTAAGAATTATACAGAAGACAATGATATAATATTTTCTCTATGGATATATACTGTATAGTTGAGTGTAATAAATTTGCCCTTCTTTACTTTACAACAAATGGACAGTCTGTGAAAGGACAGTTAAAGGTACTTGGTTTAGAGGCATTTAGAAATATTCCCTAATCATCATAATCCTGCATTAATAGAATAGTCACAATTAAAGGGTGATGCTGACCACAAGCAGGAATTCAAAAGAGTACAAAGCTATGTCTCTGTCAAAGTAATACAAAAAGCACCACTGAGTCAAAGTGATAAGACTTGTTTAATGAGCACATTTATTGTGTATATATTTGTTTCACAATGTAAACTATCCTAGAGATGTTAAAGCAAAAGAATATTCTTTCCTTCTTGTGTATATTGTTTTCTCAGTCTTATTTCAGAAAGCTAAGACAAACATATACACTTAGTAAGAGAGAGTAAATACAGAATGCACCAAAAAATATACATCTGCAAAAGAAAAGCTTGTATAAATATTCTAATACTAAATCCATCGAGACATCATGAGATTAATACAGTTTGCCTTTGGCCTCTACAGTTACAAGAGGTGCTCCAAGTGGTGGCCATTGGCTTCCACACACTCATCAGTATGGTGAACTGCTAAAGTGTGTATATATTTATATGGCGGACTCTGTAGTACATGGAAGACCTAATATAGTTATCCTAGTTCTGCTTCCCCTTGATTTGTCTTTGTTTCCTCTTGGTGAAGTCATGTCAGAAATTATGATATCTTGTTCTTAGGAAAGCCAGGGGATTGGCCGGCAAACCACTGAAGTCTGTGAGGAGCACTGCATTTACAGACAGAGTGGGGTGGGTGGCATTGGGATGAGTCCATAGTCACCTGTGCTGAGTCTGAAGAGTCTCTTCATACATCTGCTCGAAGACTTTTTCTCTTGTTAATGACACTATAGTACGTATATTCTCCACAGCTTCAGTTGCTATCTGCAAAATAAAGTATGGAAATAACATAGTAGTTTATTCTAGTTACTTGTAATGGGGACAGAGTAAATATGTCAAATCAGTAAGTTTTTCTGGCAAATACTTTTATCTGCCCCCCAGTAACATATAAAAATTATTTTTAGGATAATATGCTTTAGGAAAATTTCTTTTGAAAAGATTTAGTTTAGCTCCCTTCAGATCTTTACAAATTTCAATTTAAATTGGTTCCACAGGCAGGACAATCAAACATTAATGAGCATGATGTTTATATGCAAAGGGGCTTTCTATAAATTATGAAACAATTTAAATAAGTGATAGTAGAGAGAATCAAGTAAATAATTATTTTATTTTAGCACAGACATGCAAATGTCAACCAAAGAGCAGCTAGGAACATTCCAATACATTATCATGTGATGTGCCTATAAAATTCTTTATAAGGTAAGATCATTTCTCATTTTGATATCTGTGAACTTCAAAAGATTTAATTTAAATATAATTAATGCTTCTCCATATTTACATAGCTTTCCAAAAGAATGTATAATTACATAGGATTCAAGATGGAGGAGAATCTGGCTTGGAATGACTTTTTGGATGTGCGAACACAGGTCGCTAGAAAGACAAACTTCCCATCTCTGTGTTTAGTTATGAACTGTTGCTGCAGTCCACTCTGGTAAACAGGACCCCACCCAGACATCTCGCATTATTTGAAAACAACGTGCAGGGGAGAACTACATTTCTGGATTACGGCTAGGACACCTGGATTATGTTCTCAAGTATGATGTTCAGTTGTTTTAAGTGCTCATGAATTTCAAAATGAACTAAAGAATTCTCCATTTTTAACATATTCTGTAGTGTGCAAGGAAAATAGATAAAATGGCTTAAGACTTGTTTGAGGAAAAATAAAAAAGAAGTGAGCAACAACAACAAATCTTTCTGGTTATTTGTCACAGTTTAGAAAGGAATTTTACTACAGAATCTTAGAAAATAGGGTACTCTTAAAAAACTAATAAATCCATGCAAAGTCTTAAAAATGAAACATTGATAATTTGTCCAAATCTACAGATTCAACTAAAGAAGAACCAGTATATTTTATGGCTTTACATTCTAAATTGGTCCTTGATAAATTAACTTATTGAAGACTACAGGAAAAGCACTTAGAATGCCTGTTTGAAAGGAATACTGATGACAAGTTTGAAGTTATTCTAATATTATACTAAGTAATAGTCCAGTAGTGGCTAACCTATGGCATATATTATTTGTTTTTCTTTTAAGATGAAAGATGTTGATGTTAATTTGTGAGTTTTTTTTTCTAAACTAAAACCTCAGCATTCAGTATTTCTTGGCACTTTGTGATAAATAAATGGGTTTTGGATTACAGTTTGTGCACTCATCTATAAAAGTTTTTGCTTCACTGCAGTAGTCAAAGGAACACGTGTAGCTAAAGCGATGACATGCACACAGAAGTAGGATGAATAAAATCTAAGTAATGTCTCATTAATTTAGAAATTGGGCAAATTGGGCAACAGACTATAAATGATATTAAAGTCATTTTCCTATTCAAAGGATGTTCACCAGTGTGGTAAACATCTTTGTAACTGTCTCACGGGATGAGCAGCTTAAAGGCCTCAGATGTATGCTCAAGATAAGACTTAGTGTGTATATGATGCTGCTTCTAAAACCTGTCATGGGAAACAGGTTTTGGACCTTACTAGGTTGAAAGCCAAAAAGAGTCAGTCAGAAGGCCACCAAAGGATAAATAAGCAAAACCAAGAGCAACAACAAAAAGCATCAAAACAAAAAAAACTATGACTGTCTAATACCCAAGCATAGGCAGCTTGAGACAGTAGTGTATTCCCTGCCAGTCGAGGGAAAGGACCGGCAGAACATGCAAGAGTAATTGACAGTGATGCATAAAGGATTCCTACTTTGGGAGAGTAGTTGTCTCAAATAACATCTCTTTCAGTTCATAGGTGTTGCAATAATGTCTCCTTTAATCTTCAGTATTTCCTTAACTCTTCAGGGGTTATTTGTATGGGCATGGTTGATCCCAAGAAGCTTAAATATGCCAGAGAACTTTCCAAATATGTGCATAAGTTGTTCATCTTGATCAGCATCCAAGTGGGTCTTGTGTCTAAAACCTTACTTTAGGCATTATTAATGTCAGTGTATGGCTTTGAATTCAATGACTATTATGTTTCATGTCTTATGAAAATAAAATACCTGCAAGAGTGGCTGATGGAAATGTAATTATTAACAATTAAAGAATTACTAACAATTAGGGGCATCAACGTGCTGGAAAGCTCTCCATGATGAGTAATGGTAATAAGGGCTGACGTTAAGTGCTTACTGCCTCCTAGGCACAGTTTTGTATATAATAATGCTCATTTGTATAATACGGATTTGGGTAAGAATCTGTAAGTGGATTCTATTATTATTCCCAATTTGTTTTTGAGATAGGATCTCACTGTGTAGTTTAGGTTGGCCTTAAAAACTCCCTGTGCAGCATAGGATAGACTCTGATTCACAGTGATTGTCCTACCTCAGCCTCCAGAGTGCTGGGATTACAGGTGTGCATCACCACGTCCAGCTGTTATTCCCACTTTACTGATGAGAAAATTGAAGTCCATGAAAGTCGACACACCATGCTCATATCACTCATTTGTTAGTGACGGGATGTGGATTCTACCCTGGCCAGTTTGACTCCAGGCGCTCTGGTCTGAATGATGGCCCTTATTGCTATAACTACTCTACCCTATCCTACACTGCTCTTTATATGCATTAGCACTCTTCAGATTCTTCTTTTTTTTGTGGTACCAGCAGTCGAACTCAGGACCTCACACTTGCCAGGTGGGTGCTGTGCTGCTGAGCTATATCCCCAGCCCAACTATTCAACTCTTCAGATTCTTAAGTAATGAAGTTAATGCATGATAAAGACAGAACTATGATTATTTTTCTTTTACAATATGATACTAATATCGGCCTTCATTTACCTTTCCAGCACGCTTGAGTTCTTGTTTATCCTTGTTGGCAAATCCCGTCACTGCTGCAGTTTCGATCATCCCTGTTAGAGCAAGGACTGGAGCAATGATCAGAATCAGGAGTGTCATCTCCCAGCCGTATATAAGGGAGATGATAACTGACAGTCCCATGTTAGTTGCGTTTTGTGTTAAGACACCAACCCTTGAACTCGTTGCCTATAACCGGACATATTGTAAGAAAAAATGTCAGTTAATTTAAATTTACAGGATTTCTCATAGTTTGTTGTATAACAAGGTAGGCTTTAAAATCTGTACTTTGAATTTATATTTATTGAATAAGACATATATTGTTAAATGCCCTCACTTTAAGAAGTCAGGGTTCATGTTTTGCCCTTTGTCCAATATTAAGATGTCCGCATGAACTGGTGGTTAGTTTGGTGGAACACCATAGGACAGGAAACTATGGAAGCATGACCGAAACAGATAATCTGAAATTAAGTATAACCTACTTAAAGGAAGACATGTTGCTTCTGTCCGAGAGCTCTTTCTGAACAGTTCTGCAGGACTTCATGTTCCAATCCAAATTAAGTGCATTAAATGTTGAAGTTACAGGGTTTCATTTCATTGTCTCAGTGATACATACACAGGGTGCACACACATACACACTAGCACGTCTTCAATCCTAACTTACAAACTCTTGAAGAGAAAAACTGATGTTTAAAAGTAGAAGAGTCATGGTTACTGCTAAAAAAAAAAAAAAAAACTAAAAAAATGAAGCAAATCTTTAGTTAGGCATTTTTACTGCTTACTATTTATAAAGCTGTGGTTATATTTATTGGGAATTTTATGAGAAAGTAAATATTTTAATATGAATGAGGACTCCAGTTTTACATACATGCATAACAGAAATACACTTAAAATGTAAGTGCTTAGAAAGGATGGTTTGAATTAATCATATCCATGAAGGACTTTCACATTCTGTTTCACACAGAGTAAAAAAGAAGGAAATGCTATATTTTAGCTTACATAATCCTGACCCCGACCCTAACCCTAACCCTGCTCATGCTGTCCCCTGTAAGAACATCATCCTCATCCTACTCTGACTCTACTCTCCCACACTGGGCTGCAGCAAAGAATGGATTCCCAACTCAAAATACCTGAATGTAAAGCTGGGCCCTGCCCCTTGGTCCCCACTGCTGGAGGGCCAGCACCCTACTACTATATCATAGTAGTGTTGAACAGAAAGATTAAGGATATTCACTACAGTGCATACTTTCTGTATATTTCTTTTTTTTCTTTTTTGTAGTTCATGAAGTGGTATCACTATATAAAGATCTGAAGAAGCAATATCAAAATAGAAAAGTACTTGCCAACATCATAGTTCAAGATAAGATGAAAGAAATTTAAAAATGCTTCAAATAAAATTGCCTTCATAACTGCTTTAAAGGAAATACATGTTTTATATATTGTCTTTAAGTGGGACACATGATAGGTAGGAAAGTAAAATGTTAAGTTTCTTTCCTGCTGGCATGAAAAAAATCAGGATCCCAATTTCTTTTCCTAGAAACACAGTTACAAGGAACTGCATTTTGAAATTTATACTTTAGCCAGGCGTAGTGGCATACTCCTATAATTCCAGCACTTCGAAGGCTGAGGCAGGAAGATTGCCCTGAGTTTGAGGCCAGGCTGGGCTACAGAGTAAGTTCAAGGCTAGCCTGGACTACATAGTGATGCCCTGACTCAAATAAAAGGAAAAAAATAAAAAAATAAAAAAAAATATATATCTTTTCTTCTGATCCTGAAATCATGATAATTAGAAAAATTTTAAACAATGCTAAAATTTGCATTCTTTTAGACATAAATACTCACACACATCAAATTGGATTACTGTGTGCATACAGTTTTGTATTTTACTTTTAGCCCTTACATTATATTGCAAGCTGTTTTTTGGACCATGAAATATTCTTCAATGAATATCTGAATGCTTCCAATTTGTCAGGATTAAAAATAAAGCCATAATGAACAACTTTGTGAAAAACCTTTGTACACATGTTTAACTTCCTAATGTTATATTCTTAAATGGAATCATATATTTAAGTATATATTTACATTCTTTTTTTTTTTTTTTTTGTTTTCTTGAGACAGGGTCTTGCTATGCAGTTCGGGCTGGCTGTGAGCTCACTTTGTAGCCCAGGCTGGTCTCAAACTCTCAGTGATCCCCCTGCCTCAGCCTCCCAAGTGCTGGGATTACAGGCATGTGCTACCACACCTGGCTTATATTTTCATTTTTTATAGATACCGTCAAATTGCTTCTCTAAGAGATTATACCAATTTTTACTAAGCTACCAAAAATTAGCTGGGGAATATAACTTTGATAAGAAAAGTACAGTACATATAGCAGAATGGATGGCCTAAGAAAGTATAAATGGCCTCAACTCACCAATTAAAAGACACAGATTGGCAGACTGGATCAAAAACAGAATCCAGTGGTCTGCTGCATTCAAGAAACTCATCTAGTACATAAATAAATTTATAGGCTAAAATTCAAAGAAGGAAAAACAATGTTCCATGCACCAAGACCCTGAAAGCAATCTGGGGTAGGAATTTTATTCTCAGACAAAGGAAACTTCAGTCTAATATTACAGGAGACAAAGAAGGTCACTGCATATCAGTTAAGGGAACAATTCAACAAGAAGAGATAGCAATTGTGAATATATATATGCCCTAAATACTGAGACACTTAACTTCATGAAATAAACACTGCCAGACATAAAAAGATCAAATAGATACAACACAATCATAGTGGGAGATCTCAATACCCCACTTTCATAGACAGATCAACTACACAGTTAACAAAGAAATATCAGAGCTGAAGCACACCCTCAAACAAATAGACTTAATAGATATTACAGAGTATTCTATGCTATAACAGAAAATACATTCTCAGCAGCATACAAATTTCTTCAAAATAAACCACATACCAGTCCACAAAACTTGCTTAAATAAACACAAAAGAATAAAAACCATCCCATGTATCCTATAAAATCATAGTGCATTGAAAGCAGAAATCATTGCAAAAGAAACCACACAAATTTCACTAATAGCTGGATATTAAATACCTCACTTTTGTTGTTTTTTTTTTTGGTATTGGGACTTGAACTCATGACCTCAGGCTTGCCAGGCAACCGCTTATACAGCTGAGCTATATCCCCATCCCCCTAAATGCCTCACTTTTGAACACTCAATGAGTCACAGAAGAAATCAAAGAAGAAACTAAATTACAGAATTAAATGATAATGCCAATACAACGTCCAAGAATCTATGGGACCTAATAAAAGCCGTCCTAAGGGGAAATTTATTGTTGTAAATGCTTACATTAGAAAAACAGAGCAAGCTGAAATAAAGAACCTAGTGATGCACCTCACGAAACTAGGAGAACAAGAGCAGTCCAAACCCAAACTTAACATGTACAAGGAGGGAAATCACAAAGATCAGAGTAGAAAATAATAGAATTGAAACTAAAAAAGTGATACAAAGCATTAATGAATCAAAGAGCTGGTTCTTTGAAAGCATAAATAAAACAGACAAGCCCTTGGCCAAATTTACCCAAGGAAGAGGAGAAAAGACCCATATTATCATAACTAGAAATGAAAAAGGTGAAATCACTGTGGATACTGTCCAAACCCAGAGGATCATTAATGACTAATATGAAAAATTGTACTCCAAAAAAACCCCAGAGAATCTAGAAGAAGTTAACAGATTCCTAGACTCAGATGAGGGGGCTGGGGATTTAGCTCAGCGGCAAAGCGCCTGCGTGGCAAGCGCAAGGTTGTGAGTTCGGTTCCTGGTACTGGAGAAAAACCAAAAAAAAAAAAACCCAAAAAAACCTAGACTCATATGAATCACCAGAATTGAACCAACCTAATAACAGAAAGTGAAACGGAAGCAGAATTAAAACACCCACCAGCTAAGAAAACCCGGGACCCGATGGATGCAGTGCAGAATTTTAAAACAACTTTAGGGCGGATATAATGCCAATACCCCTCAAACTCTTTAATGAAATTGAAAGGGAAGGAATACTTCCAGATTCATGTCTGGTAGCTAGAATTACCCAGCTTTCACACCAGACAAGATCCCAACTAAAAAGAAAACTACAGGCCTGTATCTTTAATGAACATAGATGCACAAGTTTGCAACAGATACTGGCAAACACAATACAACAAATCATCAAAATGATCTTGCAAAATGACCAACTAGGACATGACCCTTTGCATACGAAACTCAAAAATTCCACTGAAAGACTCCTGGAATTAATAACCAAATTCAGCAATGTTGCAAGATATAAAACCAACACTATGAAAGTCAATTGCATTCTGTCAAAATCAAATGCATCCCAATAATGAACTCACTGAGAAAGAATTTAGAAAAATGATACCACACACAGTAAGAACAAGAGAATTAGTTAGGGATTAACCTAACCAAGGAAGTGAAAGCCTTCTACAATAAAAACTATAGTACTCTAAAAAGGAGATAGAAGAGGACGTTAGAAAATGGAAAGATAGCTCCTGTTCCTGGGTAGGCGGAGCCAACAGGGTTAAAATGGCCATTCTCTCACAATTGATATGTAGATTTAATGCAGCTCAATTAAAATACCAGTGATACTCCTCAAAGAACAAGAAAAAAATCCTAAAATTCATATGGAACCAAAAAAACCATGCCCCCCCCCAAAAAAAACCCCACAAAAAAACAAAAAAACCCAGAATAGCAAAAGCAGTTCTGGATAACAAGAACAAATCAGGAGATATCACAATCCTGGATTTAAAGTTATATTACAAAGGTACAGTGATATAAACAGTGTGTTACTGGTGCAAAAACAGACATGTAGACCAAGAGAATAGAATAGAGGACACAGGGGCTGGGGATTTAGCTCAGAGGCACAGCGCCTTCCTGGCAAGTGCAAGGTTGTGAGGTCGATCCCTGGTACCAGAAAAAAAGCACTCCCCCAAAAATAAAAAGAATAGAAGACACAGGAATAACCTGGATACATCCAGTCACTTGATCTTTCACAAAGGGGTGAAAAACATGCGGGAGAAAAGACAGTGTCTTTAACAAATTGTGCTGGGAAAGCTAGCTATCTACAAGCAGAAGACTGAAGCTAGATCCAAATCTCTGACCACATGTTAAACTAAGACAAAATGATTCAAAACCTAGATATTAAAACAGAAACACTTAACCTACTGGAAGACAAGGTAGGTAAAACTCTTGAAGTCATAGGCATAGGTGAAGACTTTCTGAACTTAATCCTAGTTGCACAAGAAATAAAATCAAGAATCAACATATGGCATTGTGTCAAATTAAAAAGCTTCTGCGCATGAAGGGAAATAATCAAGAGAGAAAAGAGACAACCTACAGGACGGAAAAAAAAATCTTTATGAGCCACATCTTAGACAGAAGATTAATACCTAGAATATAAAAAAAACTCTTCAAAATGAGACCCTACCTCAGAATAAATGACCAACTAAAAATGGGCAATTGAAATGAATAAATACTTTTCAGAAGAAGTACAAATAGCCAATAAATACCTGAAAATATATTAAACATTACTGTTTATGAGAAAAATGGAAACTAAAACAACATAATGATTGTGTATTACTCCAGAAAGAGTATCATCAGATGTAAAATAACAACAAATGCTGGGGAGAAAGGAACCATTCTAGACCATTGTTATGAATGTAAACTAGTACAACCACTGTGGAAGTTAGTATGGGAATTCCTTAATAAACAAAAAATAGAAATTCTATTTGACCCATTCCCTTGTTAGATATCTTCCCAGAAGAATTAAAAAATATGCTGATGGAGACCACTATGAAGCAACCCTGAGCAGGACTTAAATTAACCAACTGGCTTTTTATGTTTACTTGTGAATCTGTCCAAAACCTAGGTTGTTTGTCTGGAAGTGGGCAACGGACCCATAGTAAGTGAATCTCTGTGAGTCACTAATCCCTACTAAGGCCTGTAATGGTGGATGAAGCCGGAAAGCCTCAAAGGATAAGACAAGATCACAGGCAAGGACACCTGGATCCGATCTCAACTAGATAAAGACTGTAGCCTCAGGCCTCTCACTCCTGGGTTGATTAACTTAATCTTTATTAAGTATTAATTTAATACCTTATTTGGAGGAATCCTTGAGTGATTCTGCCCTTCTTGAATACTCCCCTCCCTTCTTCTGATAAATAAATGAAGGCCACCCAGAGAAGGTCTTGGTCTTAGCCCTGAAAGAATCTTGAATTCTGTGAGGGGGCTTTGATCCTCCTGGAGCCCTGAAATCATTCCATTTTGCCTTTTTATTTAGCCTTCACTGTACACTCATTCAGGAGATTGTGGACCGGATCAACCTGCAATAACTAAGGGATATTATTAACCTGATATCATACTACAGTAACACATGTATGCCAATATTTATAGCAGCACAATTCATGATAGCTAAATCATGGAAGTGGCCTATATGTTCATCAGCAGATGAATGGATAAAGAAAATGTGGTATAGGATGGAGTACAGTTGGTTTTTTGAGGAAACCAATGGAGGATACACAATGGAGTACTACTATATATGGAGTACTACTCTGCCCTAAAAAGGATAAACCTGAGTCATTTGGGTACACATTGAACTCATCATGTTAATTGGAATATATCAGACAGATAAGCTTGGATACTGCATTATTTATCTTATAGAAGAAACCTAAATTTTTCTTTCTTTTTTGTCTTTTTGAGACAGGGTCTTGCTATGCAGTTCAGGCTGGCCTTGAACTCACTTTGTAGCCCAGGCTGGTCTTGAACTCACAAGAATCCTCCTGCCTCAGCCTCCCAAGTGCTGGGATTGCAGGTGTGTGCCACCACGCCTGGCTAGAAACCTAAAATATAAATTGAGAGCAAAATAGACTATGCAACTTTTGTGAGACTATAACCCCTTTGGTAAGAACACTTGCTTAAAGATGAAATCGCTGAGAGCAATATCAATTGTCAATTAAAAAAATAGGTAGATTATTGTGAGCAGTTTTCCTGGTTCACAGCGGCTTGGCACAGTTGGTTTTTTGAGGAAATATTGTAGCATTGGAAATGACTAAACAGTTAGTTGCTGTGAATAGTCTCGGTGAAACAGCTACAGATAAATATGTATTCCAAGAATTTAAAATTAGATCAGCAAAACTTCAAATGGAATTGCTAAGATTCATTATAAAAGGTGGTCATAAAATATTTGTGAGCAGAAAAAATTATTTGGACAAATATACAAAACTTGTGGAAACATTTATTGTCATTATTCTTCAGCATGTATTTTGTGGAAAATAATTGAATTTATCATGGCTTTGGATATAAGTTTTTGTGGTAGACTTACTAATCTTTCTTAATTAATTCAACCTAAAACTTTAGAGCAAAACATTAATTACATGCCAAATTTAGGCTATAGTGAATTTATTTCAATGGCTGCTGATACTCATTGAATTAAAAATAATATCAAAATGGCTGAGGGTGGGGGTACACGCCTATAATCCTAGCACTCGAGGCTCAGGCAAGAGGATTGCCACTAGTTTAAGGTCAGTCTGTACTACATAGTGAGTTCAAGGCCAGCCTGGATGGCACAGTAAGACCCTGTCTCAACCCCTACAACCCAAAACTAGTGTCATGCTGTTTTATACATTTTCTTACATCAAAAAGTGAAATGAAATTAAGTCACAAGCATACACACAAAAAACATAAAAAGAAATGAGGTCATTAATATCTGGGTAATAATATCCCAGTTCTAACTAATTAAGTTACTGGACTCAAAATTAATAAATGAAACAAATTTTCATGATTTCTTAGAGCAACATAGGTATAGCTCTGAGTTCTTGGCACCAGCACTGGGTTTGTCAGTAGTATAGTGTCATGTGGTGTTAACACACTTTTTTTGCGGATCAAAATGAGGCAAGACTTGTGTGATGAAAAGGTTACTAAAATGTACAAAAATTATAATACCTTGTAATTTTAGTGGAGTCTGGTTTCCAAAAGGATCTAAAATGGTTGTATGCTGTTATTAAAACTACTTATTACACATAAAATAGTTGGTTGACAGAGGTATGGGCAAAAAGCCATTACCTTGGGCTAAAACAATGCCAGTTAAATTGAGTGTATTCATTCAGCTATTGAGAAAATAAATTGTCCTATGACTTTATTTCACATACAGATTTTCATTATGACCCTCCAAGTATCGGAGCTTCTAAAAATGGTCAGAGGCATATCTTTTTGGCTAATAAAGGTTTCAAACTAAGATATATTATTATTGAGGAATTATGTTATCAACATTCACCATAATACATATATTTGATAAAATAAAATGTCTCTGAAGTTACATGATAAAGAAACTGAAATGGAATATACTTTAGTTAAGTTGTTATGGTAGGAAGTATGATCCCTAAATTATTTTCTGATTCACCTTTATTCTAAAGTATCTTTCTGAGAAAGGAAGAGGTGGACAGATAGGATCAGTAAATAACTCTTTGCTTGATAGAATGTCCATTCAAATTGGATATTATTTCACCCCTCTATGGCAAAATAAAAGTTTATGTGAACTACATTTTAGTAGACTCAGTCTCACTCTTAAAAAATCTTCTTTGGTTATTTTGATCAAAATCTCCCAGGATTTCAATCATTATTCTCTAGCTATTCATTCTGATTCAAGGAAACTGGTTTTATTTGCCCAGAAGTTATTATGATCTCAGTATTTATTAATTTGAGCACCACTCTCCTTAACATCTCTCAATCAGAGATGGTATTACTTTTATTAGAAATAACTAATGAATGTAAGGCCAGTAATGTTGGGCTTTCAGTACTAATTTGGTCTTTTGGATGAAGCAAATACTTGCTAAAAGAGACGTTTCAATATAAACTATATAGTTGCTGGTAAGAATGTCTGTTTCACTCAAAAGACTCTCAAAAGATTTGGAAGATAGATATTAAAAGAAAACATTAGTACAGAAAAGAAAAAAACAGCCAGTTCTGTGGAATGGCAATAAGCCATATAATCACAGGTGTTAATATTTCTGCCTAGAGTTGTGAACACTGGAGTTCTAAATCTAGATGTGATCATTCAAATAATTTAGATAGCGTCATGGAGATGAATGCTACACTTATTTGCCCGTTAAGTGAAATTTTATCCAGCAGTTTTTTTTTTTTTTTCCATTTATGGTCTCCCCAGCCCTATTTTAAAACTTAAATATTATTTAATGAAATTCTATAGCCTTGCCTTAAAAATTAATAATTTCAGAAAGAGATGAAGATGCCCTCTTTTCTCTTGATTTCTTTCTCTGTCCTAAAATTACTTATCCCAACCAAGAATACATGCGAATTATTCATGACTGTAACCAATTTGTTCTGGTCTGAAATATGTAACTCTGTCCTTGGTGATGTATATCCAACAGAAAGGTTGGGCAAGTTATGAAAATTAGAGTGGATCACACATCCTGTGGAAATAATTTCCAAAAGAATCACGCATTTCTGATTATTTGTTTTAGTTGATAATTTCTTGCTCTAGTAATAATGCTGTAGTTATTTCTGTATTTCTCTGTACAATAAGTACATGTAAGATTTTTTTCATTCAGTGGTGGGCCATTGATATTTTGTTCCCCCATAGGCACGATAAGGAAAAAGGGTCACCTACAACTCTACTAGTTCTCTTTTTTTTTTTTTTTTTGGTACTGGGAATCAAACTCATGACCTTATGCTTGCCAGGCAGGCTCTGTTCTGCTGAGCTATATTTGCAGCCCCTCTACTGGTTCTCTTATTTTAACAAAGAGATGGAAAACATTCTCTCACTTAAATTAAAACATTTTTCCTAAGTTAAAATTCCATTTATGTAAAGGTTAATTTTATTAAAATAATTGGAATAAAATTAATAAATTATTCTTTATCTCTTATATACACACTACCTTCCTCCCTATACTTATTTATTTAGTTATTTTTGTCTTTTTGAGACAGAGTCTCAATATACAGCTCAGGCTGGCCTTGAGCTCACTTTGTAGCCCAGGTTGGTCTCAAACTTGCAACGATCCTCCTACCTCAGCCTCCTGAGTGCTGGGATTACAGGCATGTGCCACCATGCCCGGCCCCTTCCTATACTTATTTAAACTGACTTTTGCATATGACACACACACATTTTGCTAACACAGAGTCTTATTGGTCATGATTCCACACATCTGTTTAACTTGATCTATGTAACAACTAGCTCAGAATCATTGTTTAGGTAGTGTTTTAAGTTATATTTTCTGGGGAAAGAAAAACTATTAAATTTTTTGAAGTAGATTATTTTCTTTTATTTTGTTACTTTTTTGCTAAATGAGTTCTCTTCTGTAACTAATTTTTTCCATACTTTTTAGTCATCTAGTTATCCTAATACACATGCCAAAGTTTCTTCATTTTGAGTCTAAAATGCAGAAGTTTAAAAGGCTTGCTCACATCTTTCACTAAGAGTTCCCCATCATCTATGAGACTCACCTGGTGTTCTTAAGGATGGGAGTCATCCCAGAATAGCTCACATATGGTCGTAGACACATGTGTGCAGATAAATGTGTTTATGCCATATATGTACCCTGTTTATAAATAGAAACAATATACATACCCCTTGAATTTGTGCTATATCTGTGGCTAATGTTGTTGTTAAGGCTCCTGTATTGTTTTCTTTATCATCAAACCAGGCTATATCCTAAGAAAAAGAGAATTCACATATTGTTATCAAAAGCGTTCTTTGATTTGTGATTTGTTGTAGTTAGAAGACATTTATTTGCCTTCTCACTTACCGGTACTTAATTCTCATAAATACTGTGAACCAATTGAGTTTTTCTTCTTATTTCATAAACATCTACATTTTAAAATAAACTGAAAAATTTAAGCCCAATAGCTTGGATTCCTTGCCATGTTACAACATTGTATGAGTCAATGTGGCTGGGTGTCGTAGTACAACTCAGGAGGCTGAGGCAGGAGGATGGCTTTGAGTTTGAGGCTACCCTGGGCTACATAGTTGTTTAAGGCCAGCCTTAACTACATGGCCATACCCTGTCTCAGAATAAAAAAGCTAAAATGCTGAAAACAATGATTTAGAACCATCTGGTAGTTTGTAATATTACTCCACAAATATTTACTGGAAGGCAGATTCCATTTAAGTAGTAAACTTTGCACAATACAATTTATATTTTTTTTCAAATTTTACCTAATTTGTCTAATGAGAAATATCTGTCACCTCTTTTTTTTTTTTTTTTTTTTTTGGTTTTTTGGTTTTTCTCCGGTACCGGGGACCGAACTCACGACCTTGTACTTGCCAGGCAGGCGCTTTTGCCGCTGAGCTAAATCCCTAGCCCCCGTCTATCACTTCTTTAGGATCCACCTAGGCAGAATGTTATCCCAAGATTTTTTTTTTTTTTTTTTTTTCCCCCGGTACTGGGAATCGAACTCACAACCTTGTGTTTGCCAGGCAGGCACTGTGCCACTGAGCGAAATCCCCAGCCCGATCCCAAGATTTTATGATTTGTGCAACGTTAAGGAAGCAGAGGCTATAAAGCTGCAGGCAAGAAGCGTGCGATCTAAATAAGACAGGTTAAAAATACTAGCAGTAAAAGTATAACGTAAGAACCAATTTCATTTTCAATAGCTACTAGAGACAACGTTTCCTGGTACTTTTCCACCTGGGAATCCTGATTTCCTTTCATTTGCTACTGAATGTTTCCTCCCACTCACTCAACCACTTGTGTCTCTTGTGCTACAGGAATGTGGAGATGGTCTCTAAAACAATGATTCATATTTAGTAAGTAAAGAGAAAGGAAAAGAAATAAAGAGAAGAAAAGGAAACAAAAGGTCGGCTTACTGCAACTCAGCCAGGGTTTTGATGCCCAGGTTACACACTGCTATAAACCAAGGAAACAAAAATTTAACAGACTGAAGTCTGCGCATTAATCACGCAGTTGGGTTTGAAGAAAATTCTCAAAGAGGAATACGGCAGCAGCCAAGGTGGATGCAATGTGATGGTGCTACTCGGCAAGCCACTGTATTGGGAAACTGCCACAGTGAATTTAGGGTCCTAGGAGCTCAAGGGTGTCCTAGAGATATTTCAGTCTGCATTGCACAACAGCCACTTTGCAAGCACCACCCCAGCCAAGACCCTGCTGTACTGTGAACTCACATCAGCACCAGCGAGATAGTACTGTTAGAATACTTGAACTGGTCATGACCTCCTTTTATTATATAGGCCCTTCCCCCAAATTAAGATATACTATGTTTCTGGTTGTTTCTAGATGTCATACAGTACAGAAAGAAGTTTTTGATATAATATAAAATACAGATATAGAGGGAAAATTTAATATTGAAAATTAAATTCCTGATTCTACACTAACTTGCCATTGTACAGAATTCATAGTGCATGTGAATGTGTGACTGGTCTTAGTTGTCCTATGTTCAATCATTGAGATGTCCAAAATTGCTTGTTAGCAAGTCAGCAGTTATGCACTCTAGGAGCTTTTTCTCAGCAATATAAGCCAAAATATGCAGCAGAGTTCTGGAACTCCGCTCGTGTGGAGTCAGAGTTAACTTGCTTTCCATCTTCCTGATGGTGAAATAATTGTGAGTAAGGCTGCCAGATTTTTTCTTACTAGTGGATCTATTCTTTCACCTGTCAACAGTAAATACAATCACAGTTTAATATGCGCTTGGCATGTATTTCTCATTTAATCATCCCAACAGCCCTTTGAGATAGCTACTGGGAATCTACACTTACTAATGAGAAACTAAGGTACTGAGAGATGAAGCGACTTGCCCAAGGCCGCACAGCTAGCTGACAAGTGCTGAGGTCAGAACTTAAGCTGTAGCAGCCACAGACTTAAGTAATGGTCTTGTTTTGCCTGTCATCTGTCTGAAGCATCATGGTTGGGTTCTATTGATACTCTTTTTTGTTTGTTTGTTTTTCTTCCGGTGCCAGGAATGGACCTCGGGATGTTATGCTTGCCAGGCAGGCGCTGTGCCACTGAGCTAAATCCCCAGCCCCATGGTTGGGTTCTATGACCTACTTTGTCTTGCTTCAGGACTTGTTACCTGAAATCCTTTAGGAAATGCCTTAAGAAGTTTTACGAGGCTTCTTAATGGCCATCACCAATACTGTCATCCAGTCATTTAAATACCCTCAGAGAAGCCCCAGCTTGAAACACAATGAACAACAAATCATTTACAATTGGGGAGGTCAGCAACACTTATTATATTCATTTCAACTGGAAGTATCTAAATAATCACATAAAATACAAATCTTATACCTACAAAAAACCACACCTAATTCCATAAATGCCTATCCCTCAAATGAGATTTCAAAGTGGTTATTTAAAACTCCAAAAGCCTCAACATGATTTAGAAGTCTTACAGAGTCTAATTTTAGGACAAAAATCTGGTAATAAAATTAGGTAAAACCGTACAGTAAGTGCTTTTATTCTTATGTGCAAAGCAAAATTATAAAGACACTTAAAAAGAAGACCAACTATACCATAATTTTACTCTAATTTTAAAAAGAAAGAGTATTAAGAGACTTTTAAAGGAAGATGAAGGAAAACAAATAGGATGTTACAAGTTGAACTGTGGGGGAAATTAGGAATATTAATAGCATGAGGTTTTTGTGAATATCTTGTAAGTATATGCATGTCCTTTGAAAGACAGAGTTCATTGCTTATAGATTAGACCCTTCTTCCAAGCAGAAGTTATTTTATCCAAGAATGTTGTTGTGCTGGTGTTCACATGGCTCATGCTAGAGAAAAGATTAGTGTCCAAAATATTAGATTGACAATAGTTCCACTGGCTAAACTGGCCTAGGGCCTTGAGATTCCTCTGCTGAAAACATTCTGCGAGAAAAAGAAGCTTAAAATGATGTTTTAATGATTGGAAAACACTCAAATTCATATTCTTCAGTATAAAAACATCCAGACATTCAAAAAGTGTTTAAAAAATTCTTAGAAATATAAATGTCCTTGAACAGGGAGAAAAAAATTCATAAAGATAAAAACAAACAAAAATTGTCAACAAGGATGAAATATAGTAATAGTCTCCATCTATGTAAAAGATTTTAGGTAAGATTATGACATGTTAACAAATAAAAATATAAAGCACAAATTTACCACAGGAAATATGTACAGGCATTAATTAATTTATGTCTTTTTGAGACAAGGTCTCAGTATGCAGTTCAGGCTGGTCTTGAACTCACTTTGTAGCCCAGGCTGGCCTCGAAACTCACAAGGATCCTCCTGCCTCAGCCTCCTGAGTACTGGGATTACAGGAGTGCACCACCATGTCTGGCTCTAATTTATGAACCCTCAGGTAGATTTTTATTTTCCTAGATTAAAGAAGGTTTGCAAACGCAGAGCAGAATCTGAGACAGGACCTTTTGAGCAGAGGACATAAGCACTAACTGCTTCAGAGCTTCAAGTTACCATCAAAATCTCCAACTTGCTTCACTGTGTTTTGTGTCTTGCAGTTCCCTAAGACTACGAAGACTGCAGAATTTTGTTAGGTGGCCTTCTTGAGAGTGCTACTCCTGAAAGTCACAAGATGTAAACACTGGTTTTGATGACTCAGCTGGAGTGACAGTAACTCTTTTTCCCCAAAGGGATGATCTGACAGGAAGCTTTTGCTGCTATTTGTTGAGATTTGATGACAGAAAGTGAGGCAGAAGGCTCCAAATGATTACTGCCTTTCAGAGTAACCCAATACTCTTCAGACTCATGAAAGAACTTGTTAGCGTTTGTGTCTGGATGTCTTCCCCAAGCCTCATGCAGTCATGAGGTGGGCTTCTAGAGTTTTTGATTGATTCATGGTCCAATGTTGGAATTATGGGTGCGAGTGCTACACCTGCCCTGGGGCAGAAAATTTGCACACCATGTAAGGGAAGGAAAGAGGCTGCTTGCCACTGCTCCTCCCTTGTGCTCTTGCTGCTTTTGCTATCTTCTGCCGCCATGAACTGTTGCCCTCTGCCTTGTGCTACTCTGTCTTGGAGTCAGCCGAGTATGGACTGAAACCTCCACAAACAGTGAGCTAAGTAAACCTTCCCTTCCTTAATTTTGGGCATCAGGTATTTTGTCTCAGCAATGAGAGAAAAGTAACTAAGACAGAACATTAGAAGTTCCATTTGCCCCCAAGATTCACTTTTCCAGGTTGCTGCTCGATCCACCTAGTTTTAGTTATTTCTCAGTGGTGTTGTTCATCTGTATGCACCATGCAGCCTTCCAGCTAGACTGAGGTTATCTGAGTGGAGGGCTCTTTCCATAAGGGTAAAGGCATTGGCTGTTTTAAGAAGTGCGGCGTGAAAAACTTAAGCTGGCCCGTGGATAAGAAATGGAGAAATTATTAACATCTTCCTTTCAAATGTGTCTCCAAGATATTGTAGCTCTTACCTCCCCCTTTTCAGTTTTCTCTCTCCTGTTTTTTTTTTTTTTTTTTTTTTTTTTTTTTTTTTTTTTTTGTTTGTTTTCCAGTACCGGGAATCGAACTCATGACCTTGCACTTGCCATGCAGGCACTGTGCTGCTGAGCTAAATCCCCAGTTCCCTCCTTTTCAATTTTCATTTGGTCTTCAGTTCTGATCCTACAGCACTACATTATGCATGGAAGGAGAGACTGGTTAAGTTGAACACACGTTAACAGGAGTGGACCCTACGTGCTTGTTCTCAATGAATTTCATTTTACTCATCACAATCTTTAACTTGATATTTTATTAGGAAAATGCCAGAATTTTGAAACCAATTTTTGATGCCAAGGACAAAAACCATGCTTTTCAATAATACAAAGGAAAGACGATGTCAAGAAGTTATCTGAGAAAGAACTAAAAACTAGAATATTTTACAAATTTCAAATAAAATAAGAAAAACTCAACTAAACACACTGACCTGGTATAACATGGCTCTGAATGCCAAGTGTCTTAATCTCATGGTTAAAATTTCCCCTGCTGTGCCATAGAACAAGCCCTGGAAAACAAAAAGACAATCTACATTTATTCTTAAGTCTCTCTACTATTTCTTTGTAATGTTTAGTTCTTATATTTTTAACAAGGAGAGGAGGACATCAAGAAAGTAAACCTGCACTGGGTTAATTTATGAAAGGTTTACCTGCATGACATAACTGATAAAGCAAATAATGCCCAAAATGACAAATATCATAGAATAAATTTCTGCATCATGTTTTAATGTGGGTTTGTTATCATCTTCAAACATCTGAAGAGCGGTAGATTTTTTTCATCAGTGGTTCGGAGGAAAATATAGAAGAAAGAGAAAAAAATTAAAATATATACATCAGGATTTTCTAAATGAATTAAACCATAAAATAACGATACATTTCTGGAGAATGTCTTCATTTAATATCTATAAGAATAATTTAAATGTCTCATATTTGTTATATAAATTGATCTGCTATTATCACAGTACATTTTAAATTAAATCAATAGCTGGAATTGTTTCTAGTAAATTTTAATAACTTGTATTTGTAAAAGTTCATCTCTTTGGAATACAATGTACCCCTAGAATTTATTCTGACGTTAGTATTTATGCCTATATTGCTGTTTATGTTGGTGGAAGGTGGCCGTGCAAAGCAGAGACACTGAGGATTTAATAAAGATCCAGAAAGATCCTTGAGTCAGCCAACTTGTCTAGGTGTTTGGCCCACTCTTAAACTCTTATTTCCTCTCCCTGAGCTGGTACATAATAAAAGGTTGACACTGTCCAACTAGTTGAAAGTAGGGTAGTTCTATTTGTCACTTTTATTGTTTTAGAATGCTGGTACAACACTGGAGTCAAAATTAGAGCACAAAGCAAATTTCTTATTGTTTGCCCAGTCGACAAAACCCAGGAAACATACCACAATGGATGCGGTTCATCTCCCAGAAATATCAGTTAACCTTTCTACCATGGACCCTATCTGAGATGTGACCCACGGAAAGTCCCAGGGTCCTTTTTGCTCATCAGTGTTAACAAGTCAGTTCCCTCAAACTGTACTTTAATTGTTAAGACTATTATCAAATGGGTTTTACTTACAGTTATGATTTTTGCAAAGATGATAGAAAATACTGGATGAACAGTTCCATTTAGAATAGATGCCAGTGTCCCCAGAACCACAAAAGGCCATTCCGACTTGTTTAATTTAAAAATTTTTAATAGAGAAACTTCAGGAAGACTTGTCTATAAATAAAATATGTGGGTTTAAAATTCCACTTACAGAGCATAATGGAACCTAGAAAAGCAAGCCAATCCCAAACAAAAGTATAATGTAGCATAGCAACTATAACAGATAGCAGGGTAGAAGTTGTAATTTTCTTTAAAAAAAATTCACTGTCTATATTACTAGTGATGACAAAACATTAAACAATCTTACCCCAAAGTGGCTATTTGTACAGTATCATTTTTTGGCAGTTGACTTGGTATCATTAGGAAAGTGCAAATTAACTCACATGTTCTAATAGCTAAGAATCACAGAAAAAATGATAGATAGGCCTATCATTCTATACTCTTTATTAAACTGGGTTCAATCTCATGCTGTAGCATAAGACAAAGACTCAATAAGAACTTCTCTGGATAAGCAGAAAAAGGGTAGAAGATAAAAGTTTTAGTGGGATTTTTAAAGCCTGAAAGTTTTCCAGTTTTGTGATTTGTTTACAGAAAATATTTCCTAATGTCTTGGTTCAAAGCTTGCTTTGAGCTCCCTATGTACAAGTAGAATGCTGCAATATCTAAGTGTATTACATAACTTTGACAAGCTTTAGCTTCTCACCTTTGGGAGGCCATAGGGGGCTTGGGAAAAATAAGTGATGTGGAAGTTGAAGTCAATGTTCAGGGGTTCAGGTGAAGGATTTTGAGGAGTGAGGTTATAACTGAAATCAACACACAGGGGCCAGTCAAACCCGACTGGAAGTAGGGAGGAGGCGGAGCTCCAGGAATGGGGTGGGTGGAAGGAGCACGGGACAGGTGAGATCAAGATGGAATCCTGACTATGAAAGGGTGCTGTGGAGAACAGAGTGGGGACTGAGAGGCTTCACATGGGTGCTGGCCATGTTAACAGGAAGGAGGCTAAACTGGGATAGAGAAGTGAGACTTGAGGTCAGGTGGAGGCTGCAGAGAGGCGCCAAAGGGTCCATGCCATAGGATATTAAAGCAGGGTGACCTCAGGTTGAGCCTGGGTTTGGGAGCAGGTAGGAGCAGGCATGGGAACAGGCATTTCCCCCAAGCAAGCGAGGCCACTCATCTGTGTCCTGGGACAGGAGGCCTGCCTTGCTCCTGCTGGGGTGATTCACGTCCAGGGAGTGGGGTGCCTCTATGTGCTCATGTGATGCCCACCAATCTTGAGCATCACGGGTGGTATCTGTATCCCACTTCCCAAGACACTTTTTTGACCATGGGCTGCCTTATAGGAAAGAAAAAGGCAGTATTTTCATGAGAGTTCCTGCCTCCAAGGACCTTGGACATAAATGCAGATTTTTAGATTGGCCTCCCTGCTACAGTGATATTTAATTGTAAGTTAATTCTAAATTTTATAAGGAGTAAATAAAAATTTGAGAACATATGGGGTGGACTTGTTGCCCATTGAGCCATTACCTCATTGTGTGGGGTGGATTCCTCAGACTTGTCTGTACTGTCTGACTTGGCAGTGCTCACAGCACACAGAGAAACAGGGCTGGTGTTTCTTTCAGTGGGATGTGTCATTGCATCCATCTGTTCATCAGCTTTCTTAATATCCTTAAATGAAGAATGTATAGGTTTTCATTAGAATGATGCCTTCAAATAAAAAAAAATTATGAAGCATTCCTTTAAAGTTATTAATACTTTTGCTGTTGAAAGGGGCATAGTCACACAGAGTTCTTCATGAACAGGTTTCAGACTTGATAGAGAGATAATAATTCTAACTCATATGAAATTGTTTCTGACTGATAATTGCTTTTTGTATCTTTTCCAAAGACATAATTACTAGAGGAAGCAGTTGTACTACTGGGAGGGGAAGAGCTTAGGAAAAGTAACTTTTTGAGACTGATGCTACACTTTTCAATCCTTTCTTTGGTGATTACCAATTTAGAACATGAAGCTGTGAACTAATATGTGAGGCTGGTCCTGTACCTGAGAGATCTCAGGAGACAGTAATGCTCTTCAGACCTGTCACACTGCCCATCCCAACTGTGAGCACCAACCAGACTGAGGGCCTGAGCCTTAAAGAATAAGAAAATAAGACATCAAATTGACCTTAAAGATACTGTTGACATTATAATTCTAAACCAAGTCACTCTAGTTCTAGTTTTGCTTTTCTCACAACTCAGAGAAATGAGACCAATTTGAGTAAAATAGCTGAGTGACATCTTCTCTGTTTATTTGGGTTGAATGGGACCTCTACTCCTAGTTTCTGAGGAATCTCCACACTGATTTTCACAGTGCTTGCACCACTCTACACTCCCACTAACAGTGGAGAAGGGTTCCTTTTGCCCCACAGCCTCACCAGCATTTGTTATTGGTGGATTTTTGATGATAGCCATTCTTTCTGGGGTGAGATGGAATCTCAGTGTTGTTTTAATTTGCATTTCCTGAATGACCAATGATGTTGAACATTTTTTTCATATATTTATTTGCTATTTGTATTTCTTCATCTGAGAAGTGCATATTTATCTCAGATGCCCATTTTTGGATTGGGTCTTTGAATTTGAGCGGCCCCAGTTTTTTTTTTTCAGTTCTTTATATGTTCTAGATAGAAGTCCTTTGTCTGAGGCACAGTTGGTTAGAATTTTTTTCCACTCTGTGGGTTTTCTTTACACTCTGTTTGTGATTTCTTTTTATGGGCAAAAACTTTTTATTAAGATGAGATCCCCATTGTTGATTCTTTGAAGTATTTCCTATGCAGTTTGGGTTTTGTGCATGATCTCTCTTCCTACCCCTATGTCATCAAGATTTCTCCCTACTTTGTCTTCCAGTAGGTTTAGTGTTTTTTAATATTTAGATCTCTGATCCATTTTGACTTTGATTTAGTGCATGATGATAAACATAGGTGTAGTTTTAGTCTTCGGCATGTGAAAAGCCAATTTTTCCAGCACCATTTATTAAAGGAGCTATTTTTCTTCCAATGAACATGCTTGACTCCTTTGTCAAAGATAAGGTGGCTGTGTGTTTGTAGTTGTGTCTGCATGTTGTAATCTGTTCCACTGATCCTCAGGCCTTTTTTTTGGCCAGTACCATGCTGATTTTATCACATTAGCTTTGTAGTATAATTTCAAGTCAAGGGTTGTGATGTCTCCTACCTTGCCTTTGTTGCCCAGGATTGACATGACACTCTACATAGAAGACCCTAAGAACTCCACCAAGAGACTTTTAGATTTAATAACCAAATTCAGTAGGATAGCTGGATACAAAGTCAACACTCAAAAAACAATAGCATTCCTGTACACAAACAATAAACTCACTGAGAGAGAATTTAGGGAAACAACACCCTTCACAATAGCATCCAAAAAGTTGAAATATTTAAGAATCAATCTAACAAAGGCAGTAAAAGATCTATACATTGCAAATTACAAGACTCTGAAAAAGGAAATCAAAGAGCATATCAGGGGGCTGGGGATTTAGCTCAGCGGCAAAGCACCTGCCTGGCAAGCTCAAGGTTGTGAGTTCAATACCTGGTACTGGAAGAAAAAACAAACAAACAAACAAGCACAAAAAACCAAAGAGGATATCAGAAAATGGAAAGATCTCCCTTGCTCGTGGATAGGAAGAACCAACATTGTGAAAATGGCCATATTCCTAAACCTGTTATACAGATTTAATGCAATCCCGATCAAAACATCATTGGCACACCTCACAGATCTAGAGAAAACATTCCTGAAGTTCATTTGGAAACAGAAGAGACCTGGGATAGCAAAGGCAATTTTCTGTTTATTTGAGTGTGGTGTAGGTGATTTGAGATTTGTGACTTCCTTATGTTGAGAAGGAGGAGAACTAAGATCCCAGGGGCCCAGTTAGGATGACAGCAGCTTGGGGCAGGGTAGGGGTAAAGATGGAACGCTGTGGGTGGATGCAGGTGCACAAGGAGAATGGACACGTAGGAGACACTCCAGGAGTTCTCTGACTCTGACAAGCTTAGTAACTGTTAATCAGTTACAGAATGGAACAATGAGCTTTAATTGGTCCTATACTCTCATTAACATTTTTAATCAGACATTCTTTCATGCTATCGCTTCCTTTTCTATGAATTTCTCTGCCATGAAAGAAATCTTTCGCTTGGTTTCTTCTAAGAGTTATTTACTTTGTGGAAAGTTTAAAATAAAACTCTGACTTCTCATAATAGTATTTTTAAACACAGTGCTCTAATAGAGCAAAGACCATTCATTTTCCTGAGAATCCTGCTAGCCAAAATAATAATGATGACAATAAATTTTAGTATGTATTTCCCTCAACATGATTGTTACTTCATTTTCACATGGTCTCTTGATAAAGGAATATATCTGTATATAATTATGTATATTCTGAGTAATTACAGTAATAATCTCCATGATTTGAACTTGTCTGAAGAGTTTGAATGGATAATACTAACAGTAATGATGTAATAACATTTATTTCTCCAATAATAATTCCTGGCTCATTTAATATTCGATAATTAATTAATTAATTAATAGCTTACTATGATTTCCCCCAGGTTAAAGATTATAAAATTGAAGCACAGAGAATTTAAATAGATGGTGGTTCATAATTTTCTGTTTCCTAAATTGTAAGTAATAATATAGATATCAAAGAGGAAGTTTGAAAAGTAAAATATACAGAAAAAGTTTAAAAAATTACTTATCTGTAGAGACCTTTTGGCAAGAAGGCTGCCTTCCCGGTTAAAAGAAGAAAGTGGTGCAGCATGAAGAAAGTGGCTGGGGCCTAACCCCTATCACATACATTAACTTGCCTCAATGAAGAAGTTACGCAAAATCTGGGAGGAAGGATTTCATGGCATGCAGAAATGTGGATCCTGAAGAATGGGGATCTGCCCTGTGCTCCCAACATCATCATGTCTCCTTTTGATTGGCCATCATGACTACTGTATAGTCTGCCTGGGAGGGTGTGATATGTATGCAGTATGGATTTGAGTATCTCTCCTCATTCAGCAGATATTTACTGAGTGCCTATTGCGTGCTAGGCACTGTACTAAGTGTTTTCTACACATTAAATTCAACCCTCCTGTCTAAACTTTCAGAAAATTCTATGATGTGACCCTTATTATGTCTTTTCTATTATTCTACCAATGTTCATCTTTATGCCTGGAAGGTCGATTTTTCTGTTTTATTTTGTTTTTTCTTTATTTTCTTTTATTTTTTTTTTCCAGTACCAGGAATCGAACACACGATCTTGTGCTTGCCAGGCAGGCGCTTTGCCGCTGAGCTAAATCCCCAGCCCCTGATTTTTCTGTTTTAGTTGCACATCAAGTTCCTTTTTCCTCTATGCTGCAATCTTACCTACTTGGAGTCCTCCTGCCTTGTCTTCCCCCTTTCTAGTTTTTAAGGGCTCTCTCATGAAATCTTCTTTGGGTAATACAGCTCCCTTTCCCTGATAAGTTTTGCTTATTTCTACAACTTGTGATATCTTTATGCACAGTTTTGCATTTTGCTTCATAGCTGATTTTTAAGTCTTTAAGCAGGGAATGTATGTTACATTGCTTTGTGTTATAATAATAAATGATAATATATAGAGTTTTGAAGACTGTTTGTTTTGTGCCTGTTATGGTTTGTGTCTGGGTGTCCCCCAAAAGCCTCATGAGGCCATGGGGCAGGCTTTTAGAGTTTGATTGATTATGGGTGTAAGAGCTACTCCCGCCCTGGGGTGGATAGTTTGCATATGTAAGGGAGGGAAAGAGGGTGCTTCTGGCCATTTCCTCCCTTGCGCGTGTGCTTGTTGCTTTGCTGTGTTCTTGCCACCCTGAGCTGTAGCTCTCTGCCATGTGCCACTCTGCCTTGTAATCTGCCAAGTATGGACTGAAACCTCCACAAACTGTAAGTGAAATAAACCTTTCCTTCCTTAACTTTGGGTGTCAGGTATTTTGTCCCAGCAACGAGAGAAAAGTTACCAATACACTCAGTTGCTGTGAAATTTAAGATTATAATTAGGGATTTCTGTGTTCTATCATGGTATTATCTCTGAAAAGTTAAAAAGAAAACCTGTTGATACCATGTGATGCATGTAAACATTACCTGTGCCATTGCAAGTGAATAATATAGACCCTGTTTTGCCATTAGTTCAGCATGTGTTCCTTTTTCCACCACTGTCCCATCCTTTATAGTCACAATCAGATCTGCATTTCGAATAGTGGAAAGTCGGTGAGCTACCACAATTGTAGTCCGACCTTTGCTTGCCTACAGAACAGAAAGTATAAAATAAACATGAAATTAGTAGAAATAACCTCTGCAACAGTCAGTTACTTTAAACATCAAAAAATCTTTCTTTATAGAAATTTAGAAACTACTAGATAAATAAGGCTACTAGAAATTAGAATACAAAGAAAGAATGTAATTTGGTTACAGATTAGTGGTTTTATAAAACCATACTATCTTAGAACTAGAAAGAACCCTAAAGACCATTTCTGAGCTATCCAATAGCAGAAACCAAAAGTGAGTAAAGTAACTTAATTTCATTATTTTTCATCTCTAAGGTGGAGATACTCTTTAACTAATTGGGTACAGATTCAAGGTAATTATATGTTCATACTTTTTTTTTTACAAGTATTTTAAACATGGCAAATTACACATAGAATAGGGGATACACCCAGACCACAGTAACCAAATCAGAAAATCACGATCAGCACCCATCTTTCAGCCACTGGTACCACTCACCCATCCCTGTGGTTTAGGGCTCTTCCCAAAAAGTAATGCGATATGACTGGAACCAAATTCCCTTTCATGTTTTTGAATTTGAAAGCAAATTATTACATCCCATGAATAGCTAGTAAGCATATGAAAAGCAGCCTAAGAAAACTAATGTATAAGAAGAAAGCCTACAGTTTCAGTAATAACTCATAATACAGCTAATCTGACATGAGATGATGGATGTAACTATTACAGTATTACATAGTGATTAAATACAAAAGGTAGGCAGTCTCGTATAGACTATAGAGTTCATAATTTTTTAAAGGCAAGCCTAATGTTCAATATTTTGCCATTTGTGTTCTCTGGAATCACAGTTCTTTGGTTTGAATCTTCTTTCTGCCCGTTTATGGTTTTGTGATCTTAGATAAGTTACTCAATCTCCCTACATTTTGGTTTCTTCATTTATTATATGGGGAAAATTATGGTACCTGTAACTTAGAGTTGTTATGCAGACTTTTTTCCTGTGGTAAAAACACTTATGAGAACCACTCTTAACTTTAAGTACATAATATAATGTTGTTATAGACAGTATATTGTGCAGCAGGTTTCCAGAACTTACTCATTTTGCACACCTGAAACTTCATACTCATTGAATAGCAACTGTCGCTCTCTTCACTCATTCACTGGCAGCCACCATTCTAATTTTTCCTCTGCAAGCTTGACTATTTTGGATACCTCATATTAGTGGGATCACACAGTATTTGTTCTTCTCTAATGAGCCTATTTTACTTAGCAAGCCAGCCAGATTCATCCGTGTTGTCCAGTATGACGGGATCTTATTCTTTTGAAATATAAATAATATTCAATTGTTTGCAGATACTATGTTTTTCTTTACCTGTTAACCTACTGCTGGACATGTAGGCTGTTTCTGTGTTTTGACTTTTGAGAATGATGTTGCACTGAACAGGAGAATGCATATGTCTCTTTGAAACAGCGATTTCAGTTCTTTTGGATACATCATATCCAGAAAGAGGATTGTGGAATCATGGAATAATTCTACTTTTACATTTTTCTGGAACTTCTGTACTCTTTTTCATAGAGGCTGTGCCCTTTTTTAAATCTTCCCACCAATAATATAAAAATGTTTCAATATTTTCATATCTTCATCAACCTTTATTTATTTATTTATTTATTTTTACGATAGCCATTCTAGCTACCCTAATAGGTATGAGGAAATATCTCATTGTGGCTTTGCTCTGTACTTCTTTAATAACTAGTGATGACTTGTTGGTTATACTTGCTGACTGTCTGTATGTCTTCTTTGGGGAAATGCCACTTCAAGACCTTATATTAAATTTTTATTTAATTATTGACTTTTTTTTTGAGATAGGGTCTTGCTATGTAGTTCAGGCTGGCCTGGACTCACTATGTAGCCCAGGTTGGCCTTGAACTCATGGCAATCCTCCTGCACCTGCTTCCCAAGTGCTGGGATTATAGGAATGTGCCACCATGCCTGGTGGCTCATTTTAATATTATTATCATTGCTATTATAATCATCACTATAGAGTTGTAAAGATTCCTTTTATATTTTAGATTCCTCATCATATACATGGCTTCCAAATGTTTTCTCCTATTATGTAGGTTGCCAGTTGATTGTTTTCTATGCTATACAGAAGCTTTTTGTTTGATTTGATTCTCCTCTAATTTTGCTTTCGTTGCTTACAGTTTTGGTATCATAACCAATAAATAACTGCCAAACTCTGTTATGAAGGCTCTCCCGTATGTTTTCTTTCAAGAGTCTTATGGTGTCATATCTTACATTTAATTCTTTATTCCATTTTGAGTTGAATTTTTGTTTATAGTGAAAGATAAGTGTCTAATTTTTATTTTTTTGCATATGAAATCCAATTTACCCAACACCGTTTGTTGAACAGACTGTCCATTCCCATTGTGTAACTTTGGAATGCTCAATGACCACATTAAATGCAAATGGAGTGAAAGCTTCTCTTAGGAGTCAGAGATTATCAGACTGGTTATAAAACCAAGACCCAATTATGTAACACCTATAAAATATTAACTGTACCTGCAAAGACACAAATAGATCAAAAGGACAGAAAAATGCCATGCTCACATTAACTAAATGAAAGGTAGAATGGCTGTATTAGACAAAGATAAGGTAGATTAAAGAGCAAAAGATATAACCAGAGTAAAGAAGTTTATTTCCTAGTATAAGGTTTCAAGTCATCTAGAAGACATTACAATAATAAATGTGTATGTACCTAATAACAGAACTCCAAGATACACAACACCATAATAGAGACAACTGCAAGGGCAAATCTATAAAACACAAAAATAGCTGCAGAATTCAATATCCCTCTCTCAGTGACTGACAGAATAAGTAGACAATAGAATAAGGGAGACTTGAATAACAGTATCAGACAATGACATAACTGATGTTCATAGAATATTCCACTCAACAGCAGCAAACTGCATAGTACTTTCATTTACCAAGACAGACCATACTCTGGGTCATTAATTTAGCCTTAACATTGCATGAATGTCTACAAAGTACATTCTCTGACTGTAATAGAATTAAAAGGTAAAATAGTGCAGAAAAATATCTGGAAGATCCTCAACTATTTGGAAACAAAACTTTTCAAGTAAATGACCTTAAATTCAACCTAAAAATCAGAAAAAGAAGAGCAAGTTCAGCTCAAAGTGAGTGGAGAAAAGGAAGCTAATTAAACAAGAAGAGTAAGACGGAAAACACCAAAACCAGACAGAGTTTAGGAATACACTGACACCTAATTTAGTAGGGCAACTAACTAACTTTTAGAAAAATATGAAGGCTAAGCAGTGTAGAAAAAACCGTCATTTTAGCAAAATGGTGCTGGATCCACTAGGAGCTGAAAAAAACTCCAAGTCACAGAATTTAACTCAAAGTTGATTATAAGCCTAAATATAAAAATAAAAACCTAAATCTATAGTAATTCTAGAAGAAAGCATATGGAAAAGTCTTTGTGACCTTGACTGTGACAAAATCTTATTAACTAAGATTAAGAACTTGGTTTTCAAAACAAAAATTGATAAATTAAACTTCATCAATTTTAAGAGCTATTCCTTGGAAGACACTTTAGAGAATGGAAAGACAAGCCCCAGAATGGGAAGAAATATTTTCCAATCACATATATGATAACTACTTAGCTCCAGAAATATAAAGACCATATAACTGGGTACAGTGGTGCATGCCTGTAATCCCAGCTACTCAGGAGGTTAGGGCAGGAAGATTACAAGTTCAAGGCCAGCCTGGGCAGCACAGTGAGACCCTGTCTTAAATAAAAAAGTAAAATGGTTTGGGATGAATCTCAGTTGTTGCACACCTTGGGTTTGATCCCCAGGACCACAAAAACATATATAAAGAACTCTTTTAATGTAATGAGAAAATTAATAACCATTTAAAAAATGGACAAAATATTTTTGAATAGAAGATAGTGTATATGGTTATCACTGAGCATATAAAAATGCTCACCATCATTAGTCATCAGGATGATGCAAGTTAAAATCCCAATGATAAACCACTACGTTTCTTCAGGTGGCTAAAATTAAAGTGACTGGTTATGCCAAGTGTGGGAAAGTATGTAAAATTTATGGAATTCTTTTATATTGCTAGTAAGAACGTAAAGGCAAAATAGTCTAGCATTTAACTAAAGAAGTTAAACATAAACCTATCATAAGATCCAGCCATTTAAATTCTAGGCATGTAACCAAGAAAAGGAAAAGCACAGGTCCACACAAAGACTTTCATATGAATGTTTAAAGTGCTTTTTTGATGGGAGTGGGGTATGCTGGAGATTGAACCCATCTGTAGCATTGTGCTACACCCTCGTCCCCTATTTAGTATTTATGCTGCCAAAGCAAGCACAGACTGCACCTTTATCTGTAGTATTAAAAAAGTGAAAACATTAACTCAAATGAACATTAATATTAATTCAGTAGAACTGTGGTATATCCACATAATAGAATACTATTCACCAATAGAAAAGGAATGAAAAGGAATTATTGATGCATTCTACAACATGATGAGTCTCAAAACAGTTATACTAAATGAAAGTAGCCACAGAGAACAGAATACATTTTTTTTGCCTATAATTACATAGAAAATACAAACTAATCTATAATGATAGTAAGGAAATTGGGGGTTGCTGAAGATCAGAGGGGGAGGCTCCAGAAGCCCCAGATGGAGTCATTACAAAACACATCTGAAAAGTCTGCTTGATTGTCGTAACTATGGTGATGATTTCACAAGTGTACGAAACAACCACAAATGTATACACATGTCCAGACCCTCCTAATTGTGTACATTTTAATATGTACAGTTTACTGTATATCAATTAAACCTCTCAAGAATCTGTTAAGAAGAACAATCAAACAAACATAGCATATGCATACAGCACCCTAGTTGGGCATCCCTGCAGTTCTGCAGAAATCCTGAATGGAAGTGAGACCTTTCAGTGAATGACCTGCAAACATAATGGCAAGGTTGATTGGGGGCAACTGTGATGTAGGGTTACAAACAGGAAGATTTCTTTTTCTTAGCTTCATCAAGGCCTGATAATGAACACACAGTAATTTTCTTAATTGGCACCTATTATTAGGACATGCAAATCTCTATGGGTAACTTTTATGTGTAACATATTCTGCAGTTGAACAGAATTATAGTCAGCACTAAAATGTTTACTGTATCTTTTATTTTTGATATTGCTAAATATATAGGGATTTTATTAAACTATACCATTCCCCAGTGCTAATTTATCACTTACCTATGGTGCCTTTGCACAAATACTAGACCAGTACTTTACTGGCAGACTTGCCTTTGCACAAATAATAGACCAATACCAGTGCATATTATTGTCTAAACCCCATACTAGGTTAGGGTTTCTCTAATTTTTACCTAGTATCCTTTTTATGTTCCAGTATCACCTTAAGAATATTACATTCATTCCTCAAGTCTCCTTACGCTTCTCTTGGCTATAGCTGTTTCTCAGTTATTCCTTGTTTGTGATAAATTTGATAGTTTTGAGGACTACCAGTCAGATGTTTTGTAGAATGTCTCATTTGAGGTTGTTTTATGTGCCTTCTTTGTGGACCTGAGACCGTCAGCCTACACTGAGGTCAAATTTCTTCTCTGAACTTTGCACTTGAATGCTATTTTGGGTTTTGGGCACCATGGGATTTGCCTACAGCTCTTTAAGAGGAATGCAAGAATGCTACTTTCCAGCAAATGTATATGGGAAAGTGAGCACAGTACAGCTGAAAACACTAAGCACCTAGGCTACCAGCCTACACCTCCCCATTTGCTCAGTTAACTTTCCTTGTGGTCATCAATATTGTTATAAATATAAGTATTATTTTCTAAAATCAAACAGGTCACTTACTGATGAAACTATCTGATGTTACCCATAAGCTCAAATATTTTATACTATTATCCAATATTTATTTCTCAAGGCAAATTAATGTGCACAAAATTTAATTTAAAATATAAGGGAGAATATAGAGTACATTGTACTCTAAGGAGAATGTGGGCAGAGAGAATGTAAAATCAAACGTTTAGGACACTACAACTAAAAGGGGGCCGAAAATTTTGTGTGTGCATTTGTTCACAGAATGACAGCATCAGAATCACAAGGTTGCCAGGGATAAAGCTCAGGAGCCCAGTGCCTGCCTGGCAAGCGCAAGGTCCTGAGTTTGATTCTTGATACCCCTCCCCCTAAAAAAGAATCACAAGGTTTCCTGAGCAGGCTCATACTATATAGACTCCTCTTTCTCACCTCAAGTATTTTTTACCCATGTCTCTTCTCCTTCTGTGCCCCTGTCTCTGTCTCTCTTAGGCATTAAATGCAGAGCAAAATTATTTATTTTGCAGAAACTCATGCTGGTGTCTGACACCTCAATACCAGGAGTAGGGGGAAGACTGTTTCCGCAGTGGCAGCTTGACACTGTTAGGGCTTCAGTCAGCTGGAACATCTGCTCTCACCCATCTGCATCGTCTTTACTCTGCCAGCCTCCTGGTCTAAACCATAGATGTTTGATTAAAGTATGTATTAAATTACTATTTAATTATTGTAGCATAAATTAACATTTGACTATGTCAAATAAATCATAGAACTGTTTAATAATTTAAAAGTGGCAGAACTGAGCTTCAGAGGTTTATGAAGTGGGCCGACAAGTTTCGTATGGACTCAAGGTACCAGAAAAATACAGTTGCACTGGATCATAAATGGGATATACTAGCCACAGTGAACTATAAGAATTCAGACTTAAAATCTGGAAGAAATTTTATTAGGCAAGACTTCTTAAAAATAGCGATCAAGAAAATTTGAGCTGAAGCTTTGTTTCTTATCCAAAACTACTGTAAAGGTAAGTGAGGTAATGCAACTTATCCTACTGTTTATGCAAAGTAGGTGAACAATATGTTTTCACCTTCAAAGAAGATGAACAGTGTGTCTTTGTTGTTACTTTTTCACACAGTGTATTTTTAAAAACACTTCCTATATATCTCCTGTATATAAACCAAACAATTAAATTTTTGACCAAACAAAGGTCAATAGGAAGAGACGTCTTTACTTGACACTTTGCTGATATTTTTCATATTTCTTCACAGTCCCACACACCACACATCACCAGGTGTTTAGCTTAGACTTTCTAATAGATGGTGTCTCACAGAACTTCTAGGCAGAGGAAAAAGCCTTAAGAGACCAGCTGGTTTTTCTCCAGTAATGGTTGTGGGAGGGCCTTGGATAAAGGTGGGAACAAGGTTATTAAGGAGTATGATACAAAGCTTCATATATCTGAGAGGGCCCGCATTTGCCTCTGGTGAATTAGCAGGCCTACTATGTACTTTGGAGAATCCTGGAAATACAGAGAATCCTAGTGTCCTGGTGGCAAGTGTGGTGTCGGAAACCTATGCAAACCTACTCACTGACTCTGGGAAGGTTGTGGCATTTGGACTGGGGCCTGTTGGTGACACATGCTCCATAAATCCTAGATTTTTTGACATTTTCTTTTTTAAGCTGCAATTTAAAAAAAAAAATCAAATAAAAGCGTATGTGTAAAGACTATTTTTTTAAAACCCACATCCATGGGTTATGGTTTTATTTGAACTGGCAGGTAATTGGGACAACCCTACCTTCCTCCCGCTTTCCGTCTCTTTGCCTCCAGAAATCTTGGAAACCCTAACACCTCGTGTTCCAGGAATACAGTGTGAAAACTTTTCACTACTGTTTTACAATTTCCTCCCCTTAAGCCTATTAAGTTTTAACTGAGACTCTCCTGTACAGAGGTCAACAGTAGTTTAAAGGGAAACACAGGCTTTTGGGTTCCCGAATTACCTCACTATGATGTTGAAAGCCAACTGGGTTAGTGTTCTGGGTCAAGTAACCAGTGTTTCCTGGCTCAGTAATGTGGGATTACCGTCAAGCTGCCTCAGCTATATAAAGATGTTTTCTTTTATGTCAAAAAGGTTGACAAATGGCAAAGTATCAGCACTTGGAAGTCATAATTAATGATTCACCTTTTTCTTGAGGTTTACTGTCAACTTGCAGGACCTACTTATGTGGTTATATGTATGCTTAGGTTGAGATCCCTTAGAAAGGCAAATGTTCCAAACCTAAACTGTCAAAATGAGCTCCTGTGTGCTAGCCAGTTAAGATCACGGAATAATGTTCATTAAAATGTTTTCTTTTTATAGCCTGGGGTCTCTTTTTTCTCATTTCCAAATAAGTTAACAAACAAGGTAACAATTGGAGACAACAAAATTAATTATTGTCATGTTCCACATAATGGAGTTTTGGCCAAAAATGGGCACATGTATGAGTAGTCCCTTAAAGTCACAATGGTGCTGGAAAATTTCTGTTGCCTACTGGTGGAGCTATCATAATATCATGATGAAAAGCACTGCTCAGGTATTGTTTGTGAAGCTGGTGTTAACAAATCTACTGCACCATCAGTTGTATGAAAGTACAGCTCATACAATCATGTACAATACTTAAGAGTGATAAATGACTTGTTGGTTTATGTATCCGCCAAACTATACTTGTGATAATTATCTTAGGATGTGCCCCTTCCACTTCTATAGAGGAAAAGTTAACTATGAAGTAACCCTAGTAGGGTCCTTTAGGACGGACTCCAGAAACAGGCATCTGTTGTCCTGGAAGGTGATGACTCCACCAGCGTTACTGACCCTGAAAACTCTCGAGGGGGACATATTGTGGAGGTAACAGACAGATACTGATGGTTCTGATCCTCTATAGGCCTGGGTTAACATGTGTGTTTGTGTCTTAGTTTTTAACAAGAACATTCAAAAAGTTTTAAAAATTTTAAAAGTAGGAGACAGCTTACAGAATTAGGAAACTATATAAGGAAACAAACTATTTTTGCTTATTATTATTATTTTTCATTTTTTGGTACTGGGAATCAAACTCAGGACCTTGCCCTTGCCAGGCAGGCACTATGCCCCTGAGCTATATCCCCGGCCCAATTTTGAACAGCTATATAAATGTGCGTTGTAAGATGCATGTCTGTACAAAAGAGTAAAAAATTTTAAAAATTAAATTCTATAAACTAAGCTGACAATTTAACGAGAAAAGAATTACAAAAATAAATTTAGTGTAGCCTAACTGTATATCAAATCTATAGCAGCACATCATAACAACTTTGACCTGCACGTTCACACACCACTTACTCACTGACTCATACAGGACAACTTCCAGTCCTGCAAGTTCCAGTTCTGGTAAGAGGCATACAGATGTGAACCAATTTCATCCTTTATATCACACTTTTGTTGTACTTTTCCTATGTTTAGATATGTTTAGATATACATTGTGTTATAATGGCTATAGAATTTGATACAATAGCACACTGTGTGTGTGTGTGTGTGTGGGGGGGTATAACTTAGATGCAACAGATTGTATCGCAGAACCTAGCTGTGAAATAGGCTGTACACACTCTACACACTGATGTCCCCACAAACACAAAATCACCTAACATTGCATTCCTTAGAACATAGCTCTATTGTTAAACAACACATGACTGTATTTTCCTATATGTTTCCTTCCTTTTGTTCACAAGTGACCTATTTTATATAATTAGAGTCACAGGCTACAAACATTTTGCATTTTTCTTTTTTACTTATGACAGATTTTATTTTATGGTGATAGTCCGTTTACCATGGAGAGGTGGGAAGTGAAGATCTGTAGGAAAGATCTATTAGTTTATTGTGTGGCCAAGTAACTTAATTTTAAAAGTCTGAACTAGTTTTGATTGCTTGAAAGTGGTTAACATACTTGGATAAAAGACAACGGGCACAGCACTGAACCTCTAAACAACCACCGTGCCTAGGACATTTAAAAAAAATCTCATATTGCTTAAAAGACAAATACATAAAGTGAAATCATTTGTAGCACATTAAGCCCTACATAATTGAACATCATCATTATGAAAAACAATTTATTGAGTTTATTCTAGACAGAGATCCCGGTCCTAGTTACTAAGTACAAACAAATGCATAAAACATTGTGCATACCTTGTTTCTTTGCTCTCTGTGGACCTGATTGGCATAAAGTCCACTCAATAAGGATTTTCATGTCATACAAGCATATTTGTATGTGTGCATCATGGGAGGGAAACAAGGGCAAAGCCATGTACGATCTGATTTGTGAGTAAGTACCAGTAACTAAGAGGTTTCTCAATAAGCAGTGGCCACTCTGGGTGCCAGTATCTGTGTCTGGCCCCGTAAAGTCAGTTCTGAAAGAGAAGCCTGTAATTTTCTTAGAGAGAAAAACACTTCATCATTTCCACGCAAATGCAAAGTAAAATGTGTCATTAGTCCTTTAAAGGAGCTCAAGGCCAAGATTTCATGGAGCATTTTGTTGTTCAGAGCTGTATTTAAGGGTTTTTCAACTGGCCTCCCAGATGCATGCACTTTGGTGCACTGCGAGGTCAGTGTGGGGTTTGAGGGGCCCAGGACTGTCGGAGGAGAGTGGCTCAGGGTCTGTGTTTCTCCACTTGAGGTAAAATTGTGTCAGCATGGACACCCTGGGGCTACCCTAAAGCTGGAAAGTAGTTGGAGAGGAGGATTCCTTTGGTGTGTACAGACACAGTAAGAGGATGCCGGGCTGGGGATTTAGCTCAGCGGCAAAAGCGCCTGCCTGGCAAGCGCAAGGTCGTGAGTTCGGTTCCCGGTACCGGAGAAAAACCAAAAAAAAAAAAAAAAAAAAAAAAAAAAAGTAAGAGGATGCCCATGGCTGTGTTTGTGAGGCTTGGGTTACTATGGGAAGGTAGAAAGTACAGATGTGTTGAAATGGAGGGAGATATGGGATGATTGTTTGGATATCGATCATATTATATTAGTGTGTGTGTGTGTGTACTTAGCAGCAGTGTCACATGTGCTTCTCCCTCCAAATCATACTTTGCATCCATAATTTTAAGGACATCTCCAAATTTAGTAACACCCCATAGAACTGTACTTTCTTTTACTTAAAAACAGTGAACCAGATCTGTCGAAATAAATGCTTCTGTTCACTTACCTTCTCCAGTGCAGCTTGAACGACTGATTCACTTTCTGTGTCTAGAGCAGACGTAGCCTCATCTAAGATCAGAATTTTAGGATTTCGAACTAAAGCTCGAGCGATCGCAATTCTCTGCTTCTGCCCTCCACTCATTTGAGCTCCTTTTTCTCCTACCAGGGTGTTAAATTTCTAATAAAATATAAGGGAAAAGAAGCAAGAAATAGAAGGGAGGATGATTAAATGGTTCAAACAAGAAATGACAAAGTTGTGGGATTACAGGCATGTGCCACCATGCCTGGCAAGAATTTCTAATGGCAACTTATTTTCAACTTTATTTTAGACGTACCTAGAATGCTTTGAAATCTTTAAATGAGTCTCTGTAATACACATACGTTCTCATTATTTGAAATGGTTAGCAATTTGATGTATTAGCCACAGTTTCCTTCCTTTCCTTTCTGTATACTTTGAAAAACAGGACTGAAGAAATTATGGCAAAAATCCAACTTTTTCCTAGTACTTCTTTTTTAATCTTGGAAAACTTTTTAAGTCTTCTTTTACTTTTTGTTTTATCCTTAATAAAGCAGACACTGTTACATATTTATGATGAGGATAACTTCTCTCACCAATGAAGCAGCTTTGGTAGTATTCTATTGGGTTATGTCTCTAATTCAAAGTTCATTTTTTCAGGAACATAAAGTTACAAATGGGGTCTAATCATAAAATATTTTGAGGGTTCAAGTTGTAAAAAAGTTATTACAGGAATAGACGCATGGCCATTAGTGTCCCTCAAAATATTCCCCCTTGTTTCAAACACACTTATCCCGCCATTCTTGCCACCTTCTGAAGCAGTTCTAGAAGTTCTCATTGTGTCTTTAGCTATTCTGTGGTGACTACCTCAGTGTCCTGATTAGACTGAAAATATTTACCTTTGCTGGTCATTTTGACTCTGGGGAAGAGCCAGAAGTCACATGGTGCCAGGCCCAGTGAGTAAGGTCCATAATTTTATTTAACAGCAGCTGTCTTAAATGTTTGAGCACAAAGTGTGATCAAAAGATACAGTGAATGCTTAAAAAGGTTTATTACAGTAAAGGACAAATTGCCATTAATCCCCCTCAAAATACTCCCTTTAACTTTGCACACACATATCCCATCATTCTTGGGATTGTGCCTTTTATTACAATAAGTTTAAAAAAATTTAAACATTCATTGTATTTTTAGATCATCTCTTGTATTCTTTCTAAGCTTTTAATTTCTAGAGGCTGATTTTCATATTTTAAAAAATATCAAACTTATCATTGTAGAGTAATTTACATGTAATGCACTCATTTTAAGGATATAGCTCTATGAGTTTTGACAAATGAGTACACCTCTATTACCACAATGAAGACATAGAACATCTTAGCTAAGGAGGGTGCGAGGCCTCTGTTATGCTGTATGTCAGTTGCCATAGAACCACAGCTGAGGGCCCAGTCAGCCACCTCTACCAGTGCTTCCCAGTCTTGGTGCACAGATGGAGCAGCCTACTGCTTATGCTGTCCATTCCACTCACTCGCACATTCATTCAGCAGGCACTCAAAGGGTAAACATTCCAACCCCTGCTCCCTTGAAGGTGGCCTTAACTAACAAGAGGTGATCAAGCTCTTTTTCTGCTTGAACTGAGCAGGACTGACAGACTGACTAACTGGGGTGCCCCCTGGGAGTCTTACAGAAATCAGATAGGTAGATCAACAGACAGACAGATTGCATCCTCTTCCCTTTGGGGTCCAATGTGAGCCACTTAAACAGAAAGCCAGGAATCCTCCTCCAGACCTCTAAGAAGACTTGAGAAATCTTGAGGGAACACCTTCCTGTCAGGACCTGGAGAGGTCCTTGCTCCATCCTCAAGGTCCACCAAAGAGGTCAGCATGGTCGAATTTCCTGGCTGACACACCAGATGCAATGGCAAAACTATTTTGGCCAAAACTCTCCTGCATGGATGATCTGCATGACAAACTGCTGTGTGGAAAACTGTCACCAACCATGCAAAATAATCCGGTCCAGAGGCCTAAGCCCCCTCCGGAGATCCAGTTGACTGAAACATCCACCCCATCCAGAAAATCTTTACCTGGTATTCCCAGAAACTCAGAATCAGACCTGCCCCCACCATTTGTTCTGCAAGCTCAAGCCACAGCACAGGCACCCACACTCTTGCAGCCAGCTCAGGCTTCAGCATCTGTGTCACTGGCCCTGACCTCATGCATTATAGTGGACTCTCCCCATTTAAAGATACAGAAATAAAACATAAAACTACATATAGCTTGTAACAAGTTAAAAGACCAGCTATATCTGCACACACTTCTGCACACACATATAACCCAGCTGCATATTAACTATCTCTTCAAGTTGCAGAAATCCAGATCTGCTGCAAAATTTACCTGCATAGCTCCTCTGGGGCTCATTCTAAAGGGAAAATGCACTCAAAACCTTGCTTCTGTCACTCTGGGTGCTGACTGGTCAATGCACAGCTGAAGCTTAGAGGACAGTGTTCATGGATTCCAAGTGTGATTGCTTACCTCAGTCCCTCCCATATGTACTTGATATTGTGCTATCCAGCTTGGTTCTTGCTCCCTGTCCTCTTACTGGCTGTAACCTTTGCCTTGGCCTTGTGGATAGTTGCCCCAGAGGGATGAAAGATACCAGTAAGGCTCTTTTCTTTATTCTTTATACAGTTTTGTTAATCAGATCTGTTATTTTAAGCTGTCTTCCTCATCTAAAAAGCCTGGGGCTATCAGTTATAGTTAGAAAATACTTGTTGTTACTAATGCGCTGACGTTTAATGTTGGGGTCTGGATTCTGACTGTGTTTAATTTAACCATGGGAAGTTGGCTGATGAAAATTGACACCTGTGGGGTATTTGAGTCTAAAGTCTGGAATCGACAAGATCCAGTAATTCTCACGTTTGATCAGCCTTAGCTAAAAAGAACAACCTCAACATTGAAAAAGATTTTTCTGAGTAATGACAAGAGAGGGAAATGAAAGGGAAAAACAGTATAAGGGAAATTGTTCTTTTAAAACTTTGTTCTTCTCTTCCCTCTTTTCTTTTTCTTTCTTTCTTTCTTTCTTTCTTTCTTTCTTTCTTTCTTTCTTTCTTTCTTTCTTTCTTTCTTTCTTTCCTTTCTTTCTTTCTTTCTTTCTTTCCTTCTTTCCTTCTTTCCTTCTTTCCTTCTTTCCTTCTTCTTTCCTTCTTTCTTTTTTTCCTTTGCCTCATCCCAGTTGTTCCTTCCCTTTGAGCAATTTCTTTGAACAGTTAATGCTTAAATTTTTTTTCTTGACCAATTTTGCAAGCTTATATCTGGTAATCTGAACAACTAATTTGAGGACAACAATATGCAATATAATGACCATTATTGAATTCCTACCATCTTGTCTGGTGAAATTCTGTATCATTTCTAATTTTTAAAATTATTTTTATTTTCTTTAATTGTTTGATCAATCTTTAATTCTTGCATCTGGCAATCTGAGGAACTTCCTTAAAGATGACAATATGTAATAAAATAGGCATTGTTAATTCCTATCATTTTTTTGAAGTGCTGTATCATTTTTATTGTCTTTGTGTTATTTTGTTTTTGTCTTTCTTGTTGTTATTTTGTTATTGCTTTTTTCTCTTTAAAATAGAAAAGATATCAAAAAAAGCATCTATTCTTCTGAAACTGTCTAGCTCTGTAACTGCTCCATGGCTTTGTAATTACTTTCTTTCTTTTTTGAAAATAGGAAATTCTTTATGAAATCCGCTCCATGAGGTTAGGGTGATAAAAAGAATCCATTAAATTGTTTTTAATTTTTGAAGTATTTTGGAGGCAGAGTCATACTGTTTAATTCAGGTTGGTCTTGAACTCACTATACCTTAAATGGCCAGCGATCCTCCTGGCTCAGCCTCCTAAGTGCTGGAATTACAGGTGTGTTGCCACCACGCTCAGCTTTCAAAAGAAAATCTTTTTTGGTTTCTTGACTCTAAATAGCTGAAAACTTAGGCAGCTAAAATGATAGTTTTAAATGTGCAAAAATACTCATCATTATTAAATCCAGGGTAGATTCAACAAAAGTGTTAGATTAAAATAAATTTAGAGCTAAGTAATTAGAATAGTGACTAACAAGATTCTTCACAACAATCTGAAAGTAGAGATTCTTTCATCTAAAAAGTATTTATTAAATTCTTATTATAGGCACTGTTCTAGGCACAAGACACACTAATGAACAAAAAATAATTAACTATCATTTTAAATTTTTTATTTTTGGGTGAGTGAGATAGCAGGTTTGTTGTAAAAAATGCTACACAAATTCTAAATGTGCTATAACATTGCTCTGTTTTAAATATACAGAAAAATTACAGGCCTTGAAATGCTATTTTCATAATTATATTTCAGATATGTTGTAATTACTTTCTTGACCCCTGTAACCATGAAAGCATAACTGAACATACAGGTCTGATTGTACCATTGTACCAAGCTTCATAAACTGATGATCACTAATCTACCCTTGTAACCAGTGATCTTATCCTACTAGCTAATCAGAAGAACTGCTAGGCTGTTCTGTATTGCATTTGTACCTCCTGCTTATGCATCATATAAAAACTTTGGACCACTAGAGATCAGGGCCTGATATCCTGGGGATGATCCCCATCCTTGCCCATCAGTGTAAATAAATCTGCCTCCAAGTCCTGGATGTTGTTTCCGTTTGCCATTGCAGTTTGATTTTTTTTTCTTTTTTAACTATAAATTCACACTTCTGGTTTTAGAGCTCCATGGAAATGGAATCATACAATTTGCACTTCTCTTACCGAGCACAATATTTCTGAGATTCATCCATGGTCTATCCACAGTTTAGGCCCATTTATTATTCAATAGTATTTCATACAGTGTGAGTTGACCTTGGATTGTTAGATTTAATAAAACCAAACAAAACACACAAAAATTCCACATATTTCAGTTTAATTTGAATTTCAGAAAAACAACTTTTAAAATATGTTTCCTGTGATATTTGGGACATATTTTGGCTAAAAAATTCATTGTTTTTCTGAAATGTACATTTCACTGAGAATCCTGTATTCCATCTGGCAGGAATTTGTTCTTCTATTCAGCTGCTTATTTTCAATTTTTGACTATAAGAAATAAAGTTACTAAAAATAGTCATGTGAAAGATATTTTTGTAGTCCTGTTTTCTTTTTTTTTTGAAAAATACTTAGAAATAGAATGCTGAATCGTAATTGTATCTTTAACATAATACATAGCCAAATTGCTTTCTAATTACTGATTGCACTTCTATAAAATGAATGAGAAATCAATTTGCATATATCACTCCCAATAGTTAGTTTTTTTTTTAAATTTTCACAATTCTACTGAGTTTCTGAGGGTAGAATAGTATCTCAGTTGTGTTTTTTTGGATTTCCCTGTTGACTAATAATGTTGACTATGTTTCATTTATATTGTTCATTTGATCTTCTTTTGTGAAACGTTTATTAAACTTTTTTGCCTATTTTAACTTTTTGTCTTATTAGTGAGTTTTAATAGTTTTTATATATTCTGCATTCTTGTCCTTGTCAGATATGTAAGCTATTAATATTTTCTTGCATTTTTTTGTCTTTCCTTTTTATGTTCAAACTGGCATCTTTTTAGAAGGGAGTTTTAGGGGCTGGGGATTTAGCTCAGTGGCAAAGCACCTGCCTGGCAAGCACAAGGTCATGAGTTAGGTCCCTGGTACCAGAGAAAAGCCAAAAAAAAAAAAAAAAAAATAGAAGGGAGTTTTAAGTTCAGTTTATTATTTTAAATGTTCTTTTGTCTAAGAATTCTTTGCCTGTCTCAAAATTACGAAGACTTTTTTTGTCTTAAGTTTTTATTTTTGAAGTTTCAGTTTTAACATTTTGGTCTAAGATCAATGGGAAATCAATTTTTGTATGTGGGTGTGATGTAAAGGTCACATTTCATTTTTTTTCCTCATATGTATATACAGTCTTTCCAACACCATTTGTTTAGAAAATCTTCCCTTCTCCTACTGAAGTCTATTCATCTGGCAAAAATTAGTTGATGAGACATGTGTTGGACTATTTCCAGGCTTTCTATTCTACTGATCTATATTTTCATTTTTATGCTGCTATTAGTATTTTTAAATGAGATATTTTAAGTCTTCTAGCTTTGTTTTTCTTTCAAAATTGTTTTGGTCTTTCTTGATCCTTTCAATTTCTAAATAAATTATGAAATCAGGATATGTCAATTCCTACACATACAAAAAAGAACTGACAGAATTCTGATTGGCAAAGAATTATATTTATAGATCAACTTGAGAATGCATAACTTTAAAAATATTGGATCTCTAAATCAAGGAATAAGCTACAGTATATGTAAATCTTTCATTTTACTCATCAATGTTTTATAAGTTTTACATAGAATATTTAGAAATTCTTTATTAAATTAAGTCTTAAGTATTTTGTTTTTCTTTATAATTTCCAGTGCTACTTTTTATTTTAATTTTACTTGTAGTTATTGCTGCTACTTAGAGGTCCAGTCAAATTTTAATAGTTTTAGGCTTATTAAAGTTATGTTTCTCTTTTTTGACCAAGTTTGGCAGTTTATACCTCTCCAGGAACTGACTCTTTTCTACATTATTAAATTTTTAGGCATAGCATTGTCACAGTATTTCCTTTTGAAACCGTTCGTGTCTTTAGGATCAATAGCCATACATCTTTTGTTTCTGATATTGGTTATTTCTGTCTTTCTCCATCCCACCCACCCGCCTTGTTTTTCTGTCCTCAGTCTTGCTACCGTCAAGGAGCGAGCTCTTGTTTTCAATGCTTTTCACTGATTTCTGCTTTAATCTCTATTGTTTCCTTTCTCCTACTTGATTTGGTTTAATTTGTTCTTCTTTCTCAAGTTTATTAAAGTAGGAACTTGTTTTGCTGATGACAGGCTTTTTTACCCTCAAAATAACTATTGAATGTTACAAATTTTTCTCAAATCAGTGCTTTTACTATATTCTTCCAATAATGTTGTGTTGCATTTTCATTTAGTTCAAAATACTTACTAATTTTCTTTGAGACTTCCTCTTTGAACCACACTTTATTTAGAATTGTTTGTTCAATTTTCAAATATTTATGTATTTTCAGATATATCTGTTATTAATTTCTAGTTTAATTTTATTATGGTCAGAGAACATATTTTATATGCTTTTTATTGATTGAAATTCTTAAAGTTTTGCTTTGCTTCTTTTCATGGCCCAGAATATTGTTTATCTCAGTAAATGTTACACATGCAGCTGAAAAGAACTTATGTTGCAGTTGTTGGAGGGAATGTTCTGTACATGTCAGTTATAATTGGTCAGTAATATTGTTCAAGTCATTTATATCCTTACTGATTTTCTGGCTATTTGTTTTAAATACCAAAGCTTTCAACTAAAATTTTGGATTTTTCTATTTCAGATACATTAACTTTTCCTTGTTTATTTTGAAGCTTGTTTCTTAAGTGAATATTTATGATTATGGCTTTTTTGCTCAGGAGTCATATTCCTGTTTTATGCATGTCTTGTCTTTGTAAATTATATGTTGAATACTGTGCATAATATGTTGGAGAGACTCTGAATTCTGTTTTCTTCTGAGTAACTATTGATTTTTGCTGTGGTAAGCAATTCAAATACTGACTGATCATCACCTTGAAGATATGTACTCTTGGTTTTATACCCATTGGGATGCAATCTTGTAACATGCAGAGCCCAACACCCAAATTCTGTCTCCTTTTGGAACTTGTCATGGCTTGGTTTTAGAGTTGGTCTTACTCTAAGGTATGGTCCCTGCCTCTAAAGGGTAGCTTATTTGGTGTCTTAGCTTCATGTCTGAGGTGCTAAAAAGGTATGAATAGGACTTCTCCAAATTCTAGCTGGATGACACTTTCACATCTCTGTTCTACTTTCAGCTTTGTAATTGTTGCTTTGATAAACCTTTGTAGTCTTAACCTCAAGCAAGGGTTTCCAAGGAATGCCCACCTGGAATTCTAACTTTATCTCAGTACCAAAGCTCTTTTTCTTGTTAGATTTTTTTTTTTTTCACTTTGAAGAGACTAAAAAATAAAAAAAAGTTAAAAATGATACAGAATTTCAAAACAAGATGATAAGAAATTAACAATGGTTGTTATATTGCATATTGTTAGCTTCAAAATAGTAGTTCAGATTACCAAATGTAGGCTTACAAAATTGATAAAAAATTAAGCATAACTGTTCCTTTCAATAAACCAACAGAAATAAGTAGTACAATTATCTTAGCTATCATGTGTGTGTGTGTGTGTGTGTATATATATATATATATTGTTTTCCTTTTTTCACTCTTTGTCTTCTCCTTACCCTCATTCCAGTTGTTCTTTGTTTCTGAGCAGTTTTTTTCCTTTTCACAATATCTATTGTACCTTTCAGATTTTATTTATGCTTTCAGTTTCTTACACTAGGGAAATAATATGATGCTTAACATTAAGGTCTGATTTATTTCACTTATGAGTATGGTATCTAGTTCCATCCATTTACCTATAAAAGCCTTGAGTTTATCTTTAGAGCTGAGTAATATTCCATTGTATAAAACTACCACATCTTTTTATACATTCCTCAGTGGATGGGAGTTTGGCTTGTTTCCAAGATTTAGCTATGACAAATTGCACTGCTATAAACATGGGTGCACATATATTGCCGTGGCATGCTGTTTTCAGTTTTTCTGGCAAAATACCCAGAAAGGAAATAGCTGGGTTAAGTGGGACCTCTGATCCTAGTTGTGTGAGGAATCTTCACACTGATGTCCACAGTGGTTTCACCAATTTACACTCCTACTGACAGTGGAGAAGCGTTTCTTTCTTCCCCACAGCCCCTCCAGCATTTGTTATGGGATGATTTCTTGATGATAGCCATTCTTTCTAGGGGTGAGATGGAATCTCAGTGTTGTTTTAATTTGTATTTCTCAAAGGACCGATGATGTTGAACATTTTTTCATATATTTATCAGGTTCAATGCAATCCCAATCAAAATACCATTAGTATACCTAACAGATCTAGAGAAAATAGTACTAATATTCATCTGGAACCAGAAGAGACCTAGAATAGCAAATGCAATCCTGAGTGACAAAGGCAAGGCAGGACACATCACAATCCCCGACTTGAAATTATACTACAAAGTTACTATAGTAAAATCAACATGATACTGGAGAAAAAACAGACTCAAGGATCAATGGAGCACATCAGAAAATGCAGACCCAACTACAAACACACTCACCTACCTTACCTTTGACAAAAGGATCAAACATGTTCACTAGAAGTAAAATAGCCTCTTTAATAAATGGTGCTGGAAAAACTGTCTTTCCACATGCTGAAGACTAAAACCAGACTCATATCAATCACCATGTACTAAACTAAAGTCAAAATGGATCAAAGATCTAAATATTAAAACAGAAACAATAAATATACTGGAAGAGGAAGTAGGTAGAAATCTTGAAGACAGGGTAGGCAGAGAGTTCATGAACAAAAACCAAACTGCACAGGAGATACTTCAAAGAATAAACAACTGGGATCTCATCGTATTGAAAAGTTTTTGTACATCAAAAGAAATCACAAGCAGTCAGAAGAAAACCCAGGAATTGGGAAAAAATTTTAGCCAAGTGTACCTCAGACAAAGGACTTCTATCTAGGACATATAAAGAATTGAAAAAAATCAGGCACCCAAAATTCAAAGACCTAGTCCAAAAATGGGCATCTGAGATGAATACACACGCTTTTTGGATAAAGAAATACAAATGCCAAAGCTGTTTTATCACCTTTCCTAAGCATCTCTAAAATTTGATCTCTGCCTGCCAAGTCAGCGAGACTGCCGTATTCTGTTGGATTCCGCTTCACACAAGTGAGGTCCGAAGTTTGTTCCTAGAAGAATACTGCAAATTCGTGGAGTTTCTTCTCAGAAAACTTTTGTTTACTGTCTCTTAACCAATGCTTAGAAACGATTGTCCTGTACCTCATATATTTTAGCTAGTTGTATGGTACGTTATGGTTGAAAGGCTGGCCAGTGTCTGGAAATCTTAATATGCTAATTTTGAAATATATATGTATTTATATAGAAGTAATACTATTCACTTTGAACATAGCTTTCCATAAAATTTCACTTATCTGCCTTAAACTTATCTGGGAATTTTATTTTATTTTATTTTATTTTATTTTATTTTATTTTATTTTATTTTATTTTTCTATGGTGCTGGGGATCTAGCCCATGGGCTTGTGTTCTACACCTGAGCCGTATCCCCAGATCCTGAAAATATTATTTTCATACTTACTGTGCTATTTCTCTGGTTAACCATGCCTGTGAAATTTAGTTTTCACTGTGATAAGCTGGTGTCTTTGTTCTTGGGATTATAGCTTTATGTTTTACTATTACATGTATAGGAAGGAGCATCTTTATGTAGTCATGGCTTTTTAGTAAAACAAATCATAACTTTGAGATCTTGATTTAAGAGACACTCAGTAGCTGTCTAATTCCAAGGAGGAAATTGGAGAGCACTGATTGTTTATTCAGGAGAAAGGAAGTCACTGACATAGGAAAAAGGACAATGAAAGGAAGTGTTTTCCCCGACTGTAAGACAATTGCACCAAGCCCTTTATGATTTTGCTGGCCTCAATACTGTGCTGATTATGACCCTAAATAATGGGACAGGAAGTAATTACTGGCACAATAAAAGTTTTCTTTTTTAAAAGGAATTATTGCCAATATGGTAGTGGTTTGTAAAATATGTCTATCAAAATGATTTTTTGTTATGTTACCTTCTGCTAGTTTGAAATTTTATGTGCGTTTTATCTTATTTTATTTTTGTGCAATGGTTGGGATGAAATCCACCGACTTGGATATGCTAGGCAAGTGCTTAACCACTGAACTACACCCCCAACCACCATATATATTTTCATTACAAATATCATTCTTTCATATTTCACAGGGTGCTCCCTGCAACAATTTCAGGTTACACTGATGAACTAAAACTTATTAAATGTACATAAAAGGAGTTGTAATTATCACTTCTAAATATCCATTGAGGTCTGATGTGTCCTATCACTAATAATTTTAGTTTTTCATAACTTTTTACAAGTATGACTTCACATTTCTTACTCACTATTAATGCTATGAGCTTTTAAAAATGTTTTCTCTTTCGGAAACCGAGCAACATACTGTGTGTATGACATTCCCCCTTTTAGCCACAAGATGGCCTCACAAGTCAACTTTCTGCAGTCATTTTTTAGTTTGGGCTGGTGATTTTGTCTTGTATTTCTTTGTTATAGTTTAATGTATTTTTCCTTTTTTTTCCCTATGTGTAGCTAAAACCAATAAGAACTCTTTACATGACTCTTTGAAAACTTATCCTTCCATGATGCATCTCTTCTTTTGATTGTTACTACTCTGCCTACCCCGTTGATGTCTCACCTAGCACAAATTAATCACACCACTTCTACTATTCAATAGAAGTTATTGTTTCATTACTTTCTTATGGACCGCTGCACTGCTACAGCTCTAAGCTGATAACATAAGCAGCACACAAACTTACATTAGGAAACTTCATTATAAAGTCATAAGCGTTTGCTTCTTTTGCAGCCTTCTCAATCTCTTCATCAGTCACATCATCTCGTCCATACTTAATATTGTTTCGGATGGTGGTCCCAAACAAAACAGGCTCTTGGCAGACAACTCCAATGTGTTCTCGATAATGCCGCACATTTAGGGCTCTGATGTCGTTCCCATCCACTGTGATCTGCCAATCCCAAACAGGAACTACATTATGGTATCTTTTAGAGTCTTTCTTCCTAGTCTGAACGATGAGCTGAGAGGTAGCGTGTATCAGGAATCAAAGATCGACCATATTCTGACAAAACACTCACAGTATGTATATTATCAATACACTCTCTTATAGATGAGAACCTGAGAAAAAAACTTCAAAAGACTGGCTGAAAATGTCACTGACCCTGGGTATCTATTTTCTAAGATTCACGAGTTAGGGATTAGTGAGATGTATCCTCTAGGTAGCACTGACATTATGGTGGGGAGATGTGTAACAAACCTCACTTTATTGTTTTAAGAGCGATGTGACCTGCAAAATTCCTCTGAGAACTTCTTTTTACTTTTCTTCAATACTTCACTTAGCCACAAAAGACAAGTGTCAAATCCCTCATTGCTATAACTAATAATATGTGAATTCTCTTGACTGTATTTGATGCCATTACCCCAACTTATTCCGATGACGGAGCCCAGATACGGTAGTCATTACACCTCTGTTCCTTACCATCCCTAGTGTTCTGGCTGGGAATGGGTATTGCATGCAACTGCTTTCTACTTGGGTTACTCACCCAGTAATTTTTTAGCATAGAATCTTAGCTATGCCAAAGAGAGGCTAAGAAGTCAAATTTAATTGAAATCAGGCTCTAGAAGCATAGATTGAAAAATAAGCCTGAAAGCTGGAGCAGAAGCATTAAGAATTATGTACTTGAGAATGTCTTATTCTCTATGCCTACAAGGATTAGAAAGTTAAGGGTAACATTAGAGATTACAGAAAAAAAGAAAGAAGGTATTTTCTACCTGCTGACAAATGTTGAAATTCTTGATAAGCTTTGGGTACTACAAACTACTGTGCTGTTTTTCTCCAAGATATTCATTCCCTTTAAACATACAGTATTATGTAATTTATTTTATATTTTATCTGTTTGTCTATCTCTACTTACTACTATGTAAACTCCATGAAGGCAGAGAGTGTTATGTTTTGTGCATTGAGAAATTCCTAGAACCTAGAATATTGCTTGACATATCCATGTTTTTTGGAAAATAAGTTGTAGCTGTTTGTTACCATGGTAACAACGGTGTCATGCAGTAGATTATACCTCACTATTTTCTTGCTCAGTGACCACTCTGTAATGCCAGGCAAGGCAAGGATAGGTTGGCTGGGGCTGACATTTTTGATCTCTAGTTCACGAGGCTGATAATTTTCCAGGTAGGTCTTATTTTGGGGGAAATATGATTAGTAGGTACTAAATAAATAGTTGTGAAATGAAGGAATACATAGGAAAAAAAGATGACATGGCTTCTCTCTTAGCCCTACTGTTAAAAATTAAAAGTCAACATAGTTGTTCGTTCTCTGTAATAGGTAGTATTTCCAAATCCTGTGAGGTAGACTATGCATAGTTTTTCTCACAACCTGCACTTACAAAGCCGTCATCAGGATCGTATAATCGTTGCAGAAGCTGGACTGCAGTACTCTTCCCACTGCCGCTGGGGCCAACAAAGGCCACTGTCTCTCCAGACTTAATTTTGAGATTTAGACTTTTCAGAATCTGTCAGAACGCATGTAGGAATAACATAAAGTTAGGAAAAAGCTAGACTATACATACTGTCCAAAATTCAATGTACAACTTTAAACAGAAGCAAATTCCTCTGTGACACTTAAAAACAAATTAAGACCTTTTATTTGCTCCTTGTGCATATACAATAATGTACATCACTTTGGAAAATATTATTGGAGGAATTTATCATCATTTCTGCATATAAAGAGGAGAACTTAGCTAAGAGTATTCATAGAATATTAATTAGCCACAGCAAATGTTTCGTGTTTTCAATTAAAGTACCTTAAATGAATTTCATGACTAGCAAGTTAGTGAAAGCTTTATCTTTTAATTTGAAACAACTGAGCGACATCTTGTCTGATATCTTTTTGAGTTATCTAAGGAGGATCTTACTTAGAATACATTTAACCTTACTGCAAAGTGATTTGCTAAGAGCAACTAGCAAGACCCCTGAGTGACGCCCATGGACAGGATGTCTCTCCTGGAAACCCCGCCTCTTCGGTGATCTCATGGGGACATTTCAATATGGTAGAAACATTTCAAAAATTTTCTCAATGACAAGGGGTTGCTACCAGTCTTTAGTGTCACAGGGGGCTGTGACACGGGAGCACCCTCATCATTATGACCCCAAATGACACCTATCTTTGCTTGCAACCTATATATTTTTAACCCAGATAACAGAATTCTCTCTGTAGAGTCTCCCAGCTGATCTCATAATTTGTAAAGAAACAGACGCTTTCAATAAACCAAGCACAAAACCATCAAAGGGCCAGGCAGAGAAAGATATTCTAAAGGAGGCGAGAAATCAGGACCACAAACACCAGTGCTGCAGGCACTTTTACTCTTGAATTGCTTTCTTTTTATTCCTGGGAAGAATCTGTGCTTTATTCATTTAAAGTGGGTGACACTTTAAAAAATCATTTTGTGAGCTTAACAAAAAGGGTTATGTTTGAAAAGTTCATTAAAAGAACAATTGTTTAGAAGCTAGTGAACACTCTCCAAGGGCAATATAATGGCACAACTGGTGCTTAGATCTCCAGGAAGCCAAACGATATGTAGTTGCAAATTAGAGTTTGAAATAGTCTATGTTAAGAAAAAGGATAAAAGGCCACCTAATCCAATACTCAGACTTAAGTAATAAAAACTTTTAGAAAAAGAAAGAGCTTTGAAAAGAGAATTTCAATAGGAGTTTTCATTACAGAAAAATAAGGAAGTAGGAGTACGTAGATTATTTTTAATGCAGATTCTGTGAGACTCATTAGAGCTTGATGACATTAGTAATTTTATCTGTTTCACAAAAATCCGTGCTCTCTACTGTTGCAGTGAAACAAATGTTTAGTTAATAAATACCCTTTAGTTAGTAAATACCCTTTGCAATCTTTAATAATGTTGCCTTTTGAATAAATACACTGATAAAGGGGAAGGTGATGGGAGACATAGACATACTGACACATTTTCACAAGAACTTGCCAAAAACTAAATGATAGAGAACAAATTATATAGTGTGTATTTTAAAGTCCTTTTCTGTTTTTTGGGGGGCGGGGAGAGGAAGGGTATCAGGAATTGAATTCAGGGCCTTGCGCTCGCCAGGCAGGCACTGTGCCGCTGAGCTACATCGCTGAGGCGGTAGTGTGTATCTTAAATGTGAGCATGTGCTTGTGTATGTGTGTTATTCATGAGTAAGGTTGAGGGAGCAGATGCATGGAACGCAGCTGCTAATTAGTAAAAGCCCGAGGGAAGAGTGAAAGCAATACCTGCATGCTCACGCAGTAGGTTAGAAGCCACAAGGTTAACAGGAGTTTTTTAGTTGGGTGTGGCAGCACACACCTGTAAGTCCCAGCTACTCAGGAGGCTGTGGCAGGAGAGCTGCACATTTGAGCCCAGCTTAAGGGAATCATTGTTTCAAAATAAACTACAAAAGAATATGGGGATTATAGCTCAGTGGCAGAGTGACACAGTGCTAGAATGGGATGAGATCCATGGACCGCCAATAGGTGGCGCCATAAATCCAAGGAATTTTTTGTTGCAAATGCAAAGCAGAGAAATTCCGGGGAGTTGAAAATGCTTTTTTCAGTCAACTGTGGAGAAGAGGCCTCAAAATATAAAAGTTTTTGCAGGGTATTTGTTTATTAATTACCTACCTGCCCTACTATCTACTAAAGTCTCTAAACAAAGTAGCCAACATCTTGGTAAAAATCATCCTATATAATCTCAGAAGAGATGTTAGCCAGTAGAAGATACTATCAGAAAACCGTACAGTACTACTTAATTTAACCTACCTTAACAGATGCGCGTGCTGGATAATTGAAAGAAACATTTTTAAATTCCACCGTTCCTTCTATGCATTCAGGTTTATATCCAGTTGTGGAAAAGTTATCTATACTAGGTTTCTTAGAAAAAACAAAGAGAAATCACATATTTTTAAAGAGCTAAGCCGACACTCCTTGTATTCTAAAAATAGTTTAAAGAAGATTTTATTTTGCAACATTTTCCTTTTACATTAGAAGTGTGTTAAATGAGGCATGAAGCTTTCAATAGAACACAGTCTCCTCATAAAAGAGCTAAAAGCAATATTGCTTTCCCTAGCTCTCTGGCCAAGGCAGATTTTGCTCATCTTATTGTTGTGAAATGCACCTGTCTGCTTTATGGTTTCTTTCTTCAGTAATCCTTCTAAGCAATAAGAGGTCTTACCTTATCAATAACCTGGAAAATATTAAAGGCAGCTCCTCGGGCGACAGAGAAGGTCTCAAAGTGAGGTGCTGCTGCTCCAATGCAATAACTACTGTGGATTACACTAAAGAAAACCTACAGAAACAGAGAAAAGGAAACTTATTCTTCTGCAGTTATAGAAGACAGACAGCAGGATGAAGTATGTACAGTATTTGCTTTAGGTTCATAAAGAGACATTACAGGAATTAGGTAACAAAGTGGAAAAAGTGATCAAATATAAAGAAAAAGCAGGCTGGTCAACTTTCCTTGCCCTTTTCCTAGTGTAGCACAATTTCTGATTGTCCATGGTCTTGTGGTTATCACTGGCTGGGGCATCTGAGCGGGAAAATGTGCTGACCGCAGCACGCCCACCAGCGCAGACCTGCGGTGAGGAGGTGACTGCACTCCCCATCTGCACTCTGTCCTTGCTGGCCAGCCCTGTGGGCTTTAATAACAAGAATGCGATAGATGTCACTAGCTCGGAGGCATATTTCTACCCTGATGTTTTGAATCTTGTTATCAGCGAACATCTGTCCATTTTCAGACAAACTCATCTCTGAAGAATAGTCCTAAAAGGAAAGAATTCTGCAAGCTAGGTGCTATTTTCCCTGTCGTGCAGGTGAGGAATCTAGACGAGAAAGCTTCGTCAAAATTTATGTTTTCATTTCACATGAAATAAATGAAGAGTTTAAAGTTTAAACTATGAAACACTCAAATTCAAAAGATACTTTTGACTGACAGAAGAGAAATCTGCACAACTGGAAGGCCACACAAGAATTGATATATGTACCGCAAATATATGTTCACCATGGCAACGTTTTAAAATTCGGAATTGATCTCTTTATTGCTGCAACTTGGGAGGATAACTGGGTATATTAAAATTTAACATACATTCCCCAGGAGTTTGAAAGACTCTGGGTAGCAATGTTGGGCAGAGCAGTATGTAGTTTGTTTTAACCATTACTACTTGCTGATAAAACAGAGGAAAAGCAATCCAATGCACAGATTATTTCCAGAGGGAGGACGCATTTAGCAAGATGAATGCAGTGTGCCATCTTATCTCAGCAACTAGGAAAGGAAATGTCTCACTAGAGGCTGGCCTTTCTGACGACTGGATTGAGAATACTATCTTCTAGTGGAGAATTTAATGTTGATTCTTCTAAAGGTATTTTGCTCGGCACAGTGAGTTCACTAAAACATATTAAATGAATAAATTCTGTCAATTCATAACTATAATGTAAAAATATATCTAATTCACACGGGTGTTCATTAAAAACATTCATTGCTGAATACTCCTCTACATTCAAAATGGAATTTTTACTAAGTTCTAGGCAAGAAAAGATTATTAGGCCATATTCCTTTGTTCTTGAATAAGACTTACAGCAAGAACAGTCCCAATGGTATAACCAGGCTCTCCACTAAGAATCAAGGAGGTTCCATACCAAAAAGCAAGTCCATAGGTTCCATTCATAAAGAAGTACACAGCACCAAGAAACACTTTTGAAGCGATAGCCTTCTTTATGCCAACATCCTTTGCATCTTTTAGATTCTGTGTGTACCTTACAAAGACAAAACACAGTGTGCTATCCTTTGGGGAAAATAAAGCCAAGTACGTTTTGTAATAATTAATGGGACAGACCTTTGAATTTCTTTCTCCTGGGCTCCGAAGGCTATGACTGTTCGGATTGATGACAAGACTTCTTCTGCTACAGCCCCAGCTTTGGCATAGGCACTCAATTCCTTACTGGTTAATGAGATGACCATCTACAATAAATTACGACCACGGGTTCACTAAAGAATGAGTGTGAGCTAGTAACAATGTACACAGCACATAGTTCACAGAACTGGAATCCCAGGTAGTTTAACTTTACCTAGAATCCAAATCCCTGTCTATGTTTCTAGTCATTGTTTTTCTCTATATTTAAAAAAATTCTTTTAGATGTGTGTCATTAGTACAACTAGGAAAAAACTTGATTTAGAGGATATGAAGGATGCTATCCTTCTCAGGGGCACTCTGGAAATGAGCGAGCTTGAGCTGATTTGTTATTATATACAAAGCAAGAATTCTTCAGGACATATAGGTCACAGGCCTTGGAGGAAGAGGAACATGACCCTGTATATGTATGGGGTACGACCTTGGAACTTCTATTATATAATGCCACCTGAATGCTTTACCTCTGAACACTGAGAGATGAGATTTGGAGTGAAGGGAGAGAATGTCATTGTTAATGATATTAGACAGGTTTATCTGAGTCCTTAAAATTTAGAATTACACATACCCTTTTCTCTATTATGTGACCCACTTACTAATTCAATAATTAGAACAATAGTTCAATGAAAGGAAAGAGCAAGACTATTTGCTTCAGAGATGAGAGGTTATAATATTGCAGACTCATATAGAAAATCTACTTTCGAAATATATGCCACATAATTGGAATTGATTTCATGAATGACATATTCAGATGCCTGGTAAAGTTAAAATAAGTGAGTAATACTCATTATTTTCTGAGTACACTTCATGAAAACAATTTTTTTCTGTGTCACTGGTAGGAAGACACCAATTCATGCAAATCTATGTACAAATATAGACAATATTTACTAAATGTTTGCCAAATTCAACCAAAGTCAAGGAAGCTAGAAACTATGCACCTTGGTATCTCTAGTCGTTTGCGGAACTTTGGACTACCTGCTTTCTCTTCAGTTAATACAATAATAGAACTTAGGTTTTCCTCTGCCACTCCTTTACAACTCTTTGTCAGTCTCCTTTTCCTGGGTAGTTAGGACTCTGACCTTAGTAACACTATGGGAAATATACCCGAGATTTCAAGTAATTTCAAATAAGTTGGAAGTGAAGATTTTTTTCAAGGGTTAGAAGGTCAACACTAGAAATCACACTGAATATATTTGTTGTCTGAATATCCAAGCCTATTAATGAATTAGTTAACCCTAGAATATTTTTATTGCTGAAAATTCTTGTTTGGTTGAATGTATACATTGGTAGCAAATGAGCTCAGGAAATTTGATAGATTTGATTTACAAAAAGAACAATTAGTATTGCAAGACTGAAAACACGGGGCCTTCACTCCAGGGGTGGATACCCTGGTAGAATTGCCAAACACTTGATTTGAAAGAGGGACATTAGGGATATGTTGGTTGATTTTGAATTTTATAGACTGATTTCCAAACCAGTCTGTAAATAAATTAGTATACCTTGTGGTATACTTATAGTATAATAATACTGCTAAAAATACAGTTTAGACTATAAATACATAATTTTTTAAAAAAAGGAACCATATTTATGTAGGACATAAAAGCAGACATTAATATGCATTTTAATTATTATTCAAAGCCTTATAAATTGCAAACTTAAAAAAAGACAGACATTAAAAAGGTTTTAAGTGCTTATAGTTATGACATTTTCTTCTTTAATTCTACCAAGTGAAGTGAAATATAACACATCTATCTGGGGTTTAGAACACACAAGCTCTCCCAGCAGCAACGGCTATACCTTGTGTGTGTAAAGCGATCATACTTCTCTCTGTGCTAGCGAGTGAAGCTGCATTAGGCTGCGAAATGGAGAGGGATGTTTTTAAATGTTAGGTATTAAAAACAAACCTCATTCAAAGCACAAAATTTAGAGACAGAAAGGTGATTAATGAATAAAATCAGAAGTGTTTGTGGTTGATAGTACCCTTTTGTATTTTGGGACATGGAAAATTAACAGAAACATCTGTTTTGACAAACTCACTAAGACCTTGAGTCCACATTTTGCTTCTAGCTGACATTATTACCCATCGTGCTTACCCTAGAACACATTGCTGCTGAAGCCATTATAAGGGGAGATGTGGACAGAGTTACCAGGGTGAGTTTCCAGCCCTTTACAAAGCCAACTGTGAGGCCAATAGAAAAAGTAGATATGTTTTGAAACAACAGAGCGATCTTGTCTCCAATTCCCTCGCTGATTTTATTGATGTCACTGCAACAAGTAAATACATTTAGATAAGTCACATGTGTCAAACAACGAAAACAAAGTTGATATACTACATATTCATCTTACTCAGTCATGCGGGTGTTAAGTTCACCGATGTCACAGCCATCAAACCAGCTGATGTCCTGCGCTAAAACTGAATGAAAAAACTGTTTACGAATTCTCTTGGTCTGTCTTGCTGCTGTCATAACCCAAAAGGAAATCTGCATGTAGCCAAAGATCAAGGCAGTAACTCCTATTCCAACATAATACAGGGTCAACCTGAAGAAAGATTATTGGAAATGTTAGACTATTACTACTTAAAAATAAAAACGGAAAAAGACAAATATATCATAACATGTGATTGAGAAAATTCATGCAAGAACCTAGAAAATATCTGGAAATAACCTACCATGAGTGATGTTCTATAGATTAAAAAAACTTAGCAGCCTTTTTTTTTTTTTCCAAAAATTAGTATAAAAATGCAAGCAGCTAGGTGTGGTAGCACATGCCTATAATCTCAGCACTCTCAGAGTCTGATGCAAAAGGATTGCAAATTTGAGCCCAGTCTGGGCAATTTAGGGAGACCCTTTCTCAAAACAGAAAAAAGAAAAAGTGACAGGAATGTAGTGCAATCAAAGGGCCCAAGGTGAATTTCTTGTATGGCCAAAAAAAAATTGGTACTACAGTAATTATATTACATATCCTAATGAAAGAAGATATTTAATTTAATCACTTACATGTAATAATAATCAGACAAAAATTTCAGTTGCTTTTCTTATAAATATTGACTAAGACAGCATGCTCCGACTATGATAATAACACTTCATTTTTACTTACATAATCGTATCTTTATTCTGCTTTTCTTCAGACTTAGTACAGTTTGAGTAATTTGCTGTAAAGAAAATGTCTTAAATTATAAAAAATTAATTTAGAAGTGGTCATACTGTTTTGTAGCAGTGTTAAATATAGTGCTTTCTAGAGAAAATGAGCTTAATGCCTACAAACAAATTTATGATTATCTTATTTTCTAGTCTTTAAATTAATACTTGAAATAATTGTCTTTGCTCTTAAGAATTATTCACGCAATGTGAAAAAATACAAGGAGACATTAACCATGAAGCCCATACCCACAGAGAATTCTTAAAGATGCTCTAATCAGGCAACACACAGGAGACAGTGGAAACAGAATTCCTCTTCCATGCCTTTGAGCATGCATTTAGAATAAGATTTATAGACCCCAGCAATGATTTAGAAGGATGATTTAGAAAGTCTAAGAAAAGCAAGAACATATATGGAAGTTCTAGAGGAAATACTCATGGAGAAAAGCGGAAAGGAATCTCCTTGGAGTGTGTTGGGTTATATTCAGAATAGCCACATAGTAAATTTGCATTTCAAATAATCCTTGGGTTAAAAGTCTTTTATGCAAATTTTCCATGTATCATCTACTAGACAGTTCATGGTTCATAGAAGTTAATAGCATATTATAAATTAAATCATAAATTAATAACATAACAATTAATAGTATAACAAGGCCCTGATTTCATCAACAGTACAAAACCATGGTCAAGATTCATTGTTACAATTTCTTACTTAACACTCTATGATTGAAAGAAATTGCAAACATCATGACTTTTCATTTCTTATTTACATATGTCGGCTCAAGTAAAAGCTATGAAACTTTCTTATGTATTACTAATTATTTCCCTTTTTTTTGTATTTATGGCATTGTATTTTTGAACCAGCTTATTCCAGAAATATCATAATTGACATGGCTGAAGTGAAAATATTAGAATTGAGGAGAAAATTTTAATGAGATTTAATTGTACAGATAAAGAAAATAAACACTTTTTAAAGTGGTATCACAGTAACATAAAATGCATTTTGGAGGTTATATTAATAGAAACAATATGTGCAAACATTTAGGACTGACACATAAGTGAGCACAGTCAATGGTAGTTACTCATATTTTACTTGTAGGAGACAGCCATCCTCTGTGATTATCCTCCAGAAAAATCCATGTTAATAATTGATGAGTTATTATTTAAAAGGTTAAGGGTGGTTATGCCTCTTAATAATCCTATTTCTCTTTACTGGTGTATTACACCTGCTTTCTCTTCAGTGAATACAATAATAGAACTCAGGTTTTCCTCTGCCACTCCTTTACAACTCTTTGTCAGTCAGTGTATTACACCAGTAAAGAGAAATACACCAGTGATGTATTTGTGAATTTATCTAAATCCTATCACACCTATTTTTATATTCACCGTATTTGATAAAATACATCACAGCAGTATCAGTCAAATATCTACCACCTGTTTCGATCCAGCACAGGTAAGGTAATCAATAATAGGATATATGTAATAAAAGGAATACTCCCAAGTTGTCTTCATAGGGCAAGACAGACACCATTTTCTTTTTATAACTCCATTTTAGAAGTCATGTAAACTTTGGATGAACTCAATTTTCTGCTCCCTCCCTTATAGCTAACAAAAGGGAGAGCAGAGCTATAAAATGAGAAACAAAGAGTTAAAACAAATTGTAAGTAAGCTAAAATTTAATCATACTAACAAACCCCTGGGAAATTTCAACCTTGTGACCATGACTGGCAGTTTTGTAAAATCCCTAGATGAGGTAATGTGGTTACCATGGTTTCTTATAAATGTACAGAAACCCAGTACAAAGTTCTCTGGTTGCCGACATCTTGGTTTCTGACTCTTGGTCAAGGGTGTTGTTTGCACGCTTCAACAAAGCTTTGTTTGTTCTCACATTTTTGGCTTCTTTTGAAGACCTATCTTGTTGAATCTCGCCCTGACAATCTTACTCACTTTTTCCTTGCTGAGACGTAGTACCCAACGCTTACAACTTAAAGCAGGAGAGGTTTATCCTGGCTCATATCTTTAGTTCATAGCCGGCTCCAATGCAGGAACGCGAGGTGGAAGGACCTGGGTGGAGGAGACCTGCTCATGGCCTAGTGACCAGGCAGCTTGGAGAGCTCAAGGGAGGATCCAGGAAGGGAGATAAACTTTTGCAGGCCATGCCTCCAACAACCTCCCTCTTCTGACCAGATCCCATGTCTCAAAATCAAGTCAACTCAATTCCAGCCACCTTCCAAAGCACCACCTATGATCCCATGAGGCTTTGGGCAACATCTAGATATAAACCATAACACAAGTGTCTTAGGTTGTTAGGTTTGCACTTGTTTTCTTATAGCTGGCAATCAATAAATATTTATGCTGTGAATTGGTATATCCGTGTGCATAATAACTGATTTAGCTTATAGAATCAAAATACAAAGTTAATTTTTCTTGTATCCTTAACTTTTTTTACATCACTAAAATATCAGAAAATATATACTAGACAATGAATATCATCTGGAAGGACAGAGAGAAGGAAAATGGCTTATTTCACTCAAACAAGAGTAGAATACTTGAAACATTATTTGCTTTTGGCTGGAAAACGTAAATCAGTCAGATGGAATACAGAGAGAAAGACACTGCACAAAGCTAGACCAGTGTCTAAAAGACAGTTCAGGCTTTAAGGAGTTATTTGCCCCAGTTTTAATAAAGAGCTATAGGGATATTTCCTAGTGTGGAACTAGGGAACACGTAGGCACAATCAGGGAATTACTAATATTTGTAATGTCCACCAGATGAAAAATATTCAGGTACTCACTATGTCAGTATACATGGGAATCACTAGAATTTATGTTCTGAAGAATATCACTTTGAAGGATATGACCCTGAAATAAGCTGCAAAGGAAACATGAAAGACGTCTACAAATACAGGTAATATGGAAAATGCCTACAAATATGGGTAATAGGAAAACTTTTGTTTACTTGCTTGCTAGACGTTCCTCATCTTTTATTCAGGGTATTTGTCTCTAGTACTGTAATTTTCTGTATGTTCTCTGATGCTTACTTACTGAATTATGCTACCTATGCCCTGCATGTCTTTGTCTATTAAAGAATCGTAAGTAGCTTGTAAACCAAAAATGTAGTCATTCGTAACTTGATTTCTTCTTTTTTAAAGGAGTCATTACAGGTAACTGGCTTGGAATGATGCAACCTTCTGCGTAAATTCTGACGTAATCAACACTTCTGGTAGAACCTTATTTGAATTTTTAGAGAGACAAGTTGAGTTGTGGTGGGTCTCAGATTACTCTTACATACCAACAACGAATAGCCAAATGCCTTTAGACTTGTGTCTGGGTACAGTGGCATTGGCTTGCTCCTGGGTGTCCAGCCTGCTGGCCTACTTGGTATATTTTGGACTTGGCAAACTCCATAATCGTGTAAGTCAGTTCCTTAAAAACTCAATCTTGTCTCTGACTATACACACACACACACACACACACACACATGCATAGACATATCTAGACACAGATATCTTATTGGTTCTGCTTTTTGGGTGAATTATGACTAAAATAGAACAGGTTGTGGTGTTTTTAGTCCTTAGCAGTATGGAAGAATAAATGACTTAAGTACATATTATATAGATAGTATGTATGAGTCCCCAGTAATAAAGAAAAATAAATCTTATACTCACTTGTGTTGGTTTGGACTAAACATCCACTAGTTAGGTGATCACTTATTTCTCCTAAAACCAATGACATTAATGGAAGGCAAGCTCCATTTATCAATGATGCCAGTATTCCCAGGATCATGAGTGTGATGTCCAGTCCATCGGCAAAGCGGAACTGAACGGGACAAAAGCATAGTAGTGTAACAGCTACAGAACAAAGAAACAAAAGTTCAACCCACAGTTTTTGCCGTCAAGTAAATTCTACTTTATAAATTGAGATTAAATAAATTATTAAGCCATGGACATGTGTTTATATGTGAATTAAGGGAAAAAACACCCAATCTTAATAATTTATAATCAATTTTGAAAAAGGCTCTGAAGAATGTAGCAGCTATATTATATAAATTGCATGTAATGGCAATATTATACAAATTGCAGGTCAGATATCTGACATGAATCAGAAACTTCTGCTATTGTAAAAGATTTCAGTGACATTATCCTAGCTTATAGAAAGTTAATTGGCAAATTTTTAATTCCCTAGGCTTATGGCCATCATAGCATTGCCACTACAAAGTGTAAGAAACAGTCACCATCTAGTGAAAATATAATGAATTTTATTTTTAAATTAATTCCTCAGATTCATTCTACCCAGGACAATGTCTATCCCCCCATAAGGGTCTATAATAATTTTCAGGGCGATTTGGAATAAGAAAGAAATGCCTGAATACCAAAAATGCTGAATACCTCATATTTTATTCTGTATCAGATCCCTATAACACCATTCTAAAGCCAAATCATGAACAAAACTTGGAAACACTGATTATTTATCTTACAGAGAAGGCTCAAGATTGAATATAAAATGCTGGGCACTGAAGTGTAGGTTGAATTGAACAAGAACAAGAGGAAGTTTGTGTATTTTGTGAGTGAAGACTGAAAAATTTCATGTTTTTCCATTCATTCGTGCAACAGCTAATTAATATTTATGGAGTAACTTCCACAGCAGTTTATTCGGCACTATGGATAGGAAGGTCTCTGCCTTGCTGCCTTGCCTCAGAATAGTTTGTTATCTCTTTGATAACATTTGCCATGTTCTGCTATTTCCCAAGGTTTTTTTCAATGTAGCTTTTGGAAAAATATGTGTGGACTCATGCATATTTTGAAAAAAATTTTCAGCTATGCAAAGAGCTTAGAGTTGGTGAAGGGGATGTCTGAGAATACATGCACGAAAATGTTTCTTAAGCATAATTCCAAGGAAGTGTCCTGACATATTTCCTGATAAGTAAGCTTTCCAAAATACTTAGGTAATTATTTTTTTACTTAAAAATAATTTGTAACACTTTTAAAATAATAGCAACGTTCACCAATGTAGAATTACTGAAAAATACTGAAGTATAAACAGTGAAAGTTGCTATTCTCCATCCCTCAGATAAAACATTTTGTTATACTTATGTAACACACACACACACACACAGAAAAATACTGAAGTATAAACAGTGAAAGTTGCTATTCTCCATCCCTCAGATAAAACATTTTGTTATACTTATGTAACACACACACACACACCTACACACACTTTTTCTTTTTGAAAAAGTTAAGCTATGTAGATATTGTGCTTTTTTTAATCCTTTACCTCAAAATTCTCTTTGGGGTTTTTATTATTTTTTCTTATTGGAAATGATACTTTAATGAACTAATTTCCCTGACTGTTTCCTAAAATTTTCTGGTGTACATGCATTTTACTTGATTTCACTTACAATCTCAATAGATCCAACAGCTTGCTTTCTGCCTTCAGGCAACTGTTCTTGTAGTGTCCTGGAAAATGGATATTAACAAATGGTAAAGTTTCAATGGGATTATAATTTACAAAATTTTTCAATTTTGCTGAAATGCTAAATATTGCCAATGGTAGCAAATTTTTATGAATACTGAAATTTAAAAATAAATGTAGCCTAGCAAGCACAAGTCCTGGGTTTGATTCTCAGTACCAAAAAAACCCCCCAAAAACCCCAACCCCCCAAAAAAATAACCCAAATATAGTCAAAGCACAAAAATTGTTAGACAAATCACTGGAAAAGGATGATGTCACTGGCTGTCTCTAAGTCTGTTAAGATAGCAAGCAAAGACAAGTATCTGGAGCAAAAATTATAAAAATTGTGATGAAATCTACATAGCCTAGACTTTTCATACTTAACCATTTTACAGTGTAAGATCAGGGCACTAAGTACATTCACACTGCTGTGCTACGTCACCACAGAACTCTTTTCACCTTGCAAAACTGAAAACACACCATTAAAGAACTCACCATTCATTGTCCTCTTCTCCCAGTCCTGGACAACACCATTCTATTTCTATCTTTATGAATCTGAGTGCTCTACAGACTGCATAAAAGTGGAATCATACAATGTATTTTCTTTTGTGACTGGCTTAATATATTCAAAGGGCCATCCTTGAATTATTTACTGAGTATTTCTTCAAGTTTCATTTATGTTGTAATGTGTCAAAATCTCTCCTTGAAAGGGCTGAAAATGAATAATCCCCAGTATACATATACTGGTTTTTTTCCCCATCCACTCATTAGTTGATATGGGCCAGGATTGTTTCCATAATTTGGCTGTTGCTATAATGTTGCTATGAATGTGGGTATACAATCATCTCTTTGGTTTTCTACTTTAAATTCTTCTGGGTTTATACCCAAAAGTAGATTGGCTGAACCATATGGTAATTCTATTTTTAAGTTTTGGGAGAACTATCAGACTGTTTTCTGTAGAAGGCGCTTCATTTTACATTTCTAACAGTGGTGCCCTAGAATTCCAATTTTTCTACATCCTCAACAACACTTTTTTCATTTCTTCTAGTAGCCATCCTAACGGGTATAACGTCATGAATTATACATTTTAGCCTATTGTAATGAAATGGTGAGAGCAACTGCGAGCTTTAGGTGTAATGAATTTAAGTGCACATTAAACAAGTGTGCTATGCTCTGAATATTGTCCATTTGAAAATGCCACTTTTTAGCTCACTTTTTTAAAATTTTATTTTAAAGAGAGTAGTAAACGAGAAAGAAGCAAACAAAGAAATAGAGCAGTAGCACATACCAGTATCACAAACATAAACAAATCAAAGCAAGAACATTCAAGGTGACACAGAGTCTTAAGACAAATTAATACAAATCAACAGTGGTTGTTATATTACATATCACTATCCCCAACTACATTGCTCAGATTACCCCTGGTGTAAGAATGACAGATTGCTTAAACCATTATAGGGAATAAGAAAATAATTCTTTGATAAAACAGTAAAGATAATACAGAGTATCACTAGACAAGATGGTAGGAGTTCACCATTGTAATTCCATTGCATATTGTTACCTTCAAATCTGGGGCCTTGGTGGCTACTGGTCACACCCATAGTGTGTCTGGAGGGGCTGGGCTGAAGGCCAGACACACTTACTTAGGAACTCCAGTGAGCCTCTCCGGTGCCTCCCCCACTAGTGTGTGAGGCATGTGGAGCCCTTGACCTTCTGGGGCCTTGGTGGTCACTGCCAGAACAACTAGCACCCCCCCCCCCCCGATGGTCTTAGCTCACATTTTAAGGAGATCTAAATGGAAGCAGTAAATCTGATCCAGTGATTTCATGGACATCTGCCAGTTAAACACACACACACACACAGCACATACACATAATTCCGAATTTTTATTTGAGACCACATCTCACTATGTAGTCCAGCTGGCCTTGAACTCACTCTGTAACGTAGGCTGGCCTGGAACTCCTGGCCGTCCTCTTGGCTCACCCTCCCAAGTGCTGGGATTTCAGGTGCGAGGCACTACGCCCAGCTCACAATTCTGAATTTTTAAAAAAGAAATCTGAAGAACAGTTTCAAATTTTCTAAAAAGACACCCCAAGAAGACAAACATCTAACTTCTCTCCAGCTTTATAACATAAAATCAGTTGTGATAAATGACAATTGCTAGTATCATTGTGACCATTTTAAAGAGTGAGGACATTGAGATAGCAAACACCCCCAGTTTACACAGCTTGTGATTGAATTTAAGTCAATACAGAGGTTGAAATTTTACCTAGTGAGTTATAATATTGCTTGTGAAATATATTCTGAAGCTATGGCTTATTCAGTCTACAGATACAGATGTTACCGTGCACAGGTGAATCTAAAATCAATCTGCCACTTCTTTACTCCCTCACACCATTATTCTAGGGCATGGAACTCAAAGGATCTATTTTGAATATATGAGGAAAAAGTTCTTGAGAACATATGGCAGATAGGAAAAATATGGGAAAATCAAAACAATAGAAGATTAAAGAAGTGTCATAAGCCAAGGTATGAAAACAGCAAGTTCTCATCATTGGATGAATGAATAAGATAATACTTGATGTAGATATATAAGAAGTCCTATTTAGCCATTAAAAGAAGGAAATTCTTTTTTTTTTTAATTTTAAAGATAAAAGAACCGAAACATATTAACAGACACATGACATAAATAAAACAACATAAAAACAGCAAAAGCAGTACAGAATTTCAGACAAGGTGATAGGAAATTAACAATGGTTGTTGTATTACATATTGGTATCTTCAAATTGGTTACTCAGATAAACAAATATAGGCCTTTAAGATTGATCAAATAATTAAACACTAACTGTTCCTTTCAATAACACAATAAAAATTAGTAGTCCAATTATCTTAGCTATCTTGTGTATATATATTCATATTCTTTCCCCTTTAAAAGAAGGAAATTCTGTCACTTGCAACAACATGGATAAATCTACAGGATATTGTACGGAATAAAATAAAACAAAAAACACACAAAAAGCCCCCTACATTGCCCGATCTCACTTATATGCAGAATGTAAAGAAGCCAAATTTATAGAAGTGGAGGGTAGAGGCTACCAGAGGCTGGGGACTGTGGTGAATGGAGAAAGGAGAGATTTTGGGCTGAAGGAGCAAAGTTGCGGTGGGGTAGGAGGTGCAAATTCCGGGGATCTTATGCACAGTGTGGCAACTATAATTAAAAATAATATAAACTTCAAAATTGTTAAAAGAATGGATTTTAAATGTTCTCACAACAAAGAAATAAGTGCGTAAGGTGATGGATATATTAAATTAAATTAGTTTTATCTGGCCACTCTACAATGTATGAATGATGCTCTGGTTTCTCTTCAGATCGTATAAATCTTTCGTCTTTTACAATGTATGAATGTATCAAAAAGTCACATTTTACTCTCTAAATATATGCAGGTATTGTCCATTTAAAATAAAATAAACATATAAAAATAAAAACCTTTTTTGAAATAGGAAAAAAAATTCCCAAGAGAAATTTGCTTCAGCTTCAAGAAGTTTCTGATTAAGGTGTCTGACTCCTAAGAAAATGGTACGGACAGAGAGGCTTTGCTGGTCATTTCCTGAATTAATGAACCATGTGAACCAGAGGGGCCCTGTCCAGTTGTATATCCAGATAGAACACCTTTGCTCTGGTATAAGTGAAAATAAGATAGATTTTAAACTATTTCCATTTTGTATCTTTAATTAATTATCTGTGTAAGAATTGTATAACTCACAGGTGCAAAGGTATCTTTTCAGTGAAAAGTAAATATACCACATGAAACACAGTGTTCATAAAACCTGAAATAAAAATTGGCAGGCATGTTTTATTTCCTCTACATACAGGTAAGCTATAAGAAATTCAGAAGAAGAGAAATCAGAAGTCTCAATAAATAATTTCTGTAGCTATAACTCTTTCTAAAAATCACTGTTAAGCCAACTGTAATATTGACTTTTGTTGAACTACAGCAAGATGCACGCAGCATTGCTGTTTTTGGAAAAAAATCAGAATTATTTTTGCTATAGCTTTGAAAGGGATAATGTTGCAAAGAGACCCTTTTTGGTGAATTTAGTGAAAGCTTACTCATTTCTCTGATAATTTTCTTGCATCCTTTCAATTCCTTCAGAATTTGCCATCTTATTTACAATTTAATTCTTCTGAAGAAACTTTTAGCAAATATAGCATGATTGTGTGCATTTTTCATTGGTTAACATGTAGCATTCTTTACATCCCTGTTTCTGAAAAAACCCAAGTTCTCAGAGGGTCACCCTGCCTCGTCTTCACTCTAACCCAAGTTTCAGGTTATTCAGATATTGTCATGAATTTATAACTTACTTACTTCATTCTGGCTTAAATCTGGAGTAAATGAAAATATTAGAATTGCAGTAGAAAAGGAAAATAAAAATGAAATCTGCATGGTTTGTCAGGATATTGGCTTTTATTCCTACTTTTCCACTGATTTGATTGTAATTGATAAAAATCTTGAAACTATCTCATGCTTAATTTTTCTCTAAAAAAAAACAAAATAAAACCCAATGCAGTTTTTTTCTGAAGCAACAGTTTGAAGGAGGAGAGTATTCTGGTTCATCAAATATCAGCAAGTTTTAGCTTCCACTATATATGGATAAATAATAAAAAAATTACATGCAATATTTCAAAAACCAGTTGGCATTAAAACTGTGTCAAGCATAACATAATCTTCCTTGGATGAAACTTTAGGATACTTTACCTTAAGATCACATTATATTCATAAATTATTATTTCATTACTGACATGTAGAGATATCAGTCTCATTTATTATGCTGTATATTACCCTATCCTGAGATGCTTATAAAGATAAGATTTAAAAAGAAAAGAGGAATTACTAATTAGTTAAACAGGGCCTAAGCACATTAAAAAGCTAGTAAACTTTCAGGAAATAAGCTTCTTAGTGAAGGGTTGTGCCCCTGTGTATCATAAATGCTCTTAACTCCAAGAAGGAAAGCATAATGTAAATATAGTCATCTGTAAGCTTTTTTAAAGAAGCCAATGGTCATAATTGTGTACAGAAAATATTTACAACTGCTCTACTGATTCTATACTATTTCTAGTAATTTTCATTTATTTGTTTTGTTTTGTTTTTTGAGACAGGGTTTTGCTATGCAGTTCAGACTGGCCTTGAACTCACTGTATAGCCTAGCTTGGCCTTGAACTCACAGTAATTCTGCCTCAGCCTCTTGAGTGCTGTGATTACAGCTATCCACTGCCGTGAATTTGTTTAAAAAGTTATAAAATATAAAAGTCTTAAAACTGTTGGTAAATATCAATAATTTGCATCTTGTAGGAATTAACAATTGTACAATAAAATATTTTCATGAAAATGAATTAAAACAATTGAGGCTTACCTTGGTAAGTGCATGATCTTTGTCTATTTACACCACAATTATGTGTGGTTTCTCTGCTCAATCAGTAACTAACTGCACTTTCATAGCTGAGCTTTGCTAAGAATATTTTCTGATTGCTCTTCTGTGCTATCTGGTTATATCACTGATGAATTCACAGGTAAGCACACTGTGTTCTTCACGCCATCCTGCACTTGCGATATGACGCGAACATGGAGTGCACTGAGTCAAATAAATACTCTTTTTTTTTTTGGTAAAGCCCCAAGTGCTGATGTACCTAGTTTTCAAAGGTTTGGTATTGTAATATCTTTTATAGTTGGTTAGCCAAGTTAGTAATTATGATAGGTAAAGCACATTTGTCCAACACATATTCATTAAGTTGTACTTTATATAAGGCTTTGATTCTACTACTTCACTATCTCTCCTGGCAAACAATTACCTCCTTGTCTGGTCTTCTTTTGCTCCTTGCTTATATGTGTATTCCATTCAATAACATTCTGCCTTCTATTACAAATTGTAGTTGCCTTAGCAGATTATATTTCTTTATGTATTCCTTCATGAGTTACTTGAAAACGTATTGAGTTTATACTGTGTAATAGCTACTAGCTTATAAGAATCAAAAGAGATATTTTATTTTCCTGAGGAGTTTTCACCCTTTTTTCTTTAATCCCCATATGCCAGTCTCTGTTCAGTGTGGTCTCAAGATAAACAGCTCGAGCATCACCTGGAATATGGATAGAAATGAAGAATTACATTTTGTCCTTTTTCAAGATTGATTGGGCTACTCAGAATCCCTTGATGTTCTATACAAATGTTAGGATATGATTTTTCATTTCTGCTAAAAGTTCTGGGATTTGCATAGAAATTCCATTGAATTTATATTTCACTTTGGGTGATACTGTCTCTTAACAACATTAAGTCTTCCAGCCCATGAACATAAGATGCCCTTTCATTTACTTTCTGTCTTCAATTTATTTCATCAGTGTTTTATATTTTTCAGAGAACAAGTCTTTTACCTCTTGGTTAACTTTATTCTTTTGATGCTATTTTAAGTGAAAAATTTCCTTAATGCCCTTTCTTCATTGTATTTTATTTTACTTTGAGACAGGGTCTTGCTGTATAGTTCAAGCTGGCCTTGAGTTTACTATACATTCTGGGCCTTGTTCTCATGGCGATCCTCCTGCCTCAGCCTCTGAAGTGCTGGGATTATAGGCATGTGCCACCACACTGGGCTTCACTGTTTATTTTTATTGCACAGAAAGGAATAGATTTTTGCATATCAATTTTGTGTTCTGCAATTTTGGTCAAATTTTTTTATTAGCTCTAACAGTTGTGTGTGTGCATATACTATTTAGGGCTTTCTACAAATGAAATCATGTTGTCTGTGAGCAGAGATAGTTTTACTAATCTTTTCCAGTTTGGATGTGTTTATTTTATTTTCTATCTAATTGCTCTGATTATTACTTCAAACAGTATATTGAGTTCCAGGGGTGAAAGTAGGCATCCTTTTATTGTTCCTGAGGGTAAGCTTTCAGTCTTTCACCATTGACTATGATATTTGCTGTGAGTTTTGCATATTTTTTTCATATGTTTTCGTGCTAATGAAGTTTCCTTTTATTCCTAGGTTGTCAAATTTTTAAATATAAAACAAAATTTGAATCATGTCACACGTTCTTTCTGCAAGAGTTGATATGATCACATTTTTGCTTCATTCTATCGATGTGGTTTTTCATATTGATTGACTTACATACATTAAATAATACTTGCAATCCTGAAATTGAATTTTACCCATTTGTGTTTGTTTTGTAATTTTCTTTGGTACACGTTTGCCATACCTAGTGATTGTGTACATATGATGTGTTGGAACATGACATAACAGATTTGAATTCTTTTTAATTCCCTCTTCCCAACTCTCTCTTCTCTTTTCTTCCATCTCTTGGAATTGTGTATGATATTTAGTGATTTTGATTTGTTGCTCTGTTATTTTGTACAGGATCTTTGTATAAATAATTATGTTAGGTTTGTATCACTGTGACAAAATACCTGAGACAAACAGCTTATAAGGAGGAAAGGTTTAACTGGCTCATAGTTGGATATTTCAGTCCATGGTTACTTGGCTCCATTTTTCCTGGGCCCATGGCAAAGCAGACGATCATAGCAGAATGTGTGGAGTGGCAAAAGATGCTTACCTCATGGTGGATGGGAAACATGCATGCGTGTGCACACACACACACACACACACACACACACACACACAGGAGAAGAGGAAGAGGAGAAGGAGGAAGGAAAAGATGAGAAGGGAAGGGAGAGAGGAGAGACAGACACAGAGAGAGAGAGAGAGAGAGAGAGACAGAGACAGAGACAGACAGAGACACAGAGAGACAGAGACAGAGACACAGAGAGAGAAACAGAGAAAGAGAGAGAGACAGAGCATCCCCTTCAAAGGCATAACACTTGTGATCGAACTTTCTTCTAGTATACTCCAACTCCTAGAAGTTCTTTCACATTCCAGTAGCACCACAGACTGCTGACCAAGCCTTTGACACATGAGAATTTCAGGGACCCTTGGTCCTAGCTTTAGCAAATATTAATAAGGGGATTCAGTCCATTGTTTCCTTTTCCTGCAGTGTGTTTGGTTTTGGTATCAGAGGAATACTGACCTTGTACTGTATTATGAATTAGGAAGTATAATATCCTCTTCAATTTTAGGGATAGGAAGAGTTTGAAAAGGATTGGTGTTAAGTCTTCCTTAAAAGGTTGGTAGCATTCACCAGCAGAGCTACCAGGTCCTGACATTTTCTTTATTGGGAGGTTTTTGATTACTTGTTCAGTCTCCTGTTGTTAGTGTGTTTCTTCATGTGTCTTTCTTTGTAGACTGTGTTTCTAGGAATTTTTCATTTCAACTAGACCATTTAATTTGTTGTCATACAAATGTTTGTAGTATTCATTCAAATTCTTATGTTTTGTAATACCACTAGTAATGTTCCCTTTCATTTTTATTTTAATACTTTGAATCTTTCTGTTTTCTTAGTCCCGATGAAGGTTTGTAACTTTGTCAATCTTTTCAAATAAGCAACGTTTAGTTTCAATGATTTTTCTTGTCTCCCTTCTATTTTCTATCTATTTTATTCCTTTCCCTTTCAGTCTTTATTTTTCCTTTCTTTTGCTATATTTGGGTTTACTTTAGTCTTTTTCTAGTTTTTTGAGGTATTAAGATAGGTTGTTGATTTTTATATATTTTTCCTTTTAAAGTGTTTACTATTATCATTTCCTTTTTACCACTGCTTTCATGCAATCAATACATTTTAATATTTTGTGTTATTTTTATTTGCTTTAGCATATTTCTTTTTTAAGCGTATTTCTCTAATTTCCCTTTGAGTTCCTCTTTAATTCATTAGTTGTTTAAATGTGATTTGTTTAATTTCCATAAATACTGGAACTTGCCAGTTTTCCTTTGATTATTGATTTCAATTTTTATTCCACTATAATTAGATAAGACACTATGATTTCAACCAATTTATCAAAGTTGATTTTGTGGCCTGACTTATAGTCTATACCAGTGAATATTCTTTTTTTTTTACTTTAAAGAGAGTAGTAAATGACAAACAAAGAAATAGAGTAACAGCATACCAGTATCAGAAACATAAGCAAATCAAAACAAGAACATTCAAAATGATACAGAGTGTCAAGACAAAATAATACCAATCAACACCAGTGACTATTCTTATGAACTTGAAAGAAATGTATACCCTGTTGTTGCTGGGTAAAATGTTTTCTTTATGTCAGTAAGATCCTATTGGTCTACAATGTTGTTCAGATTGTTAATTTATTGCTCTTATGTTTGGTTGTTCTATGTATTTTTGAAAATTTTCAACTACTATTACAGAAATGTTGACTTCCTTTTTCAATTATGTGATGTTAGTATCTATTCTACATATTTAGGAACTATGATGTATTGTGCATATGTTTATAGTTATTACCCCTTGTTGCTGAGTTGACTGTGTTGTCAACATATGTTGTTCTTCGTTGTCTCTTGCAAAAACACTTGTCTCAAAGTGTAAGTTGTCTGATAGTACTCAGATCAGTTTTCTGTTCTGAGACCTCAGTTCTCTTTTCTGTTTACATAGAATAGCTTTTTACATCCTTTCCCTTTCAACCTATTGTATCCTAATATCTAAAATGAATGTTATAGACACCATACAATTGGATTTTTAACTCATTATATAAATGCAGAATTTTGGGCCCTACTTTAAAACTACTAGATAAAATCTGTATTAACCAGTTTTTTGCGTGCTACTCACAGTCAAACCCAGGGTGTTGTTATGCTGGGTTAAGGCACACAATTTTTTGAGGTGGTTTATGAATGTCAGATTTTGAGAAGCACACCTCTATAGCATCCAGCCAGAAGTCTTGACAAACAGCAGGCACTACTTAACATTTTATCTTCCAAAATTCAAGATTCGAAATATAAAGTTCAAAATACAGCTCAGTGCTTATAGCATATTATTTTTATTTACTGTCTATAGCATAGTTTTAAAGTATGGTTGGAGGATCTCTGGTACTAGAATCTCTTGGACTACACATTGAAATTTCCAGATTCCTAGGCCTTGTTCTACTTCATGTACTAATTGAGAAACCTAAGTAATGTGATGGGAAATCTAAGTAGTAAGCAAGCACATAGGATGATAATTTTCCATTCCTCATTCTGTGGATGTTTTCTATGCAAGGTCCTGTTGTGTGCATTGAACAGCCTGGACATCTCTGATGTCCTGGACCTTATAATCCACTATAGGAACCATCACATTTAACAAAAGATACATTTAAAAATGTGATAGTGAATGCCAAGCAGAGTGAGTATGATTTATATGATGGAGAGAAATGCATTGAGAAACATGGACATGAGATGAAAGCAAATAGTGGGACAGTGGAGAGGATATCACTGCATAGGAAGCTATATGCTGGCCATTATGGCTGCCTCACATCCCTCTGTCTTACCCTGAAGGAAGATAAATTTCATTTCAAACATATGAAGTTTGAGATACTCATGTGATAATCAGATAGCGATCTCCGTCAATATGTAGGTAAGGTGACAATAGACTCTGGACATCTTAGTGGGCGTAATCAAAGTCTGTGAGTCAGTCAGTGCATACTGATAAGTGCGGGGACATTCCCATGGAAAGTACTTCAGAACATACAGGGATGTAAAAACAAGAAACATTTGTGTACAAGGACCTTTGATTTAAAAATATTTATGAATTTACATGACAAGAAGGAAACCATAAGACAAATTATTACAGTGGGAAGGTTTTTTCTGAGCGGTTCTTGATCTTCATTCATGCTCGGTAACACTGATCTGATGCATAGCTAAGATAGGTGGGCCGCATAGTCTGTTTGATTAGCTGAAGGGAGCTATGGTCTGTTTGATTAGCTGAAGGGAGCTATGGTCTGTTTGATTAGCTGAAGGGAGCTATGGTCTGTTTGATTAGCTGAAGGGAGCTATGAACTTCATAAACTCTCCAAAACAGCCAAACTGGGAGTTGGAAGACAATCGTTGACGATGGACAAACTTCACATAACCAATTTTTTGTTGTTGTTTCTACTTTTACTATAGCATATTCTTTCTGAGATGGAGAAGTGTTTTATATTTCTCACAAACTACAGTTGTTTTTATATCCTCTAATATTTCCGTTTTCACTTACTGGAATTCCTCTGATGCTGTTCTTGGGGAGTTTCCTTCAAATGGTTGAGGGCCTTAAGAGAAAAAAATGAACCAGGCATGGTGGTGCATGGCCGTAAGCCTTGCACTCAGGGGGTTAAGGCAGGAAGAGTGTCATGAGTTCAAGGCCAGTCTGGTTTGCATAACAAGAGCCTGTATAAAAAAAGAGAGAGAGAGAGTGAGAAAACTGAGCCCCTTTCCACCATAGAGGCAGGAATTCTTTCTCTGGACTACGCTGGATTTGAGATATCTATTTCTTGCCAGAATTACAGCTTCCTGCATTGTGGATTTTGAACTTGCCTGCCACCACGATTCTTCGGAGTTCTCTTTTTCCTTGTTCGTACACATAAAACACACACACACACACACACACACACACACACACACACACACTCTCACACATCAGATTGAATCCATTTCTCTAGAGAAACTTATCTGATATATCTGGGAAAAGGACACTATGTGATGAATAGTACAAAGAGTGACTTCTCTGAGAACACTGAGAAAGAACATTACGATCTAAAATAGTTTACCCACAAGTCAGGGTGGCCCTCGGGTCAGTTATTGGCAAATGGTTAACATTTCAGTAAGTGGAGATGCATAGAGGAGGAACAAGAGTGTAGTTTCAGGAACACAAGGTGAATTACCTCACAGTAGAGGAATGAGCTCATTCTGTTTAGAATGGACAGTTCTTGCAGAAATAGAGATAGAAGGCAGTGGGCCCAATTTTTAAGGGAAACATAATTTTCTGACAATGAGAAGGACTGAGTGTTTAGCATTAGGCATAATTAACTTCATGTCATGGGTAGGCTGGACGGACTTGGGGAAAAGCAACATTCAAGCAGTCTTTACGGTCTAGTTTGATAGCAGTAAGATAGACATATTTGAGAGTTATTTTTAAGGATACTTTGAGAGGATGTGGATTTAGAGGACAAAGAAGAAGGAAAAAAACCTAAAAGTTCAAAACACATTTGTTCATTTCTTCCTAATTTTCGATCTATTTTCTAAAATTCTTCATAATATTCAGTTTTTTCTTTTTAATGTATGAAGGACACAATTTGTTTTTCACAGGTGACTTGTTCTCTCTCTCTCTGTGTCTCTCTCATTTACTAAGTGTGCTAGTTTTTAGAATCAATTTTTACATGAGCTCACTTTTGGCTTTCCTGTTTTTTTCTATTTCATTAATTTTTGTTACTTTTTCCTTTTCTTCTACTTTCATTAATCTGGGTTTTCTCTAATTTGTGTAGTGGAAAATTTAGATCAATGTTGTTTTTCTTTCTATTAACCCATCTGAGATAAAAATATGCTGTATACTACAAAATACATCCATTTTAATTGTATCATTTACTGAGTTTTAGCAAAGGCGTACCTCTCCACCATCACCACCACAGTCAAGGCACAGAACACTGTCCCTCACCCTAGAAGCCCTCTTATGTTCTTTTCATTTGTTCTTTCTGTCCTGCAGCTCCAGACAACCGCTGGCCTGCTTTCTGTAATCACACATCAGGGGCGTGTTTTAGAAACTTCAGATAAACTTCATATAAACATCATACAAAGAGCATGATGAAGTGTGTACTCCTGTTTCATGTTGTTTCCTTTGCTCGCTGCATTTTTTGCTACATTCATCTTACTGCCTGCATCCACGCTGCTACCCATCAGTGGCTTACTCCTTACTAATACTGAGGAGCGGCATTCTATAGGTATGTATTGCTGAAATTTATTTAGTCAGTCACCTGTTTCGGACTTTTGGGTTATTTCTAGGTTTCCTCTATTACGGATGAAGAGTCTCCGAATGTGTTTGCCTTGGAGTGCATTATGTGTTCTTTTTCCCTTTTTCTTCTATTGTATTTTTGATGACATATATTTGTAGATATTTATGAGGTAAAATGTGATATTTGGATTCATCTATCTATCATCTATCTATCTATCTATCTTAAGATGAGTACAGAGTCATTAGCGTTTCTCTCACCTGAACTTTTATCATTTCTTTATGGTATGTCCATGCAAAATCCTTTTTTCTAGCTATTTTGACATATATAATGTATTATTATTATTATTATTATTTGGTACTGGGAATTGAACTCAGGACCTTGCGCTTGCCAGACAGGCGCTTATGCCACTGAGCTAAATCCCCGGCCCCTATAATGTATTATTGTTAATTATGTTCACCTAGCTGTGCCATAGCACACCAGAACTTACTCTTCTTATCTAGGAACACTACACTAATTGATTAATCTCTGAACATTCCCTCTCTCACCGCTCTCTGCCATCTCTGCTACCCACTGTAGTACTCTCAACTGTTATGAGATCCCATTTTTTTCAGATTCTACATATGAGTGAGTCCGTGTAGTGTTTGTCTTTGTATTATTTTGCTTACCATAATGTTATTCAGGTTTGTTGATCATTACAAATCACAGAATTTCATGCTTTTTGTGGCTGAATGTATTGTATCCCATTACTTGATCCATTTTTCCATTGATGGACAGTTAGGTCGATTCCTTATCTTGGCTATTGTGAATAGTGCCTCAGCAAACATGGAACACAGGTAGAGTACACATGTTTCTATTTTTTGGAAAAAACTCAGCTGTTTTTTAAAGTAGTTTCACTATTTTATCTTAAAGTCTATGTATGTTTATTACTGCTTGAACAAAGATTACAATGATGATTGTGACAGTAATTCCCAATATTAAGAAATTATTAAGCAATTTAAAATAGTTACAATAACAGGCTGGCATGGTGGCATATACCTGTAATCTCAGCACTCAGGAGGCTGAGGCAGGAGGATTGCCATGAGTTAGAGGCCAGCGTGGACTACACAGTGAGTCCAGACCAGCTGGAACTACATAGTGAGTCCCTGTGTCAAAAAAAAAAGTAGTTATAATAAATTTGAGCATTAATAGAGAAGAATATACTTTAGACAGAGTTAGAAAAATTACTGAAATAATGATTACAGTACTAGAAATATAAAGTACAATAAAAATATTTCAATTTTTATAAAATTATTGGTTTCTAACACTCAAGCAATTTCACCATTATAAAATGATTTTAATGTTAAACTATATTTGAGCCATGAGTTCATTTAAGAAAAAAATTTCACTTGTAATTTTTCACAATTTGTGGGAAATAAGACTGTCAGATTGATGCTTCGAGTATTACAAAGGACAAAAAACTCCTAAATCTTATACATTTTCAGGCATAGTAAGGAATATAAAAATGATGAAGAATTGAAGGAAGTAGTAGAGAAAACATCTTTGACTTTCACCTGTCTCAAATAAATGTCTATTTAATTAGACAGACATGCTATGTACTATCAGAGCTTTCAGCAGCTGATAGTGTTTGGAAAACTGTGATTCTTTCAGTCTATGTTAGATTTTTATATTTTCACTACCATTTCAATAGTAATGCAGTTATTCTCTCAAACTGGAAGTTCATTTTCACAGTGTGTCTGTGTGTTCAGAATATCTCTAAAATCCTGGGAGAACCGAGGAATAGAGGGTTTTCTAAAAAAAGTCTTTGTGAAAGTTTCTTTTAGTGACAATATAGCCTTGCCACCACTTCGTGGCCCACAATAGCAACCAAATTCTCAGCAGGCTTTGCTTACCGCATTTCCTCCGAATTCTACCCCTTGTCTCTCCAAAATCCATGGGAATATGATGGTCAGTTTACTTTGGTTTGAGCCTAAATGAACTCTTTAAAGAATCTCTATAAAGAAACCCATTAAAAATCCTCCCACCCTGAAAGTGTTCTGCCAAGACTAACTCAAAACCACAAAAGATTCGGAGTTGGTTCCAAGTTGGAACCTGTGTGGGCCTTTAACTCAGAAAAAAAAAATCTATCTTTAATAGAAACTCAAGATATCAAACATAAGAACACAAGTAGTTGTCCAGACCCAAGAGATTTTGGGACAAAATCATGAAACTCTACAAAGGAATTCCCTAAATGAAAAAAAAGTGTTTTTTGTTTTTTGTTTTTTTTTTTTCTTTTAAGTGAAATTAAAGAAGCATAGTGATCTCTAGAGAAGGGTTGGGTCTTGGAAGGAGCAGAAATCTGACTCTGTGACAGAGTCATTTTGTGATCTGGACCTAGATGCAAAGGCTCTCCATGTTTATGCTTTTCCAATAAGGCAACTTGAATGGTGACTAATACTTTATCCACTAGTTGTTAAGAAAAAGTTCATTGCTTTAGTCTCAGAGTTAGCAACAGTGATGATAACTCCTACTCTGATCCTTAATTTGTGCACTGGGAAAAAATTAATGGAATTTTCAGTAAATATTAGATATTATCATCCAGGTGATATCATTAGTCATTGATTTATTAGTCCTATTTTTCCAAGAAGCAATTGAACTTGAGAAAATACAAATAACATTGCCTAGTTAACACACATATTAAAGTGGCAAAGCCAAGTTTGTCTGTTCCAAAATTTATGCTATTTACCACTACTTTTCTACAAAGTTGATACTCACCTTGAACTCCAAAATCTACAAATACTCAAGGGGCACATATTCCTTATTTCAAAGGTAAAAGAAATACACATTCTTTCAGCTGCTTTGAACCAATTTTATTCCATTGAGTCTGGGTGCAAATGTTCATGGCAGTGGATGGAGGATGAACCTCATTGTAAGCTGAAACAATATTATGAAGATATACTGAAATGATGTGTGTTCAGAAACCATACAGCAAGTTCTTTACAAGTATAACACATCAAAAAATTTGCATGACTAGACCTTGTCCTTCAATGATATTATTTACAGGATTCATATTCTTTGTTAGGTAGAGGGCTAAGTATGTTATAGACAATTGTTCATTTAATTCTCACCATAAGTCCATGAAGTGTTATTGTAATCTCATCTTAAAGCTAAGGAGATAGGATGCATATATTTAGTTGCCCTAACTTGGATATTCAGCGTTTAACTGAGCTTTTACCCATTTATTTCTGAATCTGAAGAGGGGGTATTAATTATAAATGGATAGATAAATAGGCATAAGGATATAGATAACTCTCCATATATATAAAATTATATATAATTTCATATATATATGAAATTAATGTTATCAGTAGAAGGTTTATAGAAAAACTACTCCTAAAAGATCTTTTTGAGGCATGAAAGCCAATAGCTGACAGCACACATTGCTCAGTGAGTCCTTAGGGGTGGCTTAAGTAGGCCATTTGCTTCTGCTTTTTAAACTGTGATTCTTGAGTGCCTTTATCAAGATACATAGTAAAAATTCAATTCTTGAGCCACTGTCAAATTGTTAAATCAGAGTCTCTGGAGAATATACCCACAAATGCACATTTTAATAGGCTCTGCAAGTGATTTTATTCAAATCAGGATTTAAAATCCATTGCTTTAGACACTGTACCTCTGAAGTGGTTGTTTTTGTATGTGGATTTTTCTGTTGCTGTTAAAGATCTTCTATCCAGAGGAAGGATAACTTTTCATGAACAGTCATGTTTTCATTTCATAAAATTAAATATAAGCATTGCATTAATGTAGCTGTGCTGCATAAGATCTCCCAGCCAGCCTGATTTTCATAATATATGCTGTCCATTTGTAGGGCACTAAGGGTATTCTCATTTAAACATCAGTGAAAAGGAAATATATGATTGGTCATGAAATTAATTTCCTCCAGGCAAGGAAAAATCAGTCAGTTACACATGCAGGTCATTTGCTTATTAACAGCATTTTCTGTAATGAATTGTAAGGCTGAACCACTGACTGTAAGTGAACAATTAAGCAAGTCGTTAGAACCAATGACTTTCCCATTTGAATTTGACAAAGGTTTCTGAAATAATTTCTAATCCACAGTGTGGAAATTACTTTTTCTTAAATAGATGATTTTCAGTTTTTCACTTATATCAAAAACCAATTATAGAGATTTCTATAGACTGCAAATCAAACTTAATAGACTTTGATTATCATCATTTTTTTCACAAAAATATGAAAGTGTTTCAATTCAAAACATCTCAGTGGAGTTGTGTTTTCCTCTCTTAATGAGGTGTTACTTACAGAAAAGTGTATTAATGCAGATGGTAGCTCTTATGTGACCCCCTAAAAAACAGGACAAATACTTGAATTTATACATGAGATGTACTTATTGCATGTGTGGGGGGTGATTTCTTATATACTAGCTCTAATCTCATATAATGTGCTCTAATAAAAAAGATGTGCTATAATAGACCAATTCTCTAAAAGTTCAAGTGTATGCTTTAAAATAATAGCTTTAAATTCTTCCTTATTTTTATTTTATAAAATTTTAACTTTTTATTAGTACATGTCTGCAGTACGTTCATAATGATTATATTCATCGTGTGGATTCGGTAGATGTACGTGACACATATTAATTCTTTTTATGTCCTCTTCTCCCCCCCCCATTCTTTTTTGATTGTTTGTTTGTTTTTTCCAGTACCGGGAATCAAACTCACTACCTTGTGCTTGCCAGGCAGGCGCTGTGCCGCTGAGCTAAATCCCCAGCTCCACCCCCCCAATTCTTAATAGATCATGTTTTGTAATGGAATTTTAATTTAAATTCTATGGTAGCAGTTGTTATTTGGGTACATCTGGTTTGCAGGTCTGCATGTGGCCAAGGAGTAGTATTTGATTTTCTTCCTGGAAAGACTGAGCCCTAGACAAATTTGAGTTAGGGAAGGAGGAGGCCTGAGGAAACTTGTAAATCCAAAGAACTGCAGCATCTCAGTGGCTGCACTATGGTCTGGGGAGTAGGATATTAGCTACGATTGAGTTTTTTTTTTGATGAAAGAGATACTTTTGCATGCAGATCATATGCCATGGAAAGAACTCCCAAGAAAAGGGGATGTGGGTAGGGCAGAAATAACAAAGCCCAAAGAGACAAGAGGAATGCCTAGAAGAAAGCTGAATACAGCATCACCCTGCTTTCCAAGAGACCTTCTCTGGTCAAAACGGTTGCTTTCCCTTTTTCCTTCCCAGAAAAGCTTCAATAGATTTTATATTTCTCAGAAGTCTGGCTTCTAGAACCACAGAAATTTTATAGGTAACTGGAAGGGCTCTAAGTGAAGGGCATCAGTGGTACAGGGCGGGTTGTTATAGGATTGGCAGTCTGAAAAAAGTCACACACCTGGCTTGCATTTCAACATTTTAATGTTCTGAACAATGGTAACAAATTGAGTCCTTCTGAGAAAAGTATTAGGTAGGAGTCTTTAGCTTCTAATTGACAGAACTTTTATGCCAACAAGCTGAAACAGAAATCCCACGAAGTCAGAGGAGTCTGGCTGGCCTCAGGCATAGGCAGGACCCAGGACTAGGGCTGTGTCTCTCCACACCTCACTTCCGCCGAAGTCAAGCGGCTCTGGAGGGTGCAAGCAGCCCTGCTGGACTCTCAGGCACTGTCCACCCAGAAGCTCTGTTCCATAGGTTCCCCTAGGTTGGTAGAAAGGCGGAATTCTGAAAGTTGACCGGGGAAGTTAAATGCTCCTTGGAAGTTAAATGCTCTGTGTGTTCAATATATCTCTAAAATCCTGGGAGAACTGAGGAATAGAGGGTTTTCTAAAAAAGTCTTCGTGAAAATTTCTTTTAGTGACAATATAGCCTTGCCTCCACTTAGTGGCCCACCACTTCGTGGTCCTTCGTGGACACTGGGGTCCTGGGAGTCATCAGGAAGCACTTACTGTCCCTTTTCTGTTGTCTAATAAATATGCACTGGCCACCTCATTTGTGTTACTCACTGAGGATGTGGTCTTGAGTAAACGAAGGAGAATCTTCGCCCTCAAGTTGTTCCAAGACTGTTAAAATGACAATAACAAATACCTTGATCTCAGTATAGAGCCAAAAATGAGTATAGGGGAACAGAATGGCTAGCTGATCTCCCATGGGAGGCATTCTCCAAGCCCAGCAAGGACAGCGGGCAACAGGGTAGCTTCGTGCATGAGCCCGCCACTCCAGTGAGAATTTCTCTTCGTGGGAATGACTTTGACCTCACCACTGTGAAAATACATTTGTGTCCCCAAGCCTGATAGAGATCTCTGGATTTGATAAAGAAAAATTCTCCAGCTAGTTTTTGGCTGTTATTTATTTGAGTTGCTATCAAATGATCTGTTTATCAGCTGACTAAAAGGGAAGCTCATTCATAGGAATATGTACCATTAAGTGATACTTCTAATTTAGTATCTTGATCAGCACTGTGACTGACTTTGTGGGGGTCTTGGAGACAGGTGGGGCTGAGGGTGGGTGAAAATATTTATGACTCAAAAACTGGCATGTTTCTGAGGCACTCTCTCTCAAGATGTGATAGCTAACCATTGTGACCACATGTGTCCATATCATGTGTCAATAATCTGATCGATTACAATAATCTTAGGAATGCTCAAAATTATTTTTAAAGGACTTTGAGCCACAGAATTGTGATAGTCATCTCACATCTTTAGGCTTTGGTTTGCTCATCAGAAAAATAAAGGCATTGCCTGGATGTCATTTGAACCTTGAAATTCTAATTCTAGGGCAGCTTTGAGGGTGTAATGGAGTGCCCCGGTTTGTAGTCACAAGATCCAGGTCAGGTTTTTTCTGCGTTTGTTGTGTCATTTTAGGCTAGTTGCTCTCAACCAGGGATTAGTTTGCTCCCCAGGGGAACAAGGCCATGTCTGATGACATTATTGGGTGTCGCCTTGGCAGAGGGAGGGGTGTGAGTGTGCATCTGAGAATTCTCAGGTGCTCCCAACACCCTGCTGTGCACGGGGCAGAACCCCACAGCAAAGAATTATCAAGCCCAACGACACCTGGCTGAGAAACCCTGATTCAGACAAATAACCTCAGTCTTATGGTACTTGGCTTCTGTATTAGTTCAATTCTGATTTTTTTTTAGAAGACTAACAAATGCGCTGTGAATAGGAAGTGACGAAATCTGGGGACATTTGGGGTTATCAGTTGCGATGTTGCCATCTCAGGGACTGTAGCAGAGAGGGCGCTCTACAAGGAAGGAGGTCAAATCAACACTAGGGGGACACCACTGACCAGTGGCCACTTGGGAGGTGCTACAAAATATGTTGCCTCCTTGACAGTTCTGTTACTATTAAATATTTTTCTTCTTTTCCTGTGGCCTCTATCATGGAATTTATAGAAGGTGTAAGTGATGCTCACGTTTGAGCCATGTGATAGCTGAGGGTCTGAGCTTTAGGGTTAGACAGATTAAGTGTAAGTCCTACTTCACTATGTCTGCACTTTGATGCAACCTTTCTGCACCTGGGACCCTTCGTTTTTGTGATGGGTACAGTGTTTCCCACGTCATAAGACTGTCCTGGGGACTCAGAGAGGTGTCTTGTGCTAAGCCACTCCTTTTCTCGCAGAGTAAGTGGGAGCTGTCATTTTCACATCATCATTGCTGTCTGCAGTCAGTGCTACCCAGGCACTTCACATCTTTGTCCTTTAGTACTTTTCTGTCACCCAACCCTTTCTTTAGCAGAGCAAACTTTCATTGTTGCTTCCTTATAAGCAAGCTAGTGCCTGGTCTCTTTCTTTATTAAAACCTGTCAAATTTTCACTCAATTGGGATACAAATATAAAAAAGTTTCAAGCAGAAAATGAGATGAGAAATGTAACAAAAATTCCTCCTCTTTGGAGAAAAAGGGAAACTACTGAGTATAGGTTGCAGAATTTTGCTGCTGCAGGGGCCCTGTAGCTCAGGGATACCCTGCCTAGTTCTACATCTGAATCTCCTATGGTCTTTAAAAAAATACAGAACCTGGAACTTCAGCCCAGCCCTGCGAATCAGAATCTTTGGGGTGAGGACCAGAAGTACGGTCTGCCTTTTGTAAGAGCTTTTTGGGTTTATGAGATGCGTCTCCAGGTTGGGAAACCATCGCCCAAAATATTACAAGAGCCTCAACATCCTGGAGCATTTAAAACATACCAAAAGGACCAGGCAAGACTGCCGGACAAGCCCTCCGTGAGGTCACCTGTGACAGTCACCTTTGACTCCACCACAGGCCTGTGCTCAGGCACGAGAGAACTGGTGCCTGTGATTTTTGGGTAGAGTCAGACTGGGAGGCCCTAAGTGGTTCCACTGAAGTTCACAAAACATGCCATAATTTAGAATTTATCCAAAATATTTGCATCCCCGCCCTACTTTGCCCTTATCTGGAGCGCCTCTTTGAGAGGGACGTGTTTACTGTCCTGTTGACATCTGGCTTATCCTGGCAGCCTGCTTTGGCTGATCCGTGTGAATGGAAAAGGCCTGAGTTATGTCCAAGCAGAAGCTTTAAGAGTTTCTCATCTGCTGATTTATTTTTTCCCTCTGCCATTGAAGTAGCATGGCCCTCTTCGTGGTTGTTTCCTCAGCCTGGGTCCCAGAATGAAAAAACTCAGAAGAACACTTCAGAAGGCTGAGACAGGAGGATTTCAAGTTTGAGCCCACCCTGGGCAGCTCAGTGACTTATCAAAATAAGGAAAGTGGCAAAGGTGTAGCTTTGTGTGAAGCCATGGGTTCAGGGCCAAGTACTGAAAAAACAAAAACAAAGCCCCACAACTTGGAATAGCGCTGCAGTCAACGTGCAGTGCCCATTAACATAAGCATGAGGCAGATCTTTTCTTGTTTTACTTTTTTTTTTTTTGAGACAGGGTCTCACTTTGTAGTTGAAGCTAGCCTTGGACTCAGTATGCAGCCCAGGCTGACCTTGAACTCATGGGGATCCTCCTGCCTCAGCCTCCCAAGTGCTGGAATTACAGGCGTGCACCACCAGGCCTGGCTTTCTTTTTTGTTTTAAACCTCTAGATTTGGAGATGATTAAGACCCCAGGTAATAAGTGGAAGCATGAGGGTTAAAACATCTGCTATTTCTATTGTATTACAACACAGAGCACAAGGTCATTGATGTGTGTTCTCACTGTCAGGGCTGAAGTGTGGGGAGGTAGGTCATAGGCAACTGGTCTTTGGAGTGGAGATCACAAGTTTCTTTCATCCCAGAAAGATAGTCTCAAAGAAATGTTGTCCATTGCTGCTACTTTAGGTTTATTTATTGAGTGATATATTTAAGATTTATTTATGACATTAATTGGTGGGAACCACTGGGAAATAAACTACTGTATATTATATTCTTGATTATAATTTTTTTTTTTTGTACCGGGAATTGAACTCAAGATCTCAGCCTTGCCAGGCACGCACTTATGCCGCTGAGCTATATCCCTGGCCCTTCACACATTATATTTTCATAGGAAGAAAGTTTTCTGAGTTCCAGATAAAAAAAAAAAAAAGTAAGCTTGTGAAACAAGCTTTTGCTTTACCCCCAGGACTCAGATAAAATTTAGAAACTCAGATGATGTTTACAAAAATGCAGTCTATCCATTTTTAAAGGCTGATTGTGGTTCACCTTGTACCCACAGGGAGGCAGCACACAGCAGTACAATACTTCACAACTTTTTTTTCACCTGATAAGTTGGTCCAAGGATCTATTTATTCTTAGCCCTCTCTACCCCTCCCCCAAATCCAGCCCCAAAGCCAAAGAGGTCATTGTTCGGCTGCTCTGTACAAAGGCAGAGTCGGCTCCAGTTCTTCTAAATCCTTCCTTAGAATGTTCATTGCATTGCCATAGATTTTAGGTAACTTTTTCCATTATTTTGCAGAATAAGCATCTCAAACCAAGAGAAGTGAATTAAACTGAGAGTTAGTGCCTATCCTTAATTTGAAAACTTAAAAATAAAATAATGAACTGGAAACAGAAAGATGTACTTTATTGACTACCTACTGCAGGCCAGAGTTGGACTGTACAGTGTTCTACCCGCCTCCCAGAGCAGCCTGGGAAGCTGCACGTCACCCTCAGTGTTCTGGTGAGAAACTGCACCCCGGAGCTGTCTGTCTATCACACACACCGCAAGACTTCAAAGGGAAGAACTGGCACCGCAGAAGCCAAAGTCCACAGCTTTCCTCTGCGCTACCCTGCCTTTCTCATATCTGGCTTTGAAATGAGTTTCTGCTCTGGCTATCATATTTACCATCTCGAGTTTCTTCCTCAATTACATACTGCATTTCCAAAGTAAACACTGATTCACACAAACTTCTACTTGCACAGGAAGCCGAAAGTTAAAAGTCTCACAATCGTCACAGAGACTTCTGGTGATCTTCCTACGGGAAAGGGAAGTTGTGGTCTGCAAGAAGCACACGCGGGAACCCCTTTGCAACAGTTGTGGGCCGTTGGGCCACAGGAGGGTGGGGAAGCCCTTGGAGAAGCAAAGCCTGAAATCCTTATCTGAAATCCTTGCCTACAAGCAAGCACAATCAATGGCAATAACTTGGGTCCGTTAAATATTTAGTTAACAGTTTCTCTAAAAAGGCCTTTCCCTTCTCCAACTATCAAAGCCAATAGACGCCATGTAACCTTTCAGCCACTAGATGCCACTGTTGCTTACGAAACAGAGCTGCTCATTGGAAGGTCAACTCAAATGTTTTTATGAGTAGCCTGTTGAATGCTTGAAGTTTCACCTTCTGCTAAGAGCTATAAATGATATAAAAGAGCCAAAACACATGGCTCCAATTAACCAAAACTTGCATTTTCCTTGAAGAGGGCAAGATAAACTTTGTGAATAGGTGTAGACTATCACAAGAGTGTGCATTCATTTACGACTAATTGCAAATACGAAGGGCAGAAGTATCCAGAGCTCTAAAGTCTCAGGGAAGCACCAGGAAGACGTAAAGGTCATGGACACTTCCACAGATCGGGACTGGAGGTGAGAGAGTAGTAGGGGAAGATCAAGATTACCCCAAGGAAGCATGATATGAGCACCAAGATGGAGGTGAAAATAAATGCGGAGTTTGAATAAAGTGGAAGTTTTATTTGAGGAAGAGTGAGAGTTAGTTGTGGCAGAAACAGATTGTATAGGAACATAAAAAACAGAAGAGCTTTGAACTTAGCTTCCTTTGTCAATTTGCCTCTTACAGTGTTTGAGTAGAATGATGGGATTGAAATTACACTTAAGGAGAATAGAGTGGAAGGATCTAGGAAAGGGAACAGTGGTGGAAAGAACACATATTGCCGCAGAAAGAGGACCATAGCTGCAGTATCCAAGAAACATGGTATGGCAGGACACATAGAAGGGCAACAGCATAAGAGACTGCTATTGTTGACTGTTACATGTTCCTGAATGGAATGAACTTAAACGTTTAGAGGCTTACAGCTTGTTAACGGCTCTTCTTGTTCTCAGACCAGAGCCCTCCAGACCATCCAGTACCATACTGCCGAGCAGAAGGCTGTGTGTTAAGCATTCTTTCCATCCCCTTTTCAGTTCCTTGAGCTTTCTGTGCCACCTCCTCTGTGCAGAGCTCTACCCTCCATGCCTGCCTCCCCACCCTGCAGGCTAACTCATTCTTCAGCTTCAGCTCAGCTGTTATTTCCTCAGGGAAGCCTCCTTGCATCTATGCCAGTCTCTTTATAATATGCTCTCTGTGTTTGCCAGCTCCTGTCACTATAACAAAATACTGCAGGCTACTTATGAAGCAAAGAGGTTTATTTAGCTCATGGTTTTGGAAATTTAAAGATATGGTGGTGCATTGTTTGTCTCTGTTCTTGTGAGGGCCCTTTCAGGTATGCCACAGCATGTAGAATGGGAATGCTGGGAGCATATGCCTGAGGCCGCTGTCATATCTCACACAGGAAGCCAGAGAAGACAGGGTGGGACCAAGCGCAGGCCTTCGTAACAATCCTCTGGTAAGAACTACCAAGGGTCACACTGGGAGGACAGCACCTTCAGTTGACAGAAGGATCTCTCACTTGGCTCCACTTTTAAAAGGTTCCATATCATCTTCTAGTACTGCTATCTATGGACCAAGGTCACATAAATCTTTTAGGAGCACCCAAACCACAGCACTCTCATAGAATCTGCTGTTTTCCCTTCATAGAACAAAGCGCTTTTCATTTTTTATTTATGTGACTGTTTGATTAACCTCCGTCACTTCTTCCAGAATGCAAATTCCCGGTGCTAGAGTGCATATTCCTGTTTGCTTGCCATTATTTCTAATCTCATCCCCACGGGAGCCAGAAAAGAATCATTGCTTCTCTACTGGGTCTCTGGTGATCCCATGGAGGGGAGAGGAGGTGGTTGAGAAGCAGAAATTTCAAAATTAAATGACATCCGCTGAGAAGGTCCTTGTCCTCTTAGAGCCCCTCCAAGTTGCCCAAGAGAGACACCTATATGATTCATTAGCATACCATGCAATTCTGGGTTTATGTATCTTGGTCCTTGTAGGGTTACAATTAAGTGTTATGACGCTATGGTTGCTGTACCCAGGAAATGAGATGAAGTTTTTCTAAAACAGTTCAAGTCATTATGAGGGCTTTTTTTTTTTTTTTTTTTTGCAAATAATAAGGACCTCTGCTAAAATATCTCTGTAAAATCATTAGGAATTTGTGGTCAAGATTTATCAGCATTGCTTTAGAAAAAGAGTTCCCCGTGGCAGCCTGGAAGAAATAGTTTGAAATACACTTTCAGTTGCAAGAATCAAATTCATGCCACTGGACAAAATTTCTAGCTAAGTCTTTTTTGTAGACAGTACATGAATTTATTGTTTGCCATATGGCCAAGATGACACAACAAGCACTTTGTGCAGTGGTGGTGAGATTTCCCTGTGCCAGTCAACTGTCTGAGTAACTCATCTTGATGTCTTGTGAATGACATGAATTGTTTTCTTGGCTTTATTATGGTGACTCCTCCTAGTAAACAGTGAGCTGATCAATGATTTCAGACAGCCAAGGCTGTGTTTAGATCAGGACAAACAGATTAGTTATGGTAAATGGCCGTATTTACATTTTAAATTGCTCTTTCGAGTTTAGAGTTATGTTATATTGTATGTTTAAAAGATGATCAAAGCTATATTTCTAGTTTCTTACGCTCTATCACAATGCTGTCATACCACTTGAGTTGAGCTTTTCTCTTCTAATTTAAAGTTGGGTGGCATTTTGAGTCTAACTCAACAAATAAAATGTGGTACAACTGACCCCATATGACCTACAAAGATTCGTCAAAAATGTTTGGTGATTTTTATCTGGTTTACTCTCTGTCAGGATAACTTGGAATCAAGTCACCATGTTGCAAGAAAGCTTACATCACATGAGCAGGCCAGAGGTAGGTTCATCAGCCCACCAAGCAGCTGAGGGCTCTGCCTGCTGACAATATCAGCTCATATATACAGGAACTTCACCTCCATTCTTGCCCCCAGCCTGCATGCCATCCCAGACAATTCCAGGCAGAGACTAGGTAAGCTTTTTTTTACCAAGTCCTTCTCACTTAAAGGTGTATGAGGAAAACAACCATTGTTATAGGGCACAGAGTTTTTGAGTCACTGGTAAGTAACTAGAGAAATAGTTTAAAGCAGAGAAAAAAACTTTTCTATTTCAGCTTTTTTGCTTTTATTGATTCTATTTCTTAGGGCTGAGATGTCCCTTCTTTTCCCCTTCTCAATACTTTTACTTGTCTGACCTTCAGGCTTATCTTTTATGAATTAATTCAGGTGTAAATTTCCATAGAAGATTTTAGTTAAAGGACCCCTTTTTGTATGTCACTTTTAATAAGTCTCAGCCAAACGCAGTATCAGGACCCATTTAAATGTTTGATGTCTGCTCCAGTCAGTGCATTCATCTCTGTAGTATTCATCTCTGTATCACTAATCTTTGCACACCCTGGGACTAACATAGTGTCTGATCCCCCCACCTGCTATCTTTGTGAACTTTGTGAAGCAAACTAATGCCTCTTAGACTCCCTTTTCTTATCTGGAAAGGAGATAAGAGAGTCAACTCTCAGTGTTGTGAAAATTGAAGGAAAAAGTCATCTAAGGTGCTGATGCCTAGTAAGTACTACATAACTTGAGCTACAATTACTAGAGTAACACGAAAATAGGAGAAAATAGCATTCAAAACACAAGGCAAACAAATATTGTAAAATATATTAGAGTTCTTGACCTTATTGTCCTACTTTTCTGGTGGATAGCTTTAAATGTATTACCTTTTCTCCACCATATAATTTTCTTTATACATTGCTCTCAGAGGGAGGCCAGGTACAGCTTAGAAAGGTGACTTAAACTGGATTGCTGAATGAAGATGTAAACTCATAGCAAAGGCAAAAGTCTTGAAAGTCAAATGCTTGAGGCAGATAACGTGTTTTAAAGTTCAGTGCCTTGCCTTTGGTATTAGAATGTGAATTCTTATCATTAACAAGGTATGGAGATTTTTTTACCCCCAAGTCCACAGGATGTATGATGTCAGAGTTACTGGGAGAAACCCAAATCCTGTCCACCTTCCTCTCTCTTCCCCACTTATCAAACAGAAAAGAATTGATGTGTTCTATTACAGTTCCATGGTATAGCTGGAGGAGAACAGAAATCTTTTAGAAGCCCCTCATTTGTTATGAGATTGGAATAGTAGCCTAGCTATATGCAGATGGGAGAGAGAGATATTGGACTTGGAGGAGCCTAGGGCAAGAGAAGGCAGATATGATTGTGTGTGTGTGTGTGGTGTGTGTGTGTGTCGGCAATGGCTAGAGGGCATTATCATCAGTATCTTATAGTCCATGACAAGCACTAGTTGAAAAGATTTATAGCTCTGCAGACACCAGATATTATAATAGTCATATTTTATTTTGGGATGGCTGATATAAATTTCCAGATGTGAATGGATAATAGGCAGAGCCTCCCTCTTTGTTCAGTTTTTCCTGCTTTAGAATGGCAGGGATCTTTCAGCCTTCAAGAGAGTTGTCAGCATGGTTGCACCCGGGTAGAATGGCTCGTTTGTAAGCTTAGTGGATTGCAGGCATGCTACTGGCTGTTTCTCGTCTACAGCCCTTCCAATAACTTGACTCCCTTGGATGCGGTTTTGCAGGAGTCGAAGCCACTCCTCCTTAAGAAGCCCATGACAGGCTTTAGTGGAAGCCAGAAGAAACATCCCACTCCCACAGACCGCTGCCTGGTCTGGACTTGCAGCTCTCAGCAGTATCGGCCGCCTTATCACTGTAATCTGGAAGAGCACATGCTGTTCTCCACGATCTTGGCAACAGCCTTTATGAGAAAGTTTTGTGCAAGTTGTCTTTTCCAGTTATAGCTAAAGCGCAGGGTCAAGTTCTATTTCGCATTCAACTGATGAATACAGTTACAAAGCTTGCACTGTCCAGAGATAAAGCACTCTAAATGCTGATAAATCTTATGCAATTTGAAGGGAAGCATAACAGGGTAGCAGTTCTAAGAAAGGCTATTGATCAAAGTGCTGTGGTTCATGTCTTAGATCCAACATTTACTACATCTAAGACCACCCAAAGTATTTTCCTTCTGTTCTGTAGATTCCTTTTTTATAAAGTAGGCCACAAAGTGCTTACCATTTGGATTTAGGAAGTAAATGAGAAAATGTATTCAAAGCACAATATCTCACATTTTGTGAGTACCTAATGAATCATGGCTTCGTTATCATGTTTGTTACTGCTACCAGCATTCACAGTGCAGAAAATGTTGGTTGGCCACCTACAGGGACTTCCTGTTGTTCTGTCTCTCTTGTAATCAGAGCACTGATTTTGTACGTTTATCTGGAAAGTGCACGCTAATAAAATTTGATGGAATTAACTACTTATTAATAAATGCGTCCCCTCTACCTCTGAACCTTTCTGGACTGGCTTTTCTCAACTCACCTGAAGGTAGGCATGCCACGTGCTCCACTGTGGCTATGAGATAGGAGAGACGCAGTTTATCACCTCAACCAGTGGCCCACTAGAGGGTGAAAGTCTCATGCAAGGCCAATGGATACAAAATGTGTGAAAAGTGAGCTCCAGGAAATCTGTATCAGATTACTATTTTGTACAGTATCCCTTTGGCACTTAATTTCCAAAATCATCATTACGTTTTCAGAAATTGTTTTTTTTTAACTACAATATTTGTTTTTTGAAAATTACTACAAAATTATTCTTATTTTTCTTCTTATTGTTGATGCTGGATATTGAAACCAGAGATTGGTGCACACTAAGCACATGCACATACTTTATATACAGCGCAGTCCTCCTGATGTCCACTAAATCGTAGTTTATATCGAGCTATACTGTTTGTAGCTTTTACCTTTGTGAGGTTTTTTTTTTCCTGGCTATTATTTCTTGCAAGCTCAATTTGCTTGTACCAACATTTACAGGTCTAAAACCTAGTAAGAAAATGTTAAGTCTGTAATGTTCTAACAAATAATAAAAGATTATTAGAAAGGGCATAAAACAACCTCTGTGCACAGAACAATGCTTACTAAGTCTGCTATGCCAGAACAAGTTAATTGACTGCTCTGTATTTTACTGCTTTGATCTATAAAAAGGGGTAATATTAGGGTCAAATTGAAAGGATGTTTTATGAGAGAACTTCAAAAAATTCTTAAATGGTGCAAGCAACTATGAAAGCTATATAAATATTTTTAAGTGAGTAAAATGTACAGGTTTAACTATTGTTAATGTTATTTTATATGATTATATATACAAAGTATAATTGCTAATTCTTCTGTTCCCATGCCTATCAATCTTATCAATAATATGCTGGTTTTATGCCATAAAATCTTGGATAGAATATTTGTGTTGACTATTTCAATTAATAATATTAGTGGCGATGCATGCCTATAATCCCAGAACTCGGGAGGCTGAGGCAGGAGAATTACCATGAGTTTAAGGCCAGCCTGGTATACATAGTGAGTTTAAGGTCCGTTTAAATTACAGGGTGAGACCTTGTTTCAAAATACATTAATTATACACTCTTTGAAGCATTATATTGAAATTTTCCAAAAATTATGTGAAATAGTGAATAATTACCCATACATATTTTAGGATTATCTTATGTCCAGGATTGATTTATGATATTACAATTTAATTTTCTGTATGCTTTAAATCTCTCTGCATTGTGGGTCTTACTAAGGTGAAAAGCAAACAGCAGGTCCAAGTGCAAAGGTTTAATAGCACTGGGGTCCAGTACAAGAAACAGGGTGGACAGGGTACAACGAGAACCACCTACTTCCTCTTTCACATATGTGTTCATCTTCCACCCAATGATCTCTACTATTCATTTAATTTTCAGTCAGTTGTCCGCCTAACAGTAATTGAGTGCCTGCTACATCTTAAACACTGCAGATAAAGCAGGAGGGAGAGGACAAAGTACTTGCCTAATTGAATTTATGTAAGGAAATGTTGTCATAAGCATTAAAACTTTCTAAATAATTATTAAAAAATAACAGGTGGGAGACAGGCAAAGCAAAAGAATAAATATATATTAAATTTATGTGCTCTGGAGAAATAGTGATCAATAATTGCTTTGGAGAAAAAAGAATAAGAAGATAAGATCAGTAGTGGCTGGGTGTGTGTTGGAGAAAGCCTCCCCGGTGTGTGCTCAGAAATCTGAAAGAAGAAAACAAGCAAGACTAATGTGTCTATAGAAAACAAATGTTGTGCAAAGACCCAGAGGTTGGGGATTGCTTGGTTCATCTAAGGTAAACCAGGGATACATAGGCTGGGAAGCCATTATGGGGACCCTGGCCTTCACTCGGTGTGATGAAAAGATCACAGTGCTCTCAGGCAGAGAACGATGAGATCTGGAGGTATGACTCTGTTGAGACTCAACTCCCTGACCTGTTAGCTGGGTGACTTTGGGAAAATTTTAATTTTTTTCTCTTTCTCATTGTTTTCTTACCTATGGGATTAAACATGGCACCTGGGATTGAGGTTAGAAGAAAGGATCAAGAGACATTCATAAGTATTTTGAGTGGTTTTCTGGAGCATATTAAATGCCACAGAAGTGTTTGCTGTACATGTCAATATTCGGACAGTGTTATTTTGATTTGTAGGGCAGATTTATGGTGCATCTTGGAGGTGGTAAGAGGGGTATTCAAGACAGAAGCATAAAGACCTGTTTGGAAATGAATTCTATGTGTTGATATCAACTTAGACCAGATAGGGGTAGCAGAGGTGGTGAGCAGTGATTTGGCTTGAAGTATGTTTAAAAGGAAAATTGATGGACTACAGGTGGGGTATGGGAAAAAATGGAAGAGTCAGAGCTATCTTTGAAGTTTGCAGCCTGAACTACTGGAAGAACAAAACTGCCATTTGCAGAGGAAAGATGGCAGGAAGAGTAATGGAGAGCTGCTGATCCAGGAAAGGCCGTGTCCTCTGGTGAGGGATTGCAGAGATCCTGAGCGCAGACCCATTGAAACGCTTAACAGATTTAAAAAAGATAAAACTCCTCTTGGTGTGTGTTCGAGACAATTAGGGTGCAAGTTGGCCAAGTAGGTGTGGAGCCTGGCTGGGCATGGAAATCCCAAATAGTGAGGGGTACTACAGCTGGGGTAGGTTAGGCACTCAATGATGGACTATAAAATATGGAGCTAGCAAATTCCTGAGTGTATGTTGTGTAATATTTCAGAAATCGCTTAGAAAATGGAGCTCACAGAAAATGAAAAATTGACAAACCCCTGGATGTGTGGGTACTGCCAAGTAAGAGAGGCAAAAAAAGACAGCACTCATTAATCACCACCACCAACTCTACCATGATGAATGGGCACATTTTTACCCTCAGTTGTTAAACAGTGGAAAATGCTTCATTTCCAGAGATGAAGGAAAAGTTATGGAACGTGGATCATGATGACTAAAGACAGAATTTTTGATATAACTGACATTACTTAGTTTTGCAGCCTAAGCTAGTGTTCAGACAAATCGAGGTAAGGAAATTTGTTCATTGGAGAAAACATTTGAAGATAGCAATTGACATTGAATTCCTTTGTCAGATCTAGTGTTACTTGCAAAGTTTTCCACCGAAAGCCTGCTTCATATTAAAGGAGAATTAATTCAGCAATGTATATTATTTGTAATTGACATTGCTGTGTACTTACGAAGCAGACTAGAAATATGAAGAGCCCTTTGTGATTTCTCATACTTAGCACTTGTATTGATTTATTTCCTATTTGAATACTAAAATTCTTTCTGCAACTCCAACATCCTTTTTATGCACACGTTGATGATACCCAGAACAACTGTCTCATATCATGAGCAGCAAAACAACCCAGAGAAGGATAGTCATAGAAACTCTCAACATGCATGGACTTATAAGGAGCTATATCATTGACGACAGCATCACCAGACTTCAAGAATTTAGGGTTATTTGTAGATTCTGACCATAACAGTGACCAACCTTTTTTTTCAGCTCAGCAAGCTTGCAAGCAATGTGAGCTATGTGACAAACCAGTGTAGGGACTCAGCCAGTCCTTAGTTGGCCTAGATGATTCAGGATAATCATCTGACCAGTGAAGCCAGCTGCCCCCATTGCTGGGTCATGTTTTGCTGTCACCAGCACTCTTGCCATGGTAAACAGTTTCATGATGCTGAAAGGTGACCGCCTTTCAGGTCTGCACACACTCATCTCCACTTGGCCCACAGGGAGAATGCCAGTATTGAGAATTTTATAGGTATTCTGGACTGGCAAATGCAGGGCAATGATGAGTTGGATGAATTTGTGATAGGATGCAATCTAGAGTATAAAGCAGTTCAGTTTCACAGCACTGCCATGGTTGTGGGTGACTTTGCATTCTTTGAAGTTAAGCCTGTTAGGCCTTGACTTCAGCATGTGGTCACCATTCCAACCAAAAATTAGAAGGACTGCTACTGTGCCAAGTGTATTGCTAATGTTCTTAGTGTTGGTGCTGACTTGCTTCATGATTTCCTCCCATCTTTTCTGGCTGTGGGTGACTCAGTGGAAACTTTGTGAACACTGACAATCAGTTGCTTCTCACTCAATAAGTCAGAAAGAAGGATGTGCTCAGGGGTTTGACCACTCTTGGAGATATCAGTTTCTAATTCGGGAATACCAATAGTGCAAATGAGGACAGGACAGTTATCCTGGGAAGTGCCTGTAATAACGTTTTTGATAAATGATAGCCATATACTTTCTGCTCTTAAATTTCTGTAGGGAAACACCAGGCTTGTGTTAAGCTTTCAGTGTATCTAAGAATCCATGCATACCAGGAAAAGCCCTGTCCCAATAATTTCCTTCTCTAAATTTGTTGGTGTTCTTTTATGAATCGTACCACATTTGTACACTTGTTGGGCAGTACTTGTGGAACTGCCCAAGTCTACATGATCAGCGATGCCAGTATTGAGATGAGTCTTTTGCTTGCCCATTTTGATTTTGATTTAGCAGTGGTTTTCACAATACCTCTGTTCTGGTGTCAAAAAGATCCTTTTTTCAATTTCTTTTTTTCTCCTCTTTCTTCTCTTCATTTTCTGCCTTCCCCTTCTTTTCTCTTTCTTTCCTTTTAAAAACATTTTCAAACAAACCCCAGGTAGTATGGCATTTCAATTTCTACATAGTTCACTATTACTCCTAAAAATATAGCCCTTGTATAACTACTCTTTTAGACCAGAAGAAACTTAATTATTTTTGCTTGGAAAATTGAAAGATTTTTTCCCTTTTAATACCTAGGAGTAAGTGGCTGAGAACAAGGTCATATAAGTTAGAGAAAAAAAAGAAATTATTTCTTTATGCATGTCCTTTCAACAGACAAAAATTTATTAAACATCTCCTTCTATACAAGTTCACAACTGAAACCTTTAATATATTGTTGGAGCAAAATACCTGACACCACAACTTAAACGAGCAGAGGTTGGTTTTGATTCACAGTCTGAGGGATTTCTGTTCTTGGTTGGCTGGCTGCAAGACAGCAGCAGCATGGTGGAAGGGCTCGGTGGAAGATTGCTCAATTCATGGTAACCAGGAAGCAGAGGGCAAGGTCAGAGCCCAGAAAGAAGATGCTAGGGACTAGACATAGTCTACAAGATCACTCTGCTGATTAACCCAGACCTGCCCAGAAGTGTGCTTTACTAATCCCCTAGGCATCTCCCAAGCCAATTACATCCACAATCAAGTTTAACCATTACATATACCTATTCAGTAATTCATAAGTCTTTACTTCTCTTCACTGATGTAGTAATGATACAAACTAAGTTTTCTTTTTCCTTTGTTTTGAAAGGGAGCTAGAGATTACTTAACTTGGAAATCTCAAAGAACATTTTCAATCAGTGAACATGGGACATTTACCATATTTAAAAAATCTTACAATATAAGTACTGAAACATCAGGAATTTTTGAAGCATATAAATTAATGGTAGATTACATGAATATATCTCTATACATGTTGATATAGATGTATCAGTTTTGGAGTCATTCAACTTTCTGGTAATTTTATGAAAGGTAAGTATTCTGTCTCCACAACTGAACACGTCTTCAAAAATTTGCACATATTTTGTTGACCCCTTAAAATGCAGCCATTTGTCTACAGAATACCCTTCTAGTGCACAGAAAGAATTTTCATCTCCATTTTTGGCTTTGCATGTGTTTTGATTCTAGGTTAGCTGACTCACATCAGTGTCTGTTTTGCTACAAGTGTAAGTATAGGGATATCTTTTATCAGGAATGCTGAAGAATGTTTATTTTCTAAGAAGGTCACTGAGGGCTCTTTCTACTTGGCACTGACCATTCTGTATTCTACTTGCCAATTCAAATACCTGTCTCCCCTTCTAAACTACAAACTTCTCAAGATCAGAAACAGTCTAATTTAGAGGGGTGTCTTCAGTCTGTAAGACCATAGCTGGCCTCAATAGGCCCTAGATACTTACTTTTTAAATTATGCACATGAGCAAAGAATTGTTCTCAATAAATATTCAAAGCAAGCTGATGTGTGAATTTCAGTGATTGCCCAGAGTCAAAGAGCTAATAAGTGGCAGAATGGATGTGATGCTCAGTACAGCTGGTTCTGGGTCCAAGCTCTTTCCAGGGCATGACCTACAGAGGTGAAAGAATGAGCTTCAGAACAAGTCACTGTTAATGTGTGAACCCTTGTCAGAGAAAAGGTCTCAACAGCTTGAACTTGATTGAGAGGATGGAGCAGAACTGTGCAGTGGCCTAAGACATGGGTCTCTAAGGTGAAAAAGAAGGAAACCTGGAAAGAGAGAGAGGCTTCCAGACAGCATGGCAGTAAATATCTCAGGAAAACTCTGATGCAGCCTTCAAAACAATGGCACATTTACCACGCAAAGAATATTGATTCAGAAAGTAGTTTATTTTTCCTAAAAATGAAAACATTTAAGGATATGTGATTCTTTGGATGTTAATGTTTTTGCCTTTTATTACTTTAAGAAAGATTTCTGGCTTGCCCAGGATATTAGAGTGCAAGCCTAGTTAGGTGGATCACTGGTCGGCCCCAGCTCAATCTTCTTATTTGTTTATGTTGCCCCATCTTCTTCTCTTCCAGTCACCAATTTGCACAAGAGATTTCTTTAATGTTTTTTATTTCATTTCATATGGATGTGTCTCTATAACTTCTATGTACAGTAATAATCATGTCCCCTCTTTTTTTTTTACATGAGATGCTGGATATCTGTGAAAATAAAAATTGGACTTGATTCCTTAGTTTTCACCAACATATACTCAACTTGACTGATTTAGGATGATCACTTTATGGTGAGTGGCACAGACCTAAAGCATGCCTGGCTTGGTAAGTGAAAACTAAACCACGCAACTTTTGAGTCACTGATCCGTCTTCACAGTTTATTTGTTTGAGTTTTTAAAGTGTAGTCTTCCTGAAACTTGCTATATTTCTCAGAATAGAAAACATGCTAGTAGAAAATGTTTCTCAGAAAGCCAATCACCAAAGTGAGCGAAACCCATTTGAACATACTACCGTACATGTGTACTCTGAGTGAACGAATGTTTAGCACAGACCGAAAACATGGAAGAGATATGTTCACAGAGGAGTATAACTTATATAGAAATTTCAGTGATTTCCTGTTTTGAGGATACAGGAAATATGCAGGAAAGTTTTGCTTTTGTTCACTTTGGTTGAAAAATCTTTTTGATTTACGAGTCTTTTATTTTGATTTATTTTGAAGTCTTTCTTAAGAAAGCACTAGGGGAAAAACATTAGGAAAATCTTAAAGAAAGAGAGGCTCACCCTCTATATCCCTAAGGCATTTAATATCCTCTTTAGCTTTCTTGTTAAGATTTTAATTTTTAGAGGATTGTCTGCTGATAACAAACAGTCACCGTTTCAAACACCAGTAAGTGGTGCTTGTGAAATATCTCTTATATGTAGTCATATTTATAGTATAAGATTATAAATGAATTTGTCCTTTGGGTTGGACTAAGATGTAAATGAGGTGTGACAAAAATGTACAGTGAGTGTTTAAATTAAAAAATTTACTACAGTAAAAGACCCTTTGTCAGTAATCTCCTTTAAGATACTCACACTCACTTTGGACACACTTATCTCGTCATTCTTGCCACTTTCTGAGGCAGTTCTGGAAATCTTCTTTCATGAATGTCTTTATGAGGTGTGATGAAAAATCCCGTGATTCCTGCTGCCCAGCACCATCCAAAGGAAAGGCAGACTTGAAAAAACATTACGCATGTTCTCATCCTCCTCTTCACTGGTTCTGACACCGTGAATCTTCTGGCTTTTCTCTGAAATCAAAATGTCCATGCAAGACAAAAGTTTTGAACTGATTCAAGACATTGAGGGAGGCACAACAGCAAAACTAAAGACATGAAAGAACATTCTGCTCCTTGGAAAGTGGCAAGAATGATGGGAAAATGGTGCTTAAGATGAGTGGGCATATTTTGCAGGGGATTATTGGCAATACGTTTTTTACTATAATAAATGCTATTTTTCAGTCCGACCATGTACAGTGCATGCTTTGGTGGGAAGGGGTCTTTATTGGAGGTGTGCCACCAGAGGTATGTCACAGATTGGTCTCTCACACCACCTTCTTCTTGTACCTGAGATTACTGCCCTTGCCTTTCTCAGGAAGATACTCCTTTTTAAAGAAATGAATATTGACAAGTTTTAACTGTACATATTATTGGATAAAAGTGATTCTGTAATATAGGTATGTAATGTAGAATGATTAAACTAAACTAATTAAAATATCTAGCCCCTCAAATACTTATATAGTTCATTCCTTCTAATTAAAACAGTGTACTTTGACCAGCATTTCTCCTAACCCCCAGGCTCTGCTAATTGCCATTCTGATCTCCCATTTTATGTGCTTTGGTCTGTGTTTTTTTTTTTTTTTCTTAAGAAAAATCTAAAAGTATGGGTAGTTCACCCTGGTCTTGAACACCCTATGTAAACCAGGCTGGCCTTGAACTCGTGGTGATCCTCCTGCTTCAGTCTTATGAATGCTGGGATTACAGGTGTGTGCCACCATACCTGCCTGTGTTCAGTTTTTTTTCATTTATTCCTTTTTTTAGGTTCTACATGTAACTGAAAACACATGGTAGAAGCTATCACTTTTAGTTAATAGGTGTGGGGGCTCTGATGTCAAGTATACATATCACAATATTAAAAGCAAATTGGTAAAACTAAAGAAAACTTGTGAGTATAGTTATTAAGCTACCTAGAATAAAAAAATCAATGAGCTATCAAAGATTCAATATGATTCCAAAGATGTATCAAGGTTCTAAGATTGGCCTAAAGTAACATTTTTTATAACCTGAAAGGGTATAAAATTACACTATTAGATCAAAGGCATAATTACTTTGCCAGATAATTTGGTTAACACCAGATCAGACAAGGGCACTGATGAAAAAGAACCCACACCTTGTGTTTATTCGTTTATTATGGTGACCCTGAGGCAAGCTGTGTGAAAAAGGGTAGCCATGAACAATCCAGAATTTGTAATTCTGCTTGGAGAACAAATGTTGTCTGAGGGACCTAGTGATTCCAAGAAGGAGGTGGGGAATACTAATCATCTATGTGGTCTTTTTACACTGAACTGAATTTCAGCCTGCAGAAAAGGTAGATCTAAACAAAAGGACAAGTGCAACTTGAGTGTTAGTAGGGATCATGAGGCCTGTGTGGACTCCAGCAATGTCACTACCACTTTCTGATTGTTTATCAGGAAGGTGGGGGAAATGACATTACAAAAGATTAATTTGAACAATATTAAAAATAGAGGGCTCCTGATGAACTGAGAGAAAGAAGGTTTCTCATATAAGTTACTGAGACAATACATGAGTGTCAGTCACTTTCCCATCACTGGAACAAAATACACGACAGCTGCAACTTCCAGGCCTGAGGTTCAATTTGGCTTGCAGTTTTCAGAGGGTTCAGTCCCTGGCTTTGCTCCAAGACAGAAATGAGATAGCAGGAGCACATGGTGGAGGAAAGCTGCTCACCCCATGGCAGCCAGGAAGCAAAGAAGGGAGTGGAGGATGCAGAGACAGAAACACATCCTTTTAGGTCACGCCTCAAGCGACCCCCACCAGGCCACATCTCCCAGCAACAGATGCACTACTGAGCTTGTCAGTGGGATGAATTCACTGAGGAGTGTCATACTTCCATGAGCCAATCACCCTCTGAGAACATGAGACATTTGTGGTTCGTGTTAGAGATGAACTATGGCAACATTTGGAAAAAAAGAGAGATCTTTGTGAGAGTCCCAGAGGTGCTGACACTGCGCTAAGCTGGATGCTGCTACTGCCTCCATGTTACAGAGAAAAAATATTGAGGCTTAAAAAATTCAGGGCTCATAACTGGCAAGTAGCAGAAATCAGACTGAAATCTAAGGAAGGGCAAGGCAGTTTTAAATATTTAAGGGGAAGATAATATGAAAAAGGGACTTCTTGTTTTTGTCATTTGTAGCTCTAGAGAGCAGAAGTAAGAATTAATAGGAAATTGGAGTAAAAAGGTCAATTTCAGTGTATCACAAGGAAGGGCTTCATTGCTCTTACCCCAGAGAACAGTTGAACACAATGTTCTGTATTTATTTGTTAAATTTTGTTCACACGGGAGGTATGATGTAAGAGGTGCTTTAAGTCATTTTAAAATATAAATATTGTCAGTCTCATTTGCATTCATTTTTGTGTTATTGAAAATTATCACCTTTAATTGGCATGTATGGTCTAATTTTTGACACACATCTAAGATTGTAAGGGTGAGAAGCATATGTAGTATTTGAAAGCATGCATTTGTCATATATTTGTAACTTAGCCCAAATTGAATAAAATATGTTAATGATTTCTTGTTAGCATTAAGTATAGTTTTAACAGCAAAGTGATAAGAACTAACAGTTTCCAACTCAGTTAAGATACTGACCTCTTTAAAACCCACAGTGACATAATAGTTTCATCAGATGGAAGAACAAAGACAGTTCTTGTCCTATAATTATTTGTTAGTTGGATATATTATTTTTTAAACAAAATCCCCTTTATTCTCCATGCAAAATTTTTCTTATTTATTTACATTAAAGACCTTGGAGAATGGAAACTTTTTAAATTAAGCATGGCGTAACTTTAGAAAACAGAGACAAGAAGAATTCATATTTGATCCTGCTTGGCTAAGCAAAAATAGAATAGGTAGAAGCCATAAAATGAGATACAGCTTCCATCTCAAACAGTTTAATGTCCAGTACAAGCTCAATCAAATGAACCAACAACTAGTAAAGGATAGTACATTATGTATATATTGTAACAAAGTAAAGTTGAGTTAAGAGGGGAGAATGCTTTCTTCCTCTTTGAGGTGGGAAACAGATAAGGATTTGTTGAATGAATGACACTTGAAAAAGAGAGTGGGGTATTTACAGATTAAAAAACAAGGAGGGAAGATGTACCAGGCAGACAGATGATTAAAAGCAAGATGATAGACAAGTGTGAGTCAGTTCTGAGTAGATATGCCAGTTGGAGTGGAGCACAGGCATTTGAGGAGGTAAGAATAGGAGATAATACTGGAGATGCAGCTGATGCCAAGTATGGTGGGTCTCCTGCAGGCCAAGGCGTATGCACTTATTTTCATGGGTGATGAGAGGCCATTAATATGAACAGAATTGAGGAATGGTAGAATCAGAGGGCTGCCTGGTGTTCTGTGCAGATTGTGGAGTGCAAAATCTCACAGTGCCATTCATATAATGGACCTGTAGATTTCCATATATATTATGACTATGTTTCAGCCATTGTAAGTATATTACATAATGACAGGTCTCTTGACAGACGGAAGACAAGAGTCTTGAAGGTGGAGTGTATCATGGGGTTGTGGTAGCCTGTGGCAGTTTTGGTGTAGGTCTACAGATCATAAAGCAGAAGATAGAACCAAATAATACAGGGAGAGACTGGAGATTTGGCAATAGTTCACATAAAACCAGGAGCTTCGCTTAGAAAAGAGAGGCTGAAGAATCTATGCAGGAGGGGATGAAAAAGGGCACATGTGTGTCTTCAAAGATGGGTGACAAATAACGGTGGCAAATAGATCAAAAAGTGATAAGGGCAATCTACTGAACAAAGGGCAGAGACAAGGAGTTCAATTCTGACCACACACTGGAGCCAGAGGAGTTGGGTGAACATGCAGGTGGAAATATCCAGCAAAGAATGCTGGTCTGAAGGGCGTGGCAGGAGGCTGGCCGGAGTTGTGCACGTAGATATGATTACAGAGTCTCAGGGAGTGCATAACCGGAGAGCTGGTAGAGAGCGGTGAGCAGAACATTACTGGCATTAGAAGCAATCCTCTTTCTTATCACGTTGAACTCTCTGACACCAAAAGAATTAGGAATAAATCTTGCAAAAGAAGGCTGCCCTCTTAGTCATGCAGTTGGTGGATAGCTGGTTTCCTTTCCAGTTACTGCCAACCATCAAATGCAGTCAGAAAGCCAGCTTTTAAACATAAACATGTCATTTTTTCATTACAAGATTAGATAAGAGTGAGGGCAGGAAAGGTTTTCTGACCAAAGGCAGAGTCATTGATGACTTGGTAATGTTTTAATGGTGAAATGGAGGCACATAAATCAATTATAAATGCAATCAACTCTCCACTTATGAAAGAAAATAATGGCAAAACCCTCCTAAAAGCATTTTTATTTGGCCCTCTCATGCCATACACCTAATGTGGCTCCATATTTTCATTTCAGTGTTTTGCTGAATCTGATACTAAAATTAATTTACACTGCAGAAAAGCACATTAATGGTAAGCAAAGCTAGTCAAGGCGTGTTGTGGGTGGCAGAGAGCAACTCTGAGATGAAACTATTTGCCTTGTGTAAGCCTTGCATGAAGAATGAGGGTTTATTTTATGGCGATCTTAAGTTTCTCTTCTCATGTTTTAGACTGTCTGCAACAGATATCTGCTGGGATTAGTGCTGTCTTACTTACCTTGTTATGATGACCCCGGCAGCCCACAAGGTAAAGAAGTTCCACGAATTATATAGAAGTTGACTCTTAAATCTACTTTATCTCTTTTTGCTCATGGGTATGCCTCCCCCATTTTATGCAATTTTTATGGACATACGGGCCCAGTCTAAGCAGAGAGTCATAAAAATACTTTATATTTTTTTATCTTTAGGGAAGTTTAAAAAAAGCAATAGTCAGGTCATCTTCAGCATGTTATTAATGTATCTTTTAAAATCTCCACCATGACTACACTTTATTTATTTATTTTTTTTGACTTCTCAGGGAGACAGAAAAGTTGTATGTACGAGCATCTCCAATTTAGTAGGAAATATTTTGATATTATATCAGTCTATGACCTCATCATGATTATATTATTCTGATGACTTCATCTATATACAGTTTGATTATTATTGATATTTAATTTTGTAGCTGATATTCACATTGACATAGAATTATTTTTTCAAAGTATAGTAAGCTGTATTTAAATATGTTATTAGTATATTAGGATGATTAAATATTTTATTTGAACTTTTATCTACAAATAGAAATATGTAACTTACTAAAGAACAGTCAATGTAGATAAGTATTTCTAAGAGAAAAATCAAGGAAGAACACCTTGGATTTTCATAAATAGTATCTGGAGGATATAATATCTATGAATTTAATTGTACTTTTAAAAATCTAGTAGTGTGAAATAAATATTTTTTATTTTAAAGGAAGAAATACTAAAAATAATACAAAATTTCAAAAGAAGATAGTAGGATAGTGATAATGGTTAATACATTGCTTATTGCTATCTTCAAAGTAGTTGCTCTTATTACAAGATATAGGCATGAAAAATTGATCAAATTATATAAGTACAAAGCTCTCTTTTCAATGAACTAATAGAAATTAGTAGTACAGCTATCATCACTATCTTGTATATGTATTTATTTTTCATTTACCCTTCCTTCTTTTCCCCTTGCCCCATCCCAGTTTCTCTTTCCTTTTGAACAGTTTTTTTCCCATTTCCCACTATCTATTGCACATGTTGGATCTTATGTACTCTTTCAACTTCTTACACTAGGGAGACAATATGATGTCTACACATGTGAGACTGATTTATTTCACTTATGAGTAGTATGGTCTCAAGTTGCATCCACTTACCTATAAAAGTTTCAAGTTTATCCTTCTTTATAGCTGAGTAATACTCCACTGTATAAAAAATCACATCTCTTTTATTCCTTGGTTGATGGGCATTTGAGTTATTTCCAAGGTTTAGTTATTAAAAATTGTGCTGCTATAAACATGAGTACGCATGTATAGCTGTGGTATGATGTTTTCAATTCTTTTGGGAAAATGCCAAGAAGAGGAATAGCTGGACTGAGCAAGACCTCTAATCCTAGTTTTTTGAGGACTCTCCACACTGATTTCCCTCTGGAAATAAATCTACGTGAACAAAGTTATTATTATTTTGGTGGACTGGTTGCTTAAATATTATTTATATTTAGACAATCTCATTTTTTCTTCCATTTCAAAATTGTCTTATATTATTTCATATTTTTCTGTTTTATTGATTAAAGATGTGCCTAATCTTATATAACTTAAAAGAGAATGTATTCAACACAGCATTTCATAAATAATAGAAAGGTGTGAATTGGGTTTTCCCTTTGATATTGTGAATTTTCACTTAGTGAAACTAAGTGAACAAACCTGTGTACCAATATACACGTAAATATATATCACTTATATCCTTGAATTAGCAATATCCTGAACAGTATCTTGGCAGGAATATATATATATATGCATCCAGCTAATGCAGTTACTTGGCTAGTTTGTGATAAATATGTATTTATGGTCAGGTGGCAACTGCAAAAGTCAGTGTCTACAGGCCTAACATTTTTTGAATGTAAGACAAGATGAAAATTAAAAGAGTAAATTAAAGGTGGCTTAATGTGTCACTAAAGTGACCTGAAATGCATCTGGGAAAAAGGACATTATATTTGGTCCCCAAAGAGCCAATTTTAATCCAATTTTCATCTAGCATATTTCAAAAAACCCTTCTGCAATATTTGTTGATTCTTTTAAAGCTCATTTGAAAATACTTAGGACCTTCCCCATCCAGAGTAAGTCTGGACAGCAGAATACAGTATTAAAACCATTTTAGAAAAAAAAAAACAAAAAACAAAAAACAAAAAAAAAACCTTTTGAGGGTGAGTTTTGATTTTAGCTTTCCCCCAGGATATTGAGAAATCGCCTGGGAACAACCTGCATATTGTAGTGATGTTCCTCCAAACTTTCACTTGGCTCCTCCGGCATTCTTTTTGATTTTTTTTTTTTTTTTTTTTTTACTGATATCAGGTAAAACACAACACAACAAACCATCTGAACAAAAAGGATAGATTTGTAGAAAAATGCAATGTGAAACTGTCAATGCCAAGAGCAAATGCCTCAAAAATATGGTTTGGAGGGTAGGAGGATGGTGATGCCAAGAACACAAGAGGATTATGGTCTCTTGCTTTTCTTGGTTATAGCACATGACCTGAACTTTTCAGTCCAAACATGTTTTTGCTGCTGTTTTACTTTAGTAAAAACTACATGTGCAACTAAGTAGGAAGCTAAACCCAATGTGTAATTGTTATGGACTAAATCTGTCCTTCCCATATTCATATGTGGAAATCTCAACCCCTAGCAACCTCCAAAGGTGACTGGATCTAGTGGCAGGGCATGTAAGGTAAGTACAGAAGTAAAGAAAGCTGAGTGAGATTATCAGGCTGCTGCTCTATTCCCATTCGACTGATGTCCCTATAAGGAGAGGGGATTAGGAGATATCAGGGATGCCTGCCCAAAAGAAATTGGCCATGTAAGGGCACAGGGAGAGAGTGGGCGCCTACAAGTCAGGGACAGTGACCTCAGGAGAAAGTGAACCTGATAACACTCTGATCCTGGAGTTCTAATGTTCAGGATTGTGAGAAAAATATCAGTGTGTGGTATTTTGTTATGGAAGCTCTAGAAAACAAATACAATGATAACTAAGTAAGTACTAACGCTGAAGAAAAAGCATCAAGTCATTCAAATTTCTTCTAAGAACATATATTCTGTATTTAAACTACAGACCCTTGTGTATGTTACTGACAACATTTCTGGGCTCCGTTCACTGTTAAGTCTATTTAATATATAGCCACTGAACACTTACCCATCTGACTACTTCTTTCACTTCACTTTGACTGACTACTATTCCTTTCATCCTCCCAAAGACTGAATTTGAATTCTAGTTCTACTATTCTTTGTAAAATTATTGTCAAAACCATATAACATAGGGCTGGGGATGTAGCTCCGTGTGCAGGGTCCTGAGTTCGATCCGCAGTACCTAAGCCAAACCAAACCAAACCAAACAAATGAAAAAAACTGTGTAACATAAAATGTATTAATTTTACCAGTTACTTGTTTAGTGCTAAGTATGTTCACATTGTTAGAACATTTCCACCTTACAAAACTGAAACTCTACAACCATTGTCTTAGTTACTTTCTGATCACTAGAACACAACACCCAATACCCACAAATTAAAGGAGGGGGAGTTTATTTTGACCCAGTTTGTAGAGGGTTCAGTCCAAGGTAGGGCATCATGACAGAGGGGCATGGAAGAAGAGAAAAAGCTTACTGCATGGCGAAGTGGAGGGCAGTTCAGCAGGAGGGAGGGAGAGGGATCCTTCCAGGCCACACCCCAGTGAGCCATCTCCCAAAATCACATTTAGCTGTAAACCCATGAGTGGACAGATCCATTGCTGAGCATCAGTCACACACCCACAGTCCAAGCACCTCCCAAAACTCTACCTAGGAGCTCATGAGACTTTAGGGGACATCTAGGTATAAACCATAGCAGCTATTAACAACTTCCCTTTTCTCAAGCACTCGGCAAACACAATCCTAGTTTCTGTTTCTATAATTTTGATTGATTTAGATACTTCATATAAGTGAATTAACACAGGATTTATCTTCTTGTGACTAACTTATTTCATTTCACATAATGTCCTTAAGGTTCATCCATGCTGTAACATGAGGCAGTTTTTTTCTACATGTTAAGAACAAATAGTATCTCATTGTACATATGTACCACATTGCCTGTATTGAACCATTCATTTATCAACATACAGGTTGTTTCCACCTGCTAGTTATTGTGAATAATGCTGCTTTGAACGCAGATGAGGAAATATTTTTACAAGGTTCCCCTTTTAATGTTTTTGGATATAGACCCAGAGGAAAATAGATTGTACAGTAATTCAATTTTAAATGTTTTGAGGAACTCCTGTGCGTTTTTCATAGTGTCTGTACTATTTTATATTCTCATCAACAGTACATTAGAATTGCAGTTTCTGTCCATCCTGGCCAACACTTTGTTTCTTGTTTTGTATAATAGCTAATCAAATGAGTGTGATGTAATATATAACTGTGGTTTTGATGTGCATTTCTTTAATTATAAGTTGCAAATCTTTCATACACTTGGTGGCCATTTGTGTATCACTTTGGAAAAATGCTTAAGTTCTTTGCCCAGTTTTTCTCTAGATTATTTGTTTCTGTGTTTGACATTGTTGAAATCTTTTTATCTTTATAAATTTTGGTTTTTAACCCTTTATCAAACGTATGATTTGCAAATATTTTCTCTGTTTAGGTTGGTTTTTCATTCTGTGATTTTGTCTTTTGGTGCACAGATGTGCTTTGGTTTGATGTAGTCCCGTTTGTCAAAGTTTACTATTATTGAAGCTTTTTTCCTATGTTTTCTTTTTGGAATTTTATAGTTTAAGGTTTCATAATTAGGTCTTTCATTCATTTTGTGTTAATTTTTCTCTGTAGTGCAACATAGGGCCTAACTTCATTTTTTGCATGTGGATATCCACTTTTTCCCAGCACTATGTGTCAGATATACTATCCTTTCCCCATTGCATAGTCTTGGCACACTTGTGCTGTGGTTTGGGGGCTATTTTGCAAGGGAAACTATATAGTACAGGACAATTATTTTATAAGATTATTTATAATAGTTACCCAAAGAATCATATACAAGACAGCACAGGAAATCTGTTTACGCACTATAGACCAAGAATTCAGCTGAGGGCCTGGCTCCCACGATAATGGCCTGCATGAGTCCAGCTGAAGACCTAGAGCCCATAGCAATGACTCCCACAGATCCACCTGGAGGCCTAGGGCCCATGACAATGTCTTATGCAGGCCTGTTTCATGGATCTGCACTGGAAAGGCCTAAAGGTCAGTTGTGGAATCTAGAAAGTCTGTGCCAGTGGGATGAAGGATCTGTGCTAGCAGGCTGAGTGATCTGTGCTGGAGCCAGGAAGTGATACTCAAAGTAAGAACCAGAGCTCCCCTGAAGAGTACCACAGCCATTTTCAGCAACAGTGAGGTCCTGAGCTCTCTGATGATCAGGACAGTTCCCATCAGGAAAGCCAACGTGACAAGCTTCTCCAGGAGACTGAGTAGTACACCATCTTCCCCTTGGAGCCAGGAAGTGATGCTCAGAGTGAGGACCAGAGCTCCTCCAAAGTGAACTGAAGCCATTCTCAATGCCAACAAGGTCCCGAGCTCTTCGGAGGATGAAAACAGCTAAGTTCATCAGGAAAGCCAGCATGACAAGGTACCCCAAGAGAACCAGTAGCTCCTTACAGCTTTTCTCAGCTTCCAACAGGCTCCCAACAGCTTCTACCAGCTCCCAACAGCCTTGCTACTTCTTTTCCATTTCTGCCTCTTATGCTGCTGGCAACAGTCCTCAGGTGGGCCTCCCACACCCAGCACTATGCTTACTCAGTTCAGCTGGGTATTGTAAGTTGACCACCAGCTGTCAATCCACCACAATATATATGTAAGGATTTATTTCTTGGATTTCTATTCTATTCCATTGTTCTATATTTTTCTTTTTATGTCATTATGAGGCATTTTGATAACTGCAGTTTTGAAATATGTTTGAAATTTGCAAGTGTGAAACCTCTAGTTGACTTCTTTCTCAAAATTAATATTAATTTGTGCTCTTTGTGGTTCCTTATGAATTGTAAAGTTTTTTTTTCTGTTTCTGGAAATTAAGCCATTGGGCTTTTGATAGGCATTACCTTTAATATGTACATTATTTTTTATGTGGTGTAGACATCTTAATAGTATTAAGTCTTTGAACTCAGGAACATAAAATGCCCTTTTATTTGTGTCCTCTTTTATTTGTTTCATCAATGTTTTGCAGTGTTCAGAGTATAAGTGCTGGGCTGGGGATATAGTTCAGTGGCATAAGCGCCTGCTTGGCAAGTGCAAAGTCCTGAGTTCAATTCCCAGTACCAAAACAAAACAAAACAAAACAAAAAACCCAGAGTACAAGTATTTTACTTTCTTAATTAAATTTATTACTAGATATTTTATTATTTTGGTACTATCGTAAATAGCAGTGTTTTCTTAATTATCTTTTGAATTGCTAATTATTATCATATAATTTGTATGTGATTTTGTACCTTGCAACTTTCTGAATTCTTTTATTATTTTAACAGTTTTTTTTTATTAGACTGTTTAGGGTTTCTAAATACGAGTTCATCTTATCTGATAACAGTGAAAATATTTCCTTTCTTTTTACTTTATAGACACTTTTTATTTTATTTTATAGACACTTTTTATTTTTTTCTTGCCTAACAGACCAGGCTGGGAATTTCAGTGCTGTGCTACATAGAAATGAGGAGAACAGGCATCCCTGTCTGTTCCTGATTTCAAAGGAAAAGATCTGAGTCCTTCTCTACTGATTATGGTATTTACTGTGGTCTTTTTGTATGTGGTCTTTATTGCTTTGAGGTGGTTTCCTTCTGCTCCTAATTTGTTGAGTGTTTTTTATTATGAATGGGCTTTGAAATGTTTTGCATCAATTGTGATTATAATGTGTTTTTTGTTTTTCATTTGGTTGATGTAAGATACTATATTGATTGATTTTTGTGTATTGAATCATTCTTTTAATTTGAGAATAAATTATATTTTGTCAAATTGCACTGTCTTTTTAATGTGCTGTTCAACGTGGTTTTCTATCAGGTTTTGGAAGATTTTTGTGCTATATTCATCAGATATAATATTTTATGGTTTTCTCCTTGTAGTACAGTTATCTGTTTTTTGTGTAAAGCTGGTGTCATGAAATGAGTTCACAAGCTGTCTTCGCCTGTTTTGCATTGCTATCACAGAATATCTGATATGATGAAGTTTATGTTGGCTCATGGCCTTAGAGGCTGAAATCTCTATTAGCAAACACAACCTTTTCTATCTGAGACCTTATTGTCTACTAAGGGTCTTGAGGATGCATTAAAGCATGGCACAAGGCATCATATGGTAGGACAAGAAGCAAGAGATCAGGTGGTGGGGGTGCTGGGAAGGATCGCTCTTCTGTAGCCACCCACTCTCACAAGAATTAATCCACTGTGACACCCAACCCAGTGGGAGACTGTCTTAGTTACTTTTATCATTGTTACTTTTCTCATTTCCACCTAAAGTTAAAGGAGGAAAGGTTTATTGTAGCTCACAGTTTGTGGAAGTTTCAGTTCATGGTTGGCTGCCTCCAAGGCAGGATGGCATGGCAGAGGGGCATCACAGAGGAGAAACAGTTCATGGCAGGCAGAAGCCACATATCCTGTTTTTGTCCATTATATTATATCCAGTATACCCATCCTTGATGTGGGTAGCACTCACAGCTAGGGTGGGGAACCTTTAATTGTAGCATTGAACCATGAATCAGTACTACCGTCATACCCTTAATCCAGCATCACACATGCTAGATCCAGCCACCTCTGAAAAGTCTATGACCATGTGAGCCTTTGGAGTCACATGTAGATATAAGTCATAACAGAGATAACAGAGACCTCAGTCCATTCACAGGTGTGGTCCTGACCCAATCACTTCCATGAGGTCTTTTGTCATAAAGATTCTACCACCTTTCAATGTCACCACACTGGGAACTAAACTTCTGTGAACTTTAATGGATGAACCATATCCAACCCATACCGAGAATTTCTTCTTCAATTTTTGTAAGAGTTTGAGGAGGATTTGTCTCAGTTAATCTTTAAGTGTTTGGCAGTATTATACAGTGAAATAATTTGATCCTAGCCTTTTTTGCTTGATTTTGTTGCTATTCCAGTCTTCTTACTAGCTCTAAGTCTGTTCAGACTTTTTATTTCTTTATGCTTTAGTAATGGTAGGTTGTGTGTTTGTGCATTTCTTCTAGGTTGTCCAAGTTTTTGATGTACAGTTGCTTACAGCATTCTTATGTATGCCTTTTTATTTCTATGGCACAAGTCATAATGTTCCCTCTTCCTTTTTTTTTTTTCTTTTTCTTTTTTTTTCCCCCCCCTCTGGTACTGGGAATCAAACTCACAATCTTGTGCTTGCCGGGGAGGCACTATGCTGCTGAGCTAAATCCCCAGCCCCAATGTTTGCTTTTCATTTCTGATTTTAGTTGTCTCCTTTATCTCTGTTTTTTCCTTAATGTGTCTGAGGATTTGTCAATTTTGTTGATTTTTTTGAAAAATCCATTCTTTAATTTGAGAGAACATCTGAACTCTTGGAGTTTTGTCACATTTGTAAATTAGTATGTTCATAGTGGATGCAAATGGCATGTTGCTGTTTCCTACTTATATTATTTCATTCAAGTTTTTATTGTCACATAGTTGGTGCTTAATAAATATCATTAGTTTATTCTTAAATAAGTAAAAAATTTTCTCCCTCTGAAAATCATAAATCCCTTTCTCATTCTTTTTGAAAATAATCACAAATTCTAAGCATCATACTTATTATCAACATTGACTTAAGAAATATGAATCTTGTTTCTCTTTTATCTCATATTATTCGTGTATAATATTCCTCTTGATTTTATGGCCTTTCTCTGTACATGTTTAACTCAGTATGGATAGATTATTTCAATCAGCCTTTCATTATTCATTTCCTGGTAGATCTCCATGGGTTGATCTTTCTCTAGGAGACTTTTTCTTAAGGTAAATGCTTTCCTGACTACTTTCCATTTAGAGGAATAATTCCAGAGTTGTGGGTTTACTATGAGGCAATACTTTGGAATAACTATATTTTAAATTTTAAAGAACTTATATAAAGTAAAATTTTATTCATTATCTGTGAACCTACTTCTAATAGATGTGCTTTCAATTTTAGGGATGGAGGGACTACAGTTTTCATTTTCTGGATTTCGTTTCATGTGTGTTGGTTGAGAAGGCTCTTATTTAATTTAATATAACATGATTTATAACCAGCTTGATTAAATATAACTGAGTTTTTATTTTGAGTTGATTAAGCTTTCTAAAAACAATTATAGGCATGAATAATGTGTATTAAATTTTTTCCTATTAAATCCTAACCCCAAAGCATAAAGTTTGGCTTTATGAGCAATGGAAAAATCCTTTGATTCCCCTGATGGAAAATTATATACAGTGCACTCTGCTGGCATTGTTATTAACCTCTGATTGTTCTGTGAATCATGGAGAATAAAGCACTTACCTTTGGAGGGAGAAAAATGGGATCTGGAGGTAAAGAAAGAAAAGGGCATTATTGCCCTATTTAAAAGTTGTACAAATAAATTATAAAACTATTAGAAAATTCAGCATCTTCTATCTTGGATCTTATCATCCAGTTTAAAGCTATTCAAGGGAAATATTGTAGGCATTTGATTGAGAATGGTAGCAATCAGCTTTTGTTGTGTCAACTAACAACCTCCAAGTTAACAGGCTTATGTAATCAATATTAATTTCTTGCTCAGTTACATGACAGCAGTAGGTGGGCTGTGGTTCTGTTGGTCTCACTGTATGTTCACCGGGGTTCTACCTACTGAGACTTGGCTGGTGAACACCCACTAACTGGAGCATACTCTTTGAATGTGGAAGAGAGTTCAGGGGAAGTAAATATGCTACAAAAGCACGTTAGATACTTATGTCCCATTGGTCAAAACAGGTCACAAGGCCAACTCTAAATCAGTGGGGCCAGGATGTAAACTCTGCCTCTAGGAAGGCATAGCAAGCATTGGACAGGTATAAATAATCATGACCGTGATTCATTCTAGCCAAACTGTCTTGGAAGCACCCTGGACACTTTCTATGTAAAATATCGATTCAGAACAGAAGTAAATTATTTCTAAGAGAATTTTAGAAACACAAGAGATTTTCTTTTTTAGTTGAGTCCTTTATTCAAAATGCTACTGTGTTTTGAAGGCAGAAAGTACAGTGATTAAAGTGAGCTCTGGAACCCGGTGTTCTAGCTACTGCTCTCTACCTCTTTACTTCCTGCTATGTTTTCTCGAAAGATCTCTGAGAGGATTTGGCAAAAGATGACTTGAGAATCATCAGTACAGCATTTCTCAGTACAGGCTCCCCTGATGTTAAAGAGTACGAGATTACAAAAAAATGTAAAATGTACTGGGTGGGTTGAATAAAGTGATGCAGAGCTGCAGGAATCTCAGAAACTTTATGGAGTCAATGTTTCTTGTGAACCCCTGAGAAAGGAACATAAATCTCAAAATTGCCTGAACTTTTTAGGAGAAATTTAGTGTTTTGAAACACATCTTTAAAAAGTCTACAATAGGCAACTCATTTTTTTTATTAAAAAAATACATATATATATATATATCAGCAGAGACTCAAAATAGGACAGTTGATTAAGTTTTTCTCATCTAGTTAGTTGAAGAGATAAGATTACAATTTAGGCCTCCTGGTTCTCTCTCCAGGAGTCTTTGGTCTTGGTACTGAATGTGTTCCTATGACCTACACATACTTTGACAGTAATGTAAGGGTTCACAAGAATATTTTAACCTTTGAGAACAATAGGGCTGCTCAATGCTTTTGTTAGGATCCAGTAGGAAAGAAACTGAGTGACTATGAGTAACCAGCTTCACAAAATGAATGAAGGATTGTATAATCTGTAGTGAAGCAAGCACTGGGCTAAACCACATTAACAAATGCTCAGCCTTTTCCCCTGCTCTGTTTAATTTAAGGCACCATTCATGCTGAAAATAATGGATGCAAGAAACTGTCATTTTCTGTAACACACAAAGGGGAGTGCTTGTTTTCTTTTGTTCACAAGTAAATGGCTCTTGTGAGACTGTAATTTGGGTCAGAGTTTAGTGTTTTGCAAGGTTCTAGAAAAGTCATGATATACCAGTGGAAGATAAATTTGACCCTAATTTTTATTGATAGCTTCATAGCTATTACACATTTGCAGAGGAAGTAACTGCCAATTAAAATATTTGTCATCAATTTTACATATTTAAGGACAATCCATGATGTTAATTGGTGGCTGGGGATAGAAGAACTTTGCCATTATAAAACTATCTATCATATGAAAATGCAAAATTCGTGTGTATCAAGATCTAAAAATGTGTTGGTAAATGGAAAAGTATCCAAAACAATAAGGATGAACACTTAGAAGAAGTTGTTTCATGTTCCAAAATATCCGTGAAATTAAAAAAGGTAGAGAAAAGATCAGCAAAATGGATCATAAAAAGGATCCCTCTTAGGTTGTTTCATTAAAATTGAATAAGCACAACTTCATATTTTCCTCCATTGTTTTTAAGGAATAAGCACCATACTTTTGTTTTAATTGCTAGTTGGAAAGAGGCCACGACAGTTTTTAAATTTTTATTACTGCTTGCCGTAGGCATCAGTGATTGAAATGTCAAGAGAACAAGGATAAGACCTACCAAATGCTTGTAAATAGAGACCAAAGGGAAGATAAAGCTATAACAGAGTACACATTATAGGATGGCACAGTGCTTGTTTTCTTCCCTTGTGTTCCTCTTTTTAATCTTGCTTAGCACAATTAGGCAGACAAAAACTGTTTTTTTCCTTGTATTTGTGGTAGAAATCATAGCAGCAGACAGTAACTGTCTCAGGGTCACCGTATAGATGCGGAGAGTGATTTTTGAAGTGTACACTTAAGGTGAAATTTTGTTTTAGGTAAGTACAATGATCTTTGATCTTACTCCATTTCATGTACCTCTTGGGTATTTTTCCTGTTATTTAAAATAATTAAATGTTTGGAGCTGTCTTATCAATTAATTTTCAATTTTGTACAAGTTGCTCTAAACGTCCCTTTGAAGAATTTGTTCTAATATCCCCCATAAAAGGTATCTATATTTTCTGAACTTAATTTTTCCTCTTCAAACTAAAAAAAAATTTAAAATAACAAAAAACCCTAACTGAACATTTTTAACTGATCTCTACCATACAAACAGAAAAGTTTGTAAAAATTATAAATATACACCAAGTAAATTTTCAGAAATTGAGCATACCACATAACCAACACATCAGAGGATCCCTTTAAATTCCTTCCTAGATGCTCACAAGCTTTTGTGAAAAACCAAATTTGGGAGCCTCACTTCAAAGTTTATAATTTTCACTCTCCTTTGAGAAATGACAGCATTGAAAAAAGACTGTGTAGACAAAGATTGGATGTGGCTGCTGCTTCTGAAAATACTTGCAATGATTTTGATATTTTCCCTGGGACTAGGGACATCCTCTAGAGCTCAGAATCTTTTTAAAATTGGGTACCTCAAGTGTGAGCATAGGAGCTTATTTGAGCTTCTTTGCTCATGTTTCAGTGGTTATGTTAAAACAGCATAAGGAATAATCTGGATTAAATATTCCATTTTTAGAAGTATATATATATCTATTTATTAGAAGCATATATGTATAGAAGGGTATACATGTAGATGTAGAACCTAGGACCTTCTCTTCCCTCTTTCTCTTCTGGGTAACTAATGTTTCTGGGAAGTATTAGCTGATATCTTATATAAGAAGAGGCTTTTAAGAATCCAGGAGTGATGTGTCATATTTCATAATGAGAGCAACTTTTTAAAATGTAGACTTTAGTTTGCCATTAGCCAGTGTACCTAATAATCCCATACAATGTGTCTGTGTAATTATTTCATACATAATATCCATATATTAATAATATATGATAAAAAAATTTAGATTTGTATGTAAAAATGTTAGAGAAGAATTAGTAATATTTTCCTGCATTCCTTAATCTAATTTCCTTGGAGAGGTCCTTTTTTTATCTTCAAATGTAAAGTTCTCTAATCTTATTTTCTCTCTCAGAGCAATAACCCTGTTCTTTTTCTTTATAATACTTACAATAGTGTAGAAAGATTGTGGATTTATTATTTCATATAAACTTTCCCAGTAGCTTCAAGCTCACAGGTTAGGTTAGAGAAGTGACTGTTATGTCCATGGGTATATCGATAGTGCTAATCATATGGTATGAGTTCAGTGTTATTTGTGACATAAACGGATGCTTGAATAAGATGGGCATGCTATTAAAAAAGGAACACTGCAATTACCGGCTGTGGGCAACGGCACTGTGAAGGATAGTTTTCTGAGTGTACACGCTGGTCTGCTTGCTAGCTTCCCTTCTCATCTCAGCGTCCTCCTCTCTCTGTGTGACAAGGGCCACCTGCCCTTCATTCCACCACAACCTGAGGTCCTTCACTCACCCCCTTGAGTCTGAGCTTTAGGATTCCTTCCCTTTCTTCCCTCTGGCTGTGCCCTTGAGGTCTGTTAGAGACCTAGGCCTCAGTCTTTTCCCTCAGAATTTCCTTTCAGTTACTAGGAGCTGGAAGATTACAGATATGCTGACTAGAACCTCTCTCTGATTAGCTTCTTCCATTTTCCTCACAATGACAATACTAGCATTTTTGTTTGGAAGCCAGAATGCAAGAAAGTTATAATGTCTCTTCCATCATAATGAAGTTTCAAAACCCGAATTCCCCTCAGCTTGCAAAGCTACTCTTCGTAGCTCTGGATAGTGAGGTTGGAGCCTGCCCTTAAGCCCTTGTTGGGTGCTAAGGAGCTGTTTTCCGCTTGTTGACCTCTTTAATGCTAGTCATCGGCCTCTGAACTTCAAGAATGACTTTCGCCCTTACTGGATTTTTTATGAATGCTCAGCTTCTCCAATGGATTAGGATCAGATTCCTGAGTGTGAGCTACTTACAACTTTGGTTGCAGTACTGCCTTGGCTGTCGTATCAGTCATTTTTTGTATTCACAACTGGTTTTTCCCACCTTTGGACAGTTCTAGCTCCAAATTATGGCCCTTATATCTCTGCCTTTTGGGCAGAGTGGTGTCCAGGGACATGACATTTATGGTAGTCATATATTGTATTCTTCACCTCTGAAACCCACTCATGATCTATTATAATAGGAAAACACTCCAAACTCATTTATATCAAAATAATGTACCTTTCAGTTTAAGAGATTATAATTTTCATTGGTACCTGCATTTTGACATGGGTGAAATCTTTGTACCATCAAAATGGAACTCTGGTGGTGGAAATATAGGCCTCTGCTTATAAATGAGAGGTTGTTTTCCAGGGCCCATGACCTTTCTGTTATTGCTGAAATGCTCTGTGAGGGGCACGCCTCCACAGCAAAGGCTAAGGTACTCTGGGGTTGTGACATTCGCTCTATTTTTTTTTTTTTCAGTATTGTAAGAGGTTGATAAGGGCTTGTGTTTTTAGATCCCTTTAAGAGAGGAGTTGTATTAGTTTATGATTGCCTAGTTGAATATAAAAGCCAATCCTCCAGAGAAAGTTGACAATAAAGATTAAGTAAGCATGTGTGAGCTAGCAGAAGGAACATATAAGGGAGAGTCAGGTCTTACAGACTCAGGCAGGACATTTTGTTACAATCAACTGATCATAGAGTAGTTATTTGAAGGAAACACTGTGTGTAAGTTATTTCATCTATTAAAGAGGTTATTACAAATTTTAAGAAATTTCTTCTAAGAAAACATTTGGTTATGTTTGTCTTATCTTTCTTAGGGCAACCCTGGGATGTGATCTGCTGTTGTTCGATGCCCGGGCCAGGTTTCTCAGAAGGCCCAGTAGTCAACTGTGGTGCAGCTTCACATGCTACTTGCTTGCTGCTCAGAGCAGCGTCACAGAGGCTAACAAGGGCCGATAGAGTAAGCAACCTCAGGAGAAAAAGAGATGTACAGTGGTAGGGTAAAACCAAAACCTCTGGTCAGAGGGTAATTTAATAAAATTATTAACATATTGTGCAAAATTCATCATAGGAAACAGGGTAGACATTGTTGGTTATTTTCTCCAGCAAACATTCCAGTCACTTTGGACACATTCACCATAGAAGCTGCAAAACCTACATACTAATTTTGGTAGCTTCTCTGAAAGCCAGGGAGGTAACATTTCCAGGTTATGAAATCTTAGGGAAGTACTAGAGCATTCCATTGTGATGATGGGAAATACGAAGCCATCTGTGAGCATGAGTCCTCAAACATGAGAAGAATGTCAGATAATTGAAGAAAGACGTGACCCTGGTTAGCGATGAGTCACAGAGCCTAGCTATGCAGCCAGTTACCATCAGCTTTCTACTAATAGGGGTTCTGATGTTATCACCCAAGTAATTCTGGTCCTTGTTACTAAAAGAACAGTTGAGTACTATTATGGGCCATAAATGTCACACAATTACACTGAGTATCATCCTCAAAATGTTGTGAGCTAAGTATTATGTATGAATGAAGAAAAAGATAACTGGGAAAGATGAATGCATCTGCTCTTTTGTGATCTTTCCCATATTAGACCTAGAATTCAAAAGTTAAGTTGTTGGATCTTGTAACATGATGTTGATGAGTACTTTGCTGGAATTCATACAAGCTTACACCCGCTTTGAAGTTCAAAAGCTGTAGAGTATCCATCTTTAGATTATTTCCTCCCCAAATGGTCCCATGGCAAGATTGTCCATATTTATTATATTTATAACTTTCAAAAGAAAATACTCTCAAACTGCAGAAAAATGTACAGTACAGGAATGATGACCTAGATTAGGAATTTATTTTATGTACCAGAAAATGAACAGAAATAATTGGTAGGTGTTTGTTCATAATTGCAAGTACTTTTGGAGAAAAGCATAGGTGAGAGTAGCTTCAGAAGTTGAGGAAGCAGAGAATTTGTCCTGTTTTATCTGCAGTGTTTGTTCCTAAACCACTCAATGCAAGCACACAATAACGTTGATCCATAGAATCCTGGTAATTAACCTTCCCTCCCTCTTTTCCTGCTTTCCTTCCTTCTGGGATGAAACCCGGAGAGAACTGAGCTATGTTCACAGCCTGCCTGCTTGCCTTCCTGCCTGCCCTCTTTCTCTGTTTTTTTTTCTCTCTTTTTCTCTCTCCCTCCCTCCCTCTTTCTCTCTCGCTTTCTTTCTTTCACTCTGAGGTAGAGTCTCACTAGGTTGCTCTGGCTGGCCTTGAATTTGTGGTCCTTCTTCCTTAGTTTCTTGAGTAATTGGGAATTGCAGGCATAATTACAGGAGGAATTACATGCCAGGTACTAATTAACATTTCTGTCATCTTATTATTACTTTGTGCTTAGTTCCTTTAGTTCCTTTTTTTCTAGTCATTCATAAAATATACATTAGATTATTGTGAGCTACAGTGCCTCACTGTGCTATGGACTAGAATTTGTTTCTGCTAACTGTGTTTTGATATGCACCATCCAATCTCCTTCACACCCCACCCCAAACATTCCCAGCCTCTGTAATCACTATTATACATTTTGATCAACTTCGGTGCCTCTTAGTGATATAGGTTTGAAGAGCAGAATGAAAGCATAGGGTTAAACCCGAGGAGGCAAAACTCAAGAGAGTACAGTGCTTGTGTTCCACTCCATTTGGCAGGGGCCTTTAATGTCCGTGGATGCAAATGGCCATCAGATAAATGTTAAAGGCTGCCTTTTCCTTCATGGGTTGAAGCAGTAAACTTTTTAAACACCACAGAAAATCAAGTTTGTCTCTGACTCTTCTTAGAGTCAGTAATGGTTTGTACTTGTTTTGTACTGTGGATAAAAAGCAAGCAGCATCATCTCTGCCTCGAATCTATTCCCATGTTTGCACATAACCTATTTTAAGGAGCTTTTGCTTTTCCCTCCACTTACCATTCTGTTTAAAAATATGACTTGAAAACTAAAATTAGAACTTAAGGAAGTGATCTAACTGGATGTGTGAGGAAGGGAGGGTGTAACTTGGGTGTTAGGGAGATAGGATATCTCTGGGAACATTTCATCCAGAATATTTTATTTCTATATCTAAGAATGATTGGCATAAAACTTTAAATATTTAAAATACTGCAATTAAAAAAGATAAAAAATTAAAATAGCCCAATTTTCCTTAAAAAATCAATAGCAAAGGAGGAGACTACAAAAATATATGTAGATTACATTATGCATTATTGAATAATTAATGGATCACAGAAGAAATCAGGGAAGAAGCTAAAGCCCTGGAATCAAATGACAGTGGAAACACAACATACTGAAAAACATATGGCACACAATGTAAACAGTTTGAAGAGGGAAGTTTATAGTTGTAAATCCACACATTAAAAGACGAAGCAATGCCAAATAAATAAATTAATCATGCGTCTCTGTCCTAGAAAAGCAACAATCTAAACCCAAAACTAGTAGAAGGAAGGAAGTTATAAAGATCAATGTAGAAATTAATAAAATTGAGACTAAAGACCACAATACAAAGGATCAATGAATCAAATAATTAAATATTTGGAGGGATAAACAATATTGACAAGCCCTTACCCAGACTTACCAGAAGAAGGAACAGAAAAACCATCTTAATGAAATAAAATGTAAAAGGTGAAATCCTAATGAATACTGCTGTAATGCAGAGGATGACAGGAAACTATGTCAAAACTTATATTTCAATAAATTGGAGACCCTAGAAGAAATGGAGACATACCTAGATTCATATAAGTTGCCAAAATTGAGCCAAGAAGATACAAATCCTTGAATACAGCAACGACAAGCATGGGAATGATAGCAATAAAGACATTACTATGAAGATAGGCCGAGGACCTGATGGATTCACTGGAGAATTCTACCACAATTTCAGGGAACACCTAGCTAATCCCCCTCAAACTGTTCTATGAAATGAAAAGGGAAGTAGTGTTAAACCCATTTCAGGAAACTGGCATTACCCTTGTAACAAAACTAGACAAAGATATAACAAAAAAGAAAAGTATAGATCAATTTTCTTAATGAATATAGATGCAAAAATCTTCAAGAAGATACTGGGAAACAGAATGCAACAAATCATTACAAAGATTGTACATTATGACGAAGTTGACTTCATTTTAAGGATGCAAGGATTATTCAACATACAGAAGTTAATGTAATAGATCACATAAACAGAACCAAGGACCCAAATTGTATGACCATCTCAACAAATGTAGAAGATGCCTTTGATGAAATTCAATTTATGATAAAAACCTATTTTCTAGAAGAAAATAAATATAGAGTACCTTACATCAATCTGATAAAAGTCATTTATGACAAACTGAGTGCTAACATCTTATTAAATGCACAAAATCTGAAAGCATTTCTTGTATAACCAGGAACAATACAAAGATGTCCACTCTCATCACTCCTATTCAATATAATACTTGAAACATCAGCAAGAGCAATCAGGCAAGAGAAAGAAATAAGAAATTGGAGTGGGCAAGGGAGAAAACAAATGACATGATCATATATATATATAAATGTATATATATGTGTGTATATATATATGACCCCCCCAAAGACTCAGAACTTGTAAACAAATTCAGTACAGTACTGGATAAAAAAATCAATACACAAAAATCAATAGTGTTCTTATACATCAACAATGAACCCACCAAGAAAGAAATCAGGAAAACAGTCCCATTTATAATATCTTCAAAATTAAATATCTAGAGATTAACCTAACTAAGGAAGTGAAGGATCTCCATAATGAAAGCTGTAGTACTGTGGGAAAAGAGACTGATGACACTAGAAAATGGAAAGACTTCTTTTGTTCTTGGATATGTAGAACCAATATTGACAAAGTGCCCACCCTTCCAAAACTGATGTATAGACTTATTGCAATTCCAGTTAAAATACATACTAGTAAAATTCCTCATAGACGTATAGAAAACCTATATGGAACCAGAAGAGACTTTGAACAGCACAAGCACTCCTGGATAAGGAGAGCAAAGTACAAGGCATCATAATCGAGAATTTCAAGTTATGTTACAAAGGTACAGGGATAAAATCAATATTGACATGCAAATCAGTAGAACAGAATCGAGGATTCAGGAACAATATTAGACACATTCACCTATCTGATCTTTGACACAGGGGCCAAAAACATCGACTGGAGTAAAGATAGCCTCTTTAACAAATGTTGCTGGGAAAATGCGTGTGCATCCAGAGGAATGAATCTAGACCAATGTATCTCTTTCCCTAGACTAAAATAAAATCAAAATGGATCAAAGACTTAGATTTAAAATATAAGCACTGAATCTGTTGGAAGAAAAAAATAGAACTCTTCAAGACAGGGCTAGGTAAGGACTTTCTGAGCAGCACCCCACTTGCACAGGAACAATGAGATTATGTCAAATTAAAAAGCTTCTGAATGGGAAAGGAAACAAATTGAGTGAAAGGATGACTACAGAGTGGGAAAAGTCCTTCTATCAGCTACTCCTTGGACAGAGAATTAATATCTAGAATGTACAAGAACTCAAAAGTTTAGAGCCCCTCAAGTAAAAGACCCAGTAAAAATGGGAAATTTAAAATGAATAGACATTTCTCAAAAGAAGAAATACAAATAGCCAATAGGTACATGAAAAAAATGTTCAGTCCAGCAACTCTGGCCATTAAAAAAAGCAAATTAAAGTGACAACAAGATTGCCATCTTACTCCAGAAAGACTGACTATCACCAAGAATTTAAAAAAAACAACAAATGCTTGCAAGGTTGTGGAGAAAAAGGAACCCTTCTATATTGTTGGTGACAATGTGAATTAGTACAACCATTATAGAAATCAGTGTTGGGACTTAAAAAAAAAACTACAAATAGAAATTCCATTTGAACTCACTCTATTCCTTCTGGTTACCTTCTCCAAAGAGTTAAAGACATTATATTACAGTGATACATGCACATCTATGTTTATAGCAACACAATTTGTCATAGTTAAATTATGGAAGTAGCCTACATCCCACTCACAGATGAATGAATAAAGAAAATGTGACATATCTATTTATCATCTACCTATCTATCTATCTACCTACCTATCTATCATCTCTCTATCTATCTGCGTGGATGGTATGGAGCACTACTTAGCCACAGAGAAGGATAGATTTGAATCATGTGTAGGAAAGTGGATGGACCTTTTGAGATTTTAATATTAAGTGAAACAAATCAGACACAGAAAGTTTAATATCATATAATTTCTCTTATATGAGAAACTCAAAGTATAAAATATTAAAAAAATAAAGATTATAGGCAATAAGGAGACAACTTTGTGGAGCTGGGGAAGGATCTGGAGATGAGAGGGGAACAGAAAGTTAAAAGGATCGAGAAGCCATATCTATATGTAGCAGTACCCCATGAGGAATGTATATCATTATATTGCAAGCATATACTCATAAAAGCATTTAAAAATGAAGTATTGAGAATTATGTTCTAGGGCCAGGGAGATAGCTCAGTTGCACAGCACCTGCCTTGGCAAGCACAAGGTCCTGAGTTCAATTCTTGGTACCAAAAAAAAAAAAAAAGAATTATGTTCTAAATTAAATTAATTTTCTTTCTATTTATTGGAATATGGTGCAAAAATGAAGTATTACCACTTGATTTGGTTTAAACATTTGCTGTCTTCCTTTACTTAAAATTTCTTATCTACAGGATGAACATTATAATTAAATTATCTGCCATGCTCCTTTTAGTTAATATCATTATCTTGACTTTGATAAATATGCTTTGCCCTCCAAACAAATGCTTTTTAATTAAATGTACTTAATGATGTTATAGGACATCATTAGAAAATTTTTTTACATAATTTAAGTGAGTGGGTGGCAAATGATTTTAAATACTCCTCACATGCTTTTCAAGGAGTAGCTTTTGAAAAATGATCTTTAAATGAAACAAAGAACCTAATTGCTTAAACTGAGTCAGAAATATAAATTTGTGACTCAATTTAAGTCTGGCTGAAATGTACAGGTACTTTTCTTTACAGAAGGGCATGTGATAGCTGTCCTTAATAGTTATCTTTTCAATTTTGAATTAGAAAAGTTTTAAAATATACATATCCAATTTTTACAAGTAACTAGTTTCAGTGAAAATTTCTTAAATACAAATAATTATAAATATACATATCTATCTTTTTCTTGAAAACATTTGAGAGTTCATTGTTCATATAACATAGTAAGTTATGTCATTTACAAGTTATACAATGTAGTTCTCATGCAGTCTGTAGTCTCAATAATTTTTATTAACATTTAAGAGATATCATTGCAGAGATGAAGAAATTTGATACTTTAGTGGTTGAAATTCTGCATGTGTAACTATGAATAAAATATTTTATCCAAGTAAAGAGATAAGAGAATCTGAAATTTTTATTAAAATTTGGTCTTTAAAGGGTCATGCCTATTTTAGTTTACTTAGGTTAAATTTTATTCTAACTTTTTTTTCTATTAAGTTTTAAATTTTTTTTTATTTTAAAGAGAGCAGTAAACAAAAAAGGAACAATAACAAAATACCAACATCACAGACAAAAACAAAACAAAGCAAAAGCATTAAAAATGATACAGAATTTCAAACCAAGTGATAGGCGTTAACAATGGTTGTATTACATATTGTTATCTTCAACAAAGTTGCTCATATTACCAGATGTAAGAGTGCATGACTGATCAAACCATTAAAGAGAATAAAAAAAAATTTAAATAACCCATTAAAGATGATACAGAGTTTCACTAGACAAGATTGTAGGAATTCAAAAATTGTTGTTATTTTGCATATTGTTGTCTTCAAATCAGTTGATAATATGGAAGAGAAAGAAACTGCTCAAAGGAAGGAACAACTGAATGAGGGATAGAAGAAAAAGAAAGGAAGAAGGAAGGCTCCCCCTCTCTCTCTATATATATAATCTATCTATCTATCTACCTACCTATCTATCTATCTATCTAGGATAGCTGGGATAACATGCTGATGACTGGTGGTTTATTTAAAGGAACAGTTAATGCTTAATTTTTTTTTTACTTTGATCAATTTTGCATACTTGCATCTTTTCTAACTTCTTTGACTTTTTGTTGGACTAACTTCATGAAGAACATTTCATTAAAAATGCTTTTTATGCATTTACAGACTTAAACATTGGCCATTTTTCTTGAAAGTCACTGGAATTTCATTTCACAAATCTTCTGTTCAGGCAAGGGACTGTGATAGCTGCATTTTGCACAACTGTCCAGAATCAGCCCTAGCATTAGTACTTCGCCTCTGTGGGACATCTGCCGGTGTTCCCTGAACAATTGGAGTTGCCATCCAATGAATATTGTGCGGTGAATATTGTGGGTTTTCAAAAGCGGGAGCCAGTTCCCTTACTGTCTGCACTGTTACTCTCACTTCCCTCCGGTGGGTGACTGCACTGGGAAGTGTCACTGCTCCACAGCCAGCCTTGAAAGTTTAAGTCAAAGAAGCTTCCAAAGAAGAGTCTTCTTTTCTCCATGTATTGTATTAAATTTGTTTAACTTGCTCTTTGCCTTTTCTTTAGCCTTGGCTCTGCTGTTTATAGATCTTACCACCGTTAAACTTTGAAAAATGGCAATAAATTAGTTAAATTTATGAGTTCCTGAGATCACTTGAATTCACACATTCTGGCTCCAAGAGAGAAAAAGGCTTTTTACTATTCTACAGTAGTACATAGTAAAATCTTTCATTACGTGTTTGTCCTGTTATTTGTATGTTCTCCTAACTGGTTTCTAGCAGGTAGCTAAGCTATATTACTTTAGTTTAGGAATTGTTTTTCCTTCGTGGACAACACAAGGCATTCTGTTTCTCCACGTATTTGTTCAATGAATTAGGTGCATATCTATGCTGGCTGGTTTCCAGTACATTCTAGAAAATGCTATCTTTAACTTCTGATTGTCTGTTTTCCCTTAAAGAGAATTAAATATTCAGTTGGTTATTAAGACTGCTTCTTAAAAATTGATGTAGCCAAACAACTGGCGAAATTTGAATGTGGATTTAGGTAAGCACATCAATGTCAAATTTTCTAAAATTTTCATGAATTCTGAATGAGTTGTTCATGGTACTGGAGCAACACATAAGACTTAAGCAAAAACATGATTGTACTTCTAGTCTCTGGAGGGACAAATTCTCTTCCCTGTAATCCTTGTATTTTATTTTTGTATTTTAAACTAATGAAGAAACAAGTCTATTTTTTTTAAGATGTCTAAAAATGTCCTCACCTTGAAGAGACTTCCATGATGGCTGTGGGTACTAACCTTAGCAGCTACAGAAAATGAACTTCCAGAGGGTTTGCTTCCTGTTAGGACTCAAAACTAGCAGTCTAGAGGGCTACGTCTTTAACCATGTCAAGGGGAAAGGCAGAAATACTACTTATTTCTTGTTTCTGTGTCTTCTAGTAAGAATTCAATTATGTGAATGTGCTAAGCAAATTCCTTCATATATAATTATAAGGAATAAATAAGTGGAATGCCTTAAATATATAGTGCTCTTCTTAGTTCTCAAAAATGCTTTATTTTTCCCAATATAATGTAAAATTTTGCATTGAAGTTTTGACACTAAAGATATCAAAAACCTTTAGTCAATTATGCATTGATTATTTCATTTCAAAGACCAAATTAACTCTGACTATCCCATTTTTAATGAGTATTTCATTCATGTTAATAATTCCTTACGTGCTTTGGTAAATCTATTTTTATGAAAACTTTTCCAAAAAAGTGGAGAAAACATGAACATCCGCCTCAGACTGTTGGTCAGAAAACAACAGTCCTATGAAATAAACCAGAAAACAGGGCCATTGTGTCATTAATTCCTGTGAATTAAACCAGGAAAGATGAATAATCAACATTATAGATGTAGGAAAGCTGAGATGCAGAGAACTGAAATAACTTCTTTAGCAGAAATCTTACACTATAGTCTATGACTTTAAGCAGTTGAATTCTTTATAAACCTTATGAGTTCTCTTCATTATAATGAATTCATAATTAGGCACATGAAGTTATCCTTGATCATTCTCTCCATTTGTTTATATCAACTGCAATTTAAAAGTTCTCTCTTTCTCTCTGTCTCTCTCTCATATGTATAATGTAATTGCCAATGACAAAATATACTGAAATGAACTGAAATCAGATCGCTGGGGCTTTAATAATGTTGCTATATTTTGGTTGTTTTGATATCGTAAAAGTTAGAAATGCAGTTCTGTTTGTAGTTTCCCACTTCAATACATTAAAAATCATCCCTGAAGTTATTGATAACCTATCACCAGTGCTCGCCTTCCCTCGTACATTGCAGAAGACACTGAGAGACCTGCTTTTCACGCTGAGGAAAGTCTTGACCCATTATATCCCTCAAAGCGGGGTTCAGACTTGCCCAGTTCTATGATTATTTCCTCACTATCTCAAATCTTACTCTGCATGTTGAAACCCTGAATTTCTCTTCTGTGTCCACTGAATTATCACTATTCTACTGTATGGAATCTTATCCTCACTCTTCCTCATCTTTTTTAAACCACTTACCAGTCAAATTATTTAAATAAAAGATGACTAAAATTGCATATGTTTTATTAACTTTCATAAGGTAATATAACAAGAAATATAAAATGACAAACATAAAATTTAGTCATTACAAGAATCGACTGGTTGAAATGGCAGTAAGTCAGCAAATGTGTTGCTTGAGTGAAGTTCTGAGTAAAATGTTAAGTGGTTAAATTGAGTTATCATGTTGGTCACCATGAGCAAAACCCATTTTCCCATAATGGCAGATCGTGGAGAATTAGAAATACCATAACAAGATTACATAATGAAAAAAACAAGAAAGAATATTCCATTATTCTTCAGCCCAATCTCAAGCCAGAAATATTTTTCACTTTAACCCTTCAATGTCTTCCTGGTGAGTGCTCTTCTTTAGGCATCCTCATATTTAATGTTTTACCCAATGATACAGTCACAATCAATGTCCAGGTGGGTCCCCTCAGTGCACATTTAGCCTCTTAATGTGAGCTTCAACTATTGCAGCACATCTCAAACACCGCTTGTGAGGGAGGAGAAGGACGAACAGAGAGAATATAGAGGTGCTGGGCAGCCAGTCAAAAATAACTTCACACTCTATGGAACGTTCCATGGAGGTAAATAATTAGCAGAAGTACTAAAAGAAACCTTATTTCTAACAGAGTTATAGAGAAAATCATCTTTTTTTTGATAGATCAAATGATATAACCCAACTAAGTAAATATTAGATGTCAAAATCAGTTCTTTTGAGACGTATATGTAGGAGTCTTATTAAAATGAATATTTTATTTAGGGGTCTAGGGTAGAGACCAAGATTTTGTGTTTCTAACCAGTAACAAGGTGCTGCTGGTGCTGTTGGATCATGGGTCATGCTGAATACTAAGGCTTTACAGCATCGTCTTTTTTGGGCATCAAAAACATGTTTCACATGATGATATATGAAAAATGAAAAAATTTAAGACAATTTCCAATACATTCTGAATTCTAGTTCATAGATTAAAAAATATATGCAATGGAGAATTAACCAATTAGTTGTGCATTTTCTAGGGTTGAAGTAAAAATGGCCAGAATCTAAAACAAAACAATTAGATCTGAAGTTCTAGAGGATGTGGCTTTCCATTTATTTCAAGGGGAAGAGTCACAATGCACATTCTATTAATAAATAATTTTGACTCCTTGAGACAAGAATTTGCATAAGCTGTCATCTTATATTGCCTTGCTAAGGTTCATACTATCTCTGGAGAGGGTGAACTTCTGCACTCTGATTATAATGATGGCCTTATACTAATACAAGTGTTTGTCCTCTAGACGTTTCATTGTTCTTGTTGTTTGTGGTGTGGATTTTGAACCCAGAGCCTAATATATGCTAGGCAAGCATTCTACTGCTGATTTATGTCCCCAGCTCTATTCTCTAGAAATGTTTAAATTGGGTATGCAGCCCTTGTATTCTTTTTTTTTTTTTTTTTTTTTTTAAGCCCTTGTATTCTTTCTAGGTTTGCAATACTGATATTCTTGAGTTCTGTGTTCCTTTCAAATTTGATTTATTAATATTCAATGGTAATTTGTATTTGTATATATGTACACATCTTGATCAACACAGATAATAATTTACAGTTGTCAATACTTTAAAGTTATTTCCATGTAGTCTCATTCCACTCTTCACAAAGATTTTACATGTTAAGCTATTTTCTTCATTTTATTAACAAGGAAATCATGGTTTGGAGATGTCAGAAGCCATCCAGAGTCGGGTAATAAGTGGCAAATTAGCATGGAACTAAGTCTTTGATGGGAAAATATCTCAACTTCTCTCCACCAGGCCTTATTTGTTTTTATTATAGGAAGGTTTATGGAGTGTGGAGGTGTTATTTTTAAGCAAAGAGGATAATTTTAACTGTAGTTTAAATAGACTATCAAAAGAGAACAAAGAAACATCTTTCCGAAAACTATGAAAGTCAAATCCAAAGAGCAGTTGTGTGGATAAAAGGGATATGTTAGCTATTATTAAACAGCAAGTTCTGGCCTGCAGCAGATGACAGATAACAGGAAGCTTCTGAGTGTACGGAGAGGAAATAAATGGCTATGTCAATGGAACATCAGTAATCCAGGATTTCCTTTAAAGTTCACCCTCCCCTAAGAATGAAAAAAAGTAAAATTGTTAAACAATTATTTAAAATAACTAGTTTTAGTTAAGCAAAGTAGGTATTAGTGTATGTGGTAAATTTTATTATACTGTCTTTTAAAAATTGAAACTGTTGTGCGTGTGTGTGTGTGTTTGTGTGTGTGTGTGGCTTCACAGTTTCACGCATATTTATAATTAGCTTAGAAATACCCTATATTTCTCTAGTTAGGTTCTCTTTCATTTTCTGCTTGGTAAACTATGTAAGAAGACTTGAAGGTTGTTCATCTTCACCTCCTTGTAAACATGCCTGCCACCTAGTGGACTATTTGAAATAACTCTGATTGGCTCGTTAGTGGTATGGTTAAGCACTAGTATATAGTCTTCAGATGTCATAGGCAGTAGGATTGGATGTGGTTGTAAAACCTGGATTTACATGTTGACTTGTGCTAAGATAAATTGAGTCAGCTAGTTCCTAAATTTAACATCTTTTGTCCGCTGAAGTCTTTATACATGGAAAGGCCTCTGTACTTAGTACTTGTTTTGGTTAAAGGCTATCCCAAAATAAGTGTGAGGAAAGATCCTTAGGACTAGGAATAAGGTGTTAAAGAAGAAGTGCTGGTCCTAAGGTGTTGTCTGTGGGAGATGATGGTGATACAGGGGAAACAGTGTAACTCCCGACCTGCTAGATGTCAGATATGCTGAGTTCCTGTTCCTCAAAATCAAAGGATGAATTTTAAGGAACTCTGTAGGTTGAGTAGGACATATTTCTTGTGAGAGATAGTTCCTGAGAGACAAGAGGGGACCCAAATATGGGTTGCTAAGGAGCCCACCTCTCAAAGGAAGTTTTATAGAGCAAAATCACGAGGTGGGTACAATGTGGGTCAAAGCTATGGTCAACCAATAAGATTATAAGTATAGTCATTTAGGTAACATTGATGCAACGGGGAAGCAGGTTCCTTGGCATCTGTACATGAAAGAAGAAGGACCTTTTTAGGAAGGGAGGGGTCAGCAATCCTGGTCACCCACCTGGGAGACTGATGTCTATCTAGACTTTATTGGATCATGTGATATCAGTTATAGTATAATTTTTAGTTTGTTCTTTATCCCTTGGGGAGGTATGTAGGCCTGGTCATTCTATCTTTATCTTGAGGCCTGGCCTTCAACAGAGGCATCTCCAGTCACAGTTGTAATGTGTTCTCATCTTTTGTACTGACTCCCTCGAGGCCTAGCCCTGTCTGACTGCTTATAATATTTCTACTCTATTTAGTTTAGTTTTTTTTTTTCCCGGTACGGGGAATCGAACTCACGACCTTGTGTTTGCCAGGCAGGCACTGTGCTGCTGAGCTAAATCCCCAGCCCCATCTACTCTATTTAGCTGTGTACAGTAATGAGACTTTCTGGGAAGCAGCTGGAAACTCTCTGCTTGCAGAGCCCTTGATTCATATTTTTGTTACAGTTATAATAAATAAAAACTATGTACTTACTATGACCAATTTAATAAATTATAATTATTGTTATTAGTTAAAACAGAATATTATTTGCATATGCTGTTTCATCTTTATAAATATAGCACAATTTGCTTTAAAGTTTTCATCTGTTTACAATTTGAAATTATTATAACAATGCTGAGAGTGACAGCTTCCCAGTGTTAGTATGTGCTGTATTTGGCATACTGTGTATATTAATGCTAGATTCTATTTTGTATACCTTATTTTTAATAAAATTGAAGACGTTCCATGGTAAATTAAAAACAACACAGTCTGTGAAGAAAATTCACTTAATTGAAATTATTTTAATCTGTAAATAAAAATTTAAAATAGGTCGAGTCACTTATTTCTCTCCCATAGCAATAGTAATATTGGAGAAGTCTTTAATTTTATGGGACATAAACACAGCATTCCTCAGCAGTGTGTGAACTTGTCATTTCCTCATTGTGTGAGCAGCAGAATTCCTCCAGAAACAGGAAGTAAGGTTTGCTTTGGGGTTTAGAATATAAATTTAGGCCATTGGCTTCCTCTAGAATCCACATTTTTTTGTTTGTTTATGTTTGTTTTGTTGTTTTCTTTTTTATTCTTTTTTTTTTGCACTGGGTAGAGTTTGAGATATTTATTTTAAAGTTCTTTCTTGATATAATTTCAGAAAAAAGTTATGGCTCACCTGTAACTCTGATAAAGTTATACTCATTGAGTTTTGAATCTTTTTTAGAGCAAAGTAGGATTTAAAAATTAATATATAAAACCAAAATATTTTAAATGTATTTTTATAAGATATGTAAGTGAAATGTGTCAGCACAAAATAAATATTTAATGATCAGGGCCATCATATTAGACTTGAGAATATGAATTGTTAAATCAAAGAGTTACTTCACTTAAAGATTGATTGCCTTGAGAACTGTCTTAGTTACTTTTCTCTCATTGCTGAGATAAAATACCCAATGCCTAAAATTAAAGAAGGAAAGGTTTATTTAGCTCACAGTTTGTGGAGGTTTCAGTCCATACTCAGCTGGCTCCAAGCCAGAGTGGCACACGGCAGAGGGCAACGGTTCATGGCTGCAGGAAAACAGCAAAAGCAACTAGAGCAGAAGGGAGGAGTGGTGGCAAGCAGCCTCTTTCCCTTCCTTACATTGTATGCAAACTATCCACCCTAGGGCAGGTGTTGCACTAACACCCATAATCCCAGCATTGGACCATGGATCAATCATACACTCTAAAAGCCTACCCCATGACTGCATGAGGCTTTGGGAAGACATCAGACACAAACCATAACAAGGACACAAGTAACATGTCTCATACTTTAGGTGTTGTTCTGAGGGAAGAAGGGAGATGGAAGAAAGCAGGGAAGTAGAAAGGGAGGAAGGAGGAAGAGGGATGGGGGGAGAGAGAGAGAGAGAGAGAGTGAGAGAGAGAGAACACGAGAGAGCACCATGTTTCATCTTGTTTTCCAGTCTTGCACTGTTTTCCACTTTGTCTCTGGCCCTTTTAGTCACTATGACTTGCAAAATGTTTTTGCCTGGTTGGACATACCTAAACAAAAGTCTGATACTATTATCACACATCTGACATAAGTTGGAGTGCAAGAATGTTGATATTGAAACTGTCTACTTGCTTATAAAGAGATAGTAGCTACTATTTATATCTTTTTTATTATTGTAGTAAATAGTTCTTATCACAATGATAAGTCTACCTATTGCTAGAAATTTTAGAAGCTACATTTAATCTCAAAGCAAGTGAACTACTACTGTAAATCTACATCATGTGGAAAAAACTGGTTAATAGAACTCAAATCTTTTTTTGATATATAAGAACAACTTTTTAAACAAAATGGAACCACACTATGTATTTTTTCCACTCATATGCAATATTCAATATGCAGTGGTTTCACAACATACTTTTTTCAATGGCTGTAGAACAAACCATGGTAAATATATCTTATTAACAATCTCCTTACTTTGAATATATTTAGGTTTTAAATTATTTTCTCTCTTTTAGTTGTATTACATGAACATTTTTGTACATGTAAGTTTAATGGAACCTGGATTTTAAAGTTTTTTTAGGATTTAAAAAATATGTTGTAATAAAAGACACATTACTATCAGTCCTCTACAAAATATTCTTCCTCACTTCAAACACACATATCCCATTGTGCTTGCCACTCTCCGAAGAAGTTCTAGAAGTCCTTTTGCACAAGTGTCTTTAATTGTGGTGGTGTGGCTGTCTCAAAAATTGATTCAAAACGTTGACCTTTTACGATCACTTGGACTTTTGAGAAGAGGCAGAAATTACATGGCAGTAGATCTAGTATATGAAGACACACCATAACATATTTTTTCCTATTTACTTTATTTAATTTTTTTCTTAAAGATATATTCTTAAAATGCATATATTTTGAGGTATGCATTCATAGATGAAAACATATCCTCATAATAGTTTCAAAGTTCAACTGTTTTCATAGTTAAGAATAAGAGATTTTGCATCTTTTTTAAGAAAGACCACTGTTTTGACACTTTATGCTATAATTTGAATGAGAAGAAAACTTATTATATGGTTTCTTTTTAGGTTTAACATGAAATCCTGGTTTTGATTTTTTACTGTTTTGTGTCTTCTTTCTTGGTTTTGTCTTGTTTATTTTTCTATTTTTGTTTGTTTGCGGTCCAAAAGCTAAAAAATTTTAAGGCAAGATATTTTCTTTTGCCAAAATCTGGGGCAGAATTGATGATATATAAAACAACAGAGCATGTAAAACATCATAACTCACTTATGTGGAAAATGTTGCTAGTTTGTTTTATTTAATCATTTCCCTATAAAAACGTTTATTAAAATCTTCTCAAGCATATCTGAAATTGAGAACAACAGCATCAGCATGTAGAGTGAATGTATAGACTTGCTCATCCCTCCCATAAAGGTACCAGATAAAATCCAGCTTGTAAAACAAGGTAGCAGTTAAAATTGTTCCATAGCAAATGTGCTGAGCCAGCTTTCCATGCCAACTCATAAATATTTCCATCCACATACACTTTCCAAGGGAGTTTTCCAGTTGCAATTAAACTCCAAGCTGCTGCATATTTTGTGGCTTCAGTAATTTTGCCTTAACATAATTAACATTTTAGAGATGGTATCCTTGACTTATTAGAAGTGTAATAAATTTTCTTATGGAAATGTACTTTCCATTCTTCAGTATGACAATACAATGGATTGTGTTCCAAATACGAGGAGCTCCACATTAATGTAGGGGTAAGAATTCTGCATTCTTCCATAGGTAAGTTCCATGTGGGGGTGCTTCAGATGTAATAGGTATAATAAGAAACAGTCCCAAAGTCATCAAAACCAGCAACGGCATGGTCATCTCAACCTTGAGCTAGCGACAGCTCTAATAATTATTTTTATAAATTTGATTCTAAAGAAATCTGAAGACTTTGACTTCCTAAGTTTTTTGTGGCAATTAATTTTTTATTTTATGTTTGAAACAACCGTACATCCTATGAAGGTGTCCTTGCCAGTCTTCTTTGTAATTTTACTTGGTTTTTATTGTTATTTACTTTTAAAAATATTCAGTGTAATAAAAATCCTCTTTTTTTTTTTTTTGAGTTTCCACTACCTCCTAGCATCAATCTTAGATATTTACTTAATCTTTGCAGTAGCTCTATGAAGGAATTAATGCTACTCTTAAATTGTAATTCAGGAGAAAGAAAAGAAAATGAGTGTCACAGATGTGGGGCAATATCACAGTGTCACACAGCTTGGAAGCAGCAGAGCCAAACTCAGTCTTTGGTCTGAAGAAAATGAATATTTTGAACTAGATTCCCGAGAACAGGCCTGTTGCCTGAAAGAAACAAATTATAAAATTAAATACTAGTAAATATGATTTTATGTAATTTTTGTTTTTATTTTTTTACCTATAAGCTAACTGTAAGTGAAAAATGACAAAGTAAATTGTAGACATACACCCAAATTACACTGAAACTATTGTTCCTATGTTTTCTCTTGGAGCTGATGAAATCGAAATTTGGAAACAAAATCAGAACTGTGTAGTTACTGAAAAGTTAAAGATCCTTTCTGGCAAAGCCAGCAGTCATTTCAAATAAGTATTTCACATTACTTCAACAATGTTTAAATGACTATACCATTCCACCTTTTTGTAAAGTTTACTACGGTTTGCTTTCCATTAGAAAATCCTTGTAAATTAAAGGCCCCTTTAAGATGAAAAGTCCATAGGCTATAAGAACCTAATAAATCAGAGAATATTCCTTTGCATTTCACCAAGGAACTATATATATAAATATTAAAGTACAAATTACTCACTGGTTTCATTTTTTTCCTGTCCTCCCTAGCACAGCTACTACCCAGGGAAGAGATGTATTCTTTTACCCACTTCCAAGGCACTTATGTCTCTTGAACTGTGTCCAGTAATAGAAGCCTCTTTTTTTGCATTTGAAGCTAAAGCAAAAGCTGGTCAGGCCAGCGTGAATCAAATGTACTTGTCCAGCACATTTGGAGAACTGTAGACGCAATGAGTCTTTGTGACAAAACTCATGTGAATCTTGTGTGGAAAATGGTACCTGATAAACTGTTTTGTTAAGTGCTCAATTTCTCTCTCTCTTCAATCTGTTTTTCCAAGCAAATGGCATTATGGCCTAAAGAAGGCTTCAAATGCCAAAACAAACTGGTGCCAGTGGAAAATTCAACTAGTGATGAATGTAAGATTAATCACTGAGGAAATGAGTATCTTTCATTCAATGCATAGGAATTTAAGAATACAAGCAGCATGCTTGAGCTGCAGCATATTAAGAAGAGAGCAAATTTCTTGTTTTCTTTGCAGTAGTGTGATGAGTGGAAAGAAAACTAGGTATGGGGTGCAAAGTCCTGAGCTCTAAAAGGTTAAATTGTAAAGGAGTGAATTTTTCCTGTGGGCCTTATTAAGTGATACATACTAAAAGATTTTCACATCTGACCTCATAAAATTTCTCAGCACGGGCTTAGAGAGGTTAAGAGATTTGTTCTAGGTCAGAGCTAGAAAATGGCGGGAGTAGAACAGCTATATGGTCATCTGAAACTACAGCTCAGCTTCTTGGCACTCCTATTGTTTAAGGAAGATTATAATTGTATTAAGTTTATAATGAAGAGGACTAAAATCCTATCATGTTCTCAAGGTATCATGAATATCACTTGCATCAGAATTGTTTGGAAATCTTCAGTCCTGATCCATATCTATTGAACCAGAATTTGTGAGATTCAGCAATTGAACAAGGCCCATAGGTATACATTATTAAACACATTAAAACTGCAAAGAGGAGGCTGAAGTTAGTGGAGTAAAGGCACGCAGCATATGACAGTTTTGGAAGAAGAAAGAGAAGGAGGGTCAGGAGGAGGAGGAGGAGTGGGAGAAGGAGAAAGAGAAGGAGAAGGAGAGGGAGAAGGAGAGGGAG
>NW_004955410.1:23203120-23212301 GCF_000276665.1 Chinchilla lanigera | reverse complement strand
GAAAACAGAGAAAACAATTAAGCAGTCTGGAACAATAACCTAGGTTCCCTTGGAGGTGGACCTGTTTCAGTAAACAAAAGGTAAGCCCAGAGAAGGTCAACAGCCCCTTGAATATGATATATCAGGAGCCATTTTGGGAATAGGTTGATTGATTACGACCACACTACTCCAGGCATCAGAAATCACAGAACTACACTTCAGGGTTTCTTGGGTCACCTTATCAGAGTGACTGGTTCAGAGACCTCCACAAGAGACAGTCTGGAGAGGTGGCAGGTGAGTCATGGGCTACCTGAGAGGTTTAAGTGTCAGTAAGCTCAGTCATGGAAGGACACAGTGGTCCAAACGTTTATGAGAAGGAAAGAAGCCAGGATGACTGTGTATGGTTTTTGGAAGGGCATGAATTTGAAAGAGCAGGCACTAAATCCAGTGAACTGCTTCTCCCTGTGCTGACGAATTCCAGCACAGAGCTCAGGGTTCTGTTTGCTTTCCCCATTTTGCAAACATGGTCAAGGATCCACCTCAGCTTGGATAGTGGCCATATCCTGGGGTATACAGCTACAGGGATATCTAGAGCAAGGAAGATACCTTGTAAGCCCATAGGCCATAAAACTAGTTTGAGATAGCAGTGACTTAGGGTACACAGAGAGGCACAAACATTGAAAATAGCTGCTATGTAAACATCCCTATGGCAGACACCACCACAACTTTACTGGTATCACCCAGTGGGAAAGGTGGGGCAGATCTCAGCAATGTTACACAAAACTCTGGGCATGGGAACAAAATAGGCCCTGGTTGTTACTCAGTATCCTCACATCTGTAGAATGCTGATCCTACAGACTCTGGAAAGAAACCACTTGTCCAAACATGCAGAGGAATTTCTTGGACTCATTTTTTTTTTATTTTTCTATTTTTTTCTAGTTTTCCTTTTTTTGCCCTTTGTTTTGTGCATTTTTCTAATTTTATTTCTTTTTTACATTTGCTTTATTAACTTTCTTTTATTCTTCACTTGGATTCTTTATCTCACTTGTCTCTCCTCATCTTCCTTTTTTCTATTGATAAATTTTACTTTATTTTTCCTTATCCTCACCTATTTTCTTCATATTACTATTACTAAGATTTATTAATTTGTAGATATTTAGTTGAGTCTGAAATTTTTTGCTGAATTCTTTTCTACTGTAAATGGAGGTATAGATATTGTATTTAATAGATATTAACTGTATGTCAATATTTGGTTTGTCTTTTTAACTATATTATTATCACAGATCTCTTTTTTTTATTATTTTTTTATTATTTTTTTCCCAGATCTCTTTTCTATTGTTAGAAATGGTAAAGCTGTAGCTTTTATTGGTTCTTATTACATATATCAATATCTAGTTTTCCAGGTAAGGTGGCACATGCCTGTAGTCCCAGAACTTGGGAGGCAGAGGCAGGAGAATTGGCACAAGTTTGAGGTTACCCTTGGCCACCCTCAAAAAAGTGAGCTCAAGTCCAGCCTAGACTACATATTAAGACCCTGTTAGAAAAAAAAATCCAGTTTGTCTTTGACTCTTTTATTACTGCTGATTTCTTTGTTATTGCAAATGGTGGCCGAGTTTTTTTTTAATTGGTTTTTACTGTGTGTCAATGTATGCTTTATTTTTGTGTTATCAACATTACTGTATTTATTTTCTCTTCTGTGAGTGGTACTGGGGATCAAGCTCCTAGAATAAAGTTGGACCTATGAAGATGCTCAAATATTACATAATGTATTCAATAGGGATATAAACCCCAAATATAACCAAACATAAGAACATATCAATCATAGGGAGACAGATTCTAACTAAAGAGATGCCTATAATAGTGATAAAGACTTTTTAACCCTAACTTATTTTCAACCTGCATCCCAAGAAACAATAAGTCTGAGAAAGCAAAGCAACAAGATACCTCAAAAAATTCTCAACTCCCCCAAAGCTGATCTCCCAGACACTAAAGTGTAGATGGTAGAAGCAAAGAACTTAAAAACAACAAATGGCCAGAATGTTTGAAGAGATCAAAGAAGAAACACATAGACAAACAAGGTTAAAAAGGATTTTATTGAACAGATGGAAGATTTTTTTCTAATAAAATAGTTCATAAGCTTAAAGAAGGAACCACCAATGAACTGAGTTAAACAATATGGTACATGGTTGGGGTGGCCCAGAAGCACGAGTAGCACCAATGGGTGTGGCCCAGCAGGGGCTGAACGCTTTCCTGAGGGGCCCTGTAGAGAAATCGGGTAAAATCAAACTACCAGTTAGTGGGAAACTAACTGCATACAAGTTCCTGGTATATGTTCATCTCATTATATAACTCTAGAGCCTGCATCTAGGTTAAAGGTACCAAATTAATAATTACCACAGTTGGTCAGTGGCTAGGTTGTGCTTGATATTGATAATCATATTACTTTAGGTGGAATGTCATACACGTTATTATCAGTTTTTCTCCTTTGTCTGACAATACTATGATTGCCTGGGGTAATAAAGGTCACCATAGTTTGGTATGAAAGACAGAGTGCTGAGCCAAACAGCTAAAAACTTCTCAACCTTAATAAACTGGGAAGGTAGGTTCTAGGACAGACACAAAGACTGAGAACAACTTACACTTAGATGACATCTCAGGAGAATAGACATTTCCTAGAGAAGCCTAAATACTAGTGATAAAGATATCTACCATACGAAATTTACAAGCAACAACACAGACAATAAAACAAAATAAAAAATAGAAAATAAAAAAGTGACAAGACGCAGAAAGAAAATACAACCCCAGACCTCCATCCCACCCAGGATAAGTCCAGCACACAAGAGATAGAAGAAATCAGAAGACACAGTGAAACTTTCTGAAATGATAGCAGCAGAAATGAAAAAAACAGATGGAGGTGGTTATAGAAAAATAATCTACAGGTAAAAAAAAGAAATGATAATGATCAGAATGAAAGACATATCCAGTGAACCTAGAGTAGACACAGATAAAAAATAGAGGATACTAAAGAATACTAAACATAGGAAAGAAATGGAGGCTATGAATATTAATTAAAATTCATTAGTTAAATTTCCATTGATTTAACTATTAATTAGTTATAAATTTCTTTGAAAGTGTATGAAACAGATTGAACAAAGGTGAAGATACAATATCAGATCTAGAAGACAGGATTGTAGTTAGTGACCACTATTGAAAGGTATCTTAAAGATAGCAAGGGACCATGGAAACCAAATCCAACAGCTGCAAGATGAAGCAAAGAACAACAAAAGATTGATTGGAGTAAATGAGAAAGCTAAAGACAGCACAAACAAAATAAAAAAACCTCTTCACAAAAGTAATGGCAGAAAACTTCTCAAACATGGATAAAGAATTTGACATACAAATAAGTGAGACATGTAGAACTCCATGATCAAAATAAATCTACACAAAGGCATATAATAATCAAGATTCCAGAAATCCAGCACAAGAACAGAATATTAAAAGTGGTTAGAGTAAAGAAACAAATCACCTATACAGTAAAACTCATTAGAATCATGGCAGACTTCTCAATACAAACCCTAAAATCAAGGAGAGATTGGACTGAAGTATTTCAAACCCTTAAAGAAAATAACTTTCAACTCAGACTGATGCACCTTGCGAAGCTATCTTTAAAGATTAATGGAGAAATAAAATGCTTCCCTGACAAAGAACAACTGAAGAAATTCATGACTACCAAACCAGCTGAGCAAATGCTCTGAAGGGTATTCTAGGAAGAGGAAAGGAAGATCAGAACTACAAGAACATTAATACAAAGAAGCCACCAGCCCGGGTAAGCAATTAGAAGGCAAAGACTGAGTACCAATAACAGGAAAATAACATAAGAAGGATATGCCACTACGTATCAGTTATAACCATCAGTGTAAATGGTTTCAATTCACCAATCAAATGAAACAGACTGGCACAGTGGATCAAGAAGCAAAATACAGCAATGTGCTACAAGCAAGAAACACATTTAACTCAAAAAAGAATTCACAGGCTGAAAGTCAAACAATGCTCCATGCAACAGGACCCCAGAAAAAAGCAGGGATAGATATTCTATTTGCAGACAATGTGAACTTAAAATCCAGACTGATCAAAAGAGACAAAAAAGGTTATTTCACAATTGTTAGGAGGAAACTCTTAGAAGAGCTAACAATCATAAGTATATATATATGCACTAAGTACCAATGCACACAACTACATAAAATAAATATAAACGGACAAGAAGAGTCAAATAAGCATCAACAGAATTGTAATGGGGGACCTTAATACTCCACTGTCACAAATAGACAGATCAACTGGACAAAAACTCACTCAAGAAATATCAGGACTAAACCAAACCTGTGAATAAATGACCTTAATAGATGTCTACAGAGTATTCCACCCCACAACACTCACTCTTCTCATCTGCACATGGAATATTCTCCAAAATAGACAACACACTAGACCATAGAACATGCTTAAGTAAATGCAGTGGAACTGAAATTGTCCCGTGCATATTCATTTCAGTGGAACTGAAATTGTCCCGTGCATTATGAAATAGTGCAGTGAAAATGGAAATCAAAGGCAAAAGAAACCTCAAAACTACATAAACACATGGAAATTAAATAACCCCTCCAGGAGCCTGGGGATATAGTTCCGTGATGCAGCACCTGCCTGGTAAGTGCAAGGTCCTAAATTGGACACCTGGCAACCCCCAACAAAACACCCCCTCCAGAAAGACTAATGGGTTACAGAGGAAATTAAAGAAGAAATTGAACAGTATTTACAATTAAATGATAATGCTGATACAACACACTGGAACTTATGAGATGCAAAAAAAGCAGAACTATGAGGAAAATTTACAGCAGTGAATTCTCATGTAAGGAACAAGCTCAAACAAACAACTCAATATTGAAGTTCAAACTTGTAGAAAAAGAACAAATCAAACTTAGAGCTTATGGAGATTCCTTAGAAAACTAGGATTAGAGGTCCCAAATGATCCAGTTGCTCCCCTTTGTGCATCTGCTTGGAAGAATTAAAAACATTATACCACAGTAATATATGCACACCCAGGTTTATAGTAACACTGTTTATAACAGCTAAATTTAGAAACAACCAAAATGCCTATCAACTGAAAAATGGATAAAAAAAGACGTTGTTTTTTATACAATGGAGTACTACTCAGCCAAAAAAAGGATAAACGAGATATTTTTAGGTAAATGGATGCATCTTGAGACCATACTATTAAGTGAAATAAATCAGACACACATGTGTAAATATTGTATTGTTTCTTTGGTGTGAGAAACAAAAATGGTAAATAAGGACCAAAGTGTATAAGAGATATTGTGAAGAAATAAGTATAGGAAGAAATTGTTCAAAAGAAAGAATTTATTTTCAGAGGGGGGGAAGGGAAAAAAGAATGAGAAAAGAAGAAAAAAAGGGAAACAAAACATTGTAAATAAGGAGGGGCGAGGTGTTGAAGTGATGGGAGGAGATTGAAAAAAAGTACCAGGATGTATCATGTACGGGTAAAAATTCCCTATGATCAACATTATCATTATGTATATCTAAATTGCACCAATTAATTTAATAAAAACCCCAATATTATAAATACATGAATAACTAATTTGGGAAAGAATTAGAAATTATGGAAAGAAAACAAGCAAAAATAGAAGATACAAAAAATTCAATAGAAAGCATGAGTATCAAATTTGACTAGTATGAAGACAGAAACTCAGACATTGAATATAGAATGAGTGGAGCCGATCATAAACTCAATGATGCCTTAAGAATGACAAATATCATGTAAGCTGGCATCAACAGCTGGTAGATGACTCAAAAAGAGAAACAAAGAAAGGAAGAAAAAAAGGAAGGAAGAAAGAAAATCAGAATTATAGGAATAAAATAAAAACTTAGAAGACAACTCAAAGATAAACAATTTCTCCACTCAAATCATAACAAAAAACTTTCCAAATCTAGAGAAAAAGTTTTATAATCAAATGTAAGACTCATATAGAACCCCAAATATCCATAACCGACAAAGAACCTCCAATGCACATTATAATCAAAATTCCAGAAATTTAATAAAAGAGAACACTAACAGCTGTTAGAGAAAAACAGCAAGTTAATTATAAAGACAAGCCTATCAATTACAGTGGATTTATAAGCACATAACCTTAAAGACCAGGAGAGCTTAGAGCAAAGCTTTTCAAGTCCTCCCTTCCCCACAAACTCTGTCAAACTAGACTTCAATATCTTTTAAAATTAGCGTTCTGGGTTGTTGGAGAAGTAATCTTTCCATGACAGAAAATACAGAACCACTAACCAGCACTGCAGAAAATACTCAAGGACGTCCTAGACAGAGACAGGGAGGCTACCAGGACCCGAGCCCAAAGGAAAGCGTACATATAGATTGGAGATTTGTTAAACAAAAAAAAAAAGACCACAGGAGCCAGCACTAGAAAAACAATCCAATGACAGAATTCAGTGAATACTATGTAATAGTAATTCTCAGTGTCATTGGTTTTAACTCCCCAATCAAAAGACATATTGGCATATTTGATAAGAAACTAAAGTGCAACCATATATTGCCTTCAAGACTCATGTCATCCAGTCATCAAAAAAAGCTCATAGATTATAGGTGAAGGATAGGAAGCAATAATTTATGCAAAGAGTTCCAGAGCATGAGGGAACAGGTGTTATTTTCAAATAAAACAAACTTCAAGTGACAACAGTGGCCACAAATACTAATAAAGGAAGAATTCAAAAAGAACTATGGATGCACCAAATGTTGGGACACTCAACTTCATAAAAGAAAAACTATTAGACATAAAACAACTGATATGAATTAGAGCTAGGTGTCTGCCTGCAATCCCAGCACTTGGGAGGCTGAGCCAGGAGGATGATCATGAGTTCAAGACCACCCTGGGCTACATAATGAGTTCAAGGCCATTGTGAGTTCATGGCAAACTCCTGTGTAAAAAAAAAATCATAGTTGGGGAAGGCAACACCCCACTTCACAATATGACAGGTCAATCAAGTAAAACATTAACAAAGGAATATTAAAGTTAAGCCACACCATTTCAACTAACAGATTTAACAGATATCTACCATGTTTCATCCAACAATAGCATAATATCTATCTTTCTCACCAGCACAAGGAAATTTGAAGCTAGAAATGAGCAGCAAAAGAAACCACAGGAACCACACAAATATATGATGATTAAATAATTCATGCAGAACAATCATAAGAGAAATTATGGAAGAAATTAAAATGTCCTAGAATCTGTGACAATGGAAGCACAGCATACCAAAACTTATGGTACAAAATTTATAGCTGTAAATCTGCTTATTAAAAAAGTGATTGATCCCAAATTAATAAATTCATGATGTATTCCAAGGATCTAAAAAACAACAACCACCCAAAATCTTGTATATCCAAAAGGTATACAATTTATATTAAAAATAATAAAATCCTGTTATGGTTTGTGTCTGGATGTCCCCCCAAAGCTTCATGCAGTCATGGGGTGGGCTTCTAGAGTGTTTGATTGATTCATGGTCCAGTGTTGGGATTATAGAGTGCTACACCCTCCCTGGGGTGGACAGTTTGCATACAATGTAAGGGAGGGAAAGAGGCTGCTTGCTTCAGCTTCTCCCTTTTGCTTATGCTGCTTTTGCTGTTTTGCGCAGCCTGAACTGTGCCCCTCTGCCATGTGCCACTGTGCCTTGGAGCCAGCTGAGTATGGACTGAAACTTCCACAAACTGTGAACTAAGTAAACCTCTTCTTCCTTAATTTTGGGCATTGGGTATTTTGTCTCAGCAATGAGAGAAAAGTAACCAAGACAAATCCCTTTATGACAAACCTACTGCCAATATCATATTGAATGGGGAAAAACCCAAAGCATTTTTCCCTAACATCAAGAAGAAGACAAGATTGCCCACTCTCAGCATTCCTGTTCAACACAGTACTCAAAACTTTAACTAGAGCAATCAGGCAATAGAAGTAAATAAAATGAAGTATAGGAAAGGAAGAACTATCCTTGTTCAGTGGTGACATGAACCTTTATGTACAAGACCCAAAATTCCACCAAAAGACTCTTAGAACTAAAAAACAAATTCAGCAGAGGTAAGATATAAAATAAACACAAAAATTAATAGTTTATATACACCGAGAAAGAAATTAGGAAAGCAATACCATTCACAGTAGCATCAAAAGAATTAAATATTTAGGAATTAACCTAACCAAGGATGTGAAAGACCTCTACAGTGAAATCTATAGTACTCTGAAAAAAATGAAAGATTTCAAAAATGCGATGAGATCCCCTGTTCCTGGATAGACAGAACCCATACTGTGGCTTTCTTTGCCTCTTCTGATCTGTGTAGTTTTGAAGCCCACTTTGTCTGAAAATAGGATACTTACTCTTGCTTGCTTTCAGATTTTTGTTGCATGGAATATTGTTTTCCATCCTTTGATTTTTAATCTGTGAGCTTCTTGTTGGGTTAAATGTGTTTCTTGTATACAGTATATTGTTGGGTTTGGCTTTGTGATCCGTGCTGTCAGTACGTTTTCAAAAACAATGTAGGCTCCAGAAATGTTAGTTTTGTAGCGAAAGAAGTTGTGTATGCATCAGGTATATGACTGATGTAGTGTAACCAAACTCTGTTCTAAAAATGTTACTTGAAACTTGTGTCTACATACCTAAAAAATAGATTATTTTAATTTGATGTTATTCCTAACTATCTGTAGCTTTACTATTACTTCTGTACAACTGTTCCTGTATATAACATATCCTTGTTACCAGGGAAGACTTATTCTAAGCTGAATCAGTAAAACTTCTGCAGCATTTATTTAATTATATCAATAAATACACCAATTAATAAAATATGGATATGATTTTACTTGTTGAAGTTATGATGTTGTTTCTAGGAAGTCAATAAAATAGGTATACTTAATCTTTGACTAATTTGGACAAGAGAAGAAAAATCTTAAGAAAAATCTCATAAAGTCTTGTTCCTTCAGGCATTCATATCTGAAAATCCTTTTAGAATAATTGTTGCTGAGAAAACAATCACAAAATCAAGAACTCTCCAACTGTCTTGGCTACTTTTCTCTCCCTGCTGAGACAAAATACCCAACACACAAAATTAAGGAAGGAAAGGTTTATTTAGCTCACAGTTTGTGGA
>NW_004955410.1:23189772-23201495 GCF_000276665.1 Chinchilla lanigera | reverse complement strand
CTTTTTTACTCTAGCCATCCCAGAGGGTGAAAAGTAGTGTGTCATTTTTATTTTCCTGATGACTGATGTCATCAATCCTTTCATGTGATTATTGGTCATTTGTAGATCTTCCTTGGAGATATGTCCAGTTAGAGCCTTTGACCATTTAAAAAAATGATTTGCCTTTTTTTGTTGTTTTAAATTGATCTGTATGCCTGTCTGGAGCAGCTGAACTAGTGATCGTTCACATGTGGGGAGCAGAGAGCACAGAGCACCACAGAAACATCCCAAGGGCATGAAGTGCACCAGGCAAATAGGTGTTCCAGCCTTAAGAATATGGAGCATGAGAGGCGAGCCATTTGTTAGGCAAAAGGGTTCTGGGCCGGGGATTTAGCTCAGTGGCTCAGTACCTGCCTAGCAAGCATGAGGTCCTGAGTTTGATTCCTGCTACCAAAACAAAGAAAACAAAACAAAACAAAAAAGCATTTCTTTCACTTGACATTAACTTGCTAAATGTATAAATAAATGCACTGTGGCAGTTGAGCAGTTCCTTTCCTCCTACCCGGAGAGAGGGCTCCACCTGACCTCAGCTTTCTGTATATCGTCTCTTCTATTTATTTCTCTATCCTCTCATAGTCCTTTCCCTGGTAACTTCTAGAGCTGTGCTGGATGCGGCACATGCTGATACTTGGGACAATTCCACAGTGTCTTGATTAGTGGTGCTTTGGGTTAAGTTTTGAAATGAGGAGATATGAGCCTTTCTGCTTTGTTTTTCCTCTTTCAAGATAGTTTTAGCTATTCAAAATCCACTGCAATTCCTTATGAATTTTAAGAATCAGTTTGGAGATTTATGTAAAGTATTCAAGTGGGTTTCTGAGAGGGATTAGATTGAATTTGAAGTTCAGTTTTGGGAGTAGTACTGTCTCAACAATGTATATTTTTTACAATCTCTGAACATGAGATATTTTCTCATTTATTTTGACTGTCTTTAATTTATTTTAAAAAGGGGAGTAGTTTTTAGAATTTTCTTTTTCAATCATTTTGGTAGTTTATGTCTTTCTAGGAATATGTTCATTTCACCTATTATCTGATTACCAGCATAAAATTATTTATTGTATTGCTTTTATTCTGGTTTATTTAATTTTTAAATTTTTTTTAATGCAAGCATTCGAACATAGGGCCTCATGCATGCTAGGCAAATGCTCTACAACTGAAAAATCAGCCCCCATAATATTCCTTCAAAATTCTTTTTATTTCTGCAAGATCAGTAGTAATAGCCCTTCTTCAGCTGCTAATTCCATTGATTTGAGAATTGTCTTTTTAATCTTGTCTTTCTGTTTAAATATTTGTCAATTTCAAAATTACCTGCTTTTAGGGACCAGGGACTTAGCTTAGTGGCACAGCACCTGCCTGGCAAGTGTGAGGTCCTGAGTTCAATTCCCGGTCCCCCCGCCTACCGATCCAGTTACATGCTTTTGGTTTCAATGATTTTCTGTTTTTAAAAAATATATTCTGTATTTCATTAGTTTCTACACTAATCTTTATTATTTACTTCTTTCTACTTGCTTTAGGTTTGGTTTGCTTTCCTTTTTCTGATGTCTTAAAAATAAACACCAGGTTATTGATTTGTAATCTTTATTATTTCCTAATAGAGGTTTTTGCAACTATAAATTTCCTTCTAAGCACTTCCTTAGCTGCATCTTGTGATTTTTGCTTGGCTATAGTCCTATTTTTTTTTTATCTCAATGTATTGTTTTCCTCTTTGACCCACTGCTTATTTAGGAGTGTGTTATTTTATTTCCACATATTTTTGATTTTTCCAAATGTTTTCCAGTTATTAAGTTCTAATTCCATTCTGTTGTAATCAGAGAATATATTTTGTATGGTTTCCATCTTTTAAATTTTATTGAAGTTTATTTTAAGACCCAATATGTACTCTATTCTAGAGAATGTTCCATGTACTTTTGAGGGTAATGTTTATTTTTTTATCAAATTTCCATAGTTATATTTTAGATATTATTGATTGAAAGTATTATTTGAATCTCCTGCTCTTCTTTTGTCTAGCTGTTCTATTGAGCATTGATAGTGAGGTATTGATGATGTTAATTATTACTGTTAAAGTGTCATTTGCTCCCTTCTCAGCTTTCAATTTTCTTTGTGCATTTTGATGCTCTGTTATTAGGTACATCTAGAGACAGTAGTAAAGACTGTGTAATGAATCACCATGTAACATTAATTCAACTCTTTTCAATATATTTCTAAAATAAAAATGTACTAGTAGAACTCTATTTCTTTGATGTTAATATCTAATCAATTACAACATTTATTGGGGAAAAAGCGATATATCATATTAAATGTTCATGTTGATTTTAAAAGAGGCACATTTAAAAAGAGAATCAAAGTAGCAATATTGTGTTTAACCAATGGAATTAATTAGATCTTCTTCAATTAGCTAGCAATGGTGAATGTTGGTGAATTTCCTTTAGGTGGTCTTTGGTGTGTGCTGGATATGCTTATCAAAAAATATGAAAGGTCCAGTTTGTCTCTCTGAACTTTCTTAGACTTCAGGTAAACAATCACAGGAGGTGAAACATTTGCTTGTGGACCTTTGGAGCTAACTGAGGATAGTGAAGGAGTTTTATCTCAGACAGACAGAAATTGTTAGTATCAACCTACACCATTTTGATAAATCATCTTGGATCTTTCTTCCAGCTATGTCAAAACCTACTTTTTTTAGCCATATATGAATAAATCCTTGAACATCAGGTGCTTTGAAGGATACAAATTAAATATTTTTAAATTAAACAAAATAAACACAATAGTAATTTAATATTTCAGATATATCTCATCTGCTCTGTTGCATTTTAGAGTCAAAACTCGTAGGAAAATGCTCCATATAAAACTATAAGAAATGAACTGTCAATCTATATGAAAAGGTTAACTCCTCACTTGGCTTAATGCCAATTTGGATAATGTTTTTCCTGTCTGAGGCATATATGGTTTGGGTTGATTGTTTCTGGCATAAATGATCACAAAACTGGAATGGTTGCCGGTGAATAAGGGCCAAATCTCTCTGAGAGAGTCGTCTTTCTGACAGAAATTATAGAAAACTACTCAGCTTATTCAGGAATTATTGGAGTCAATGATGTGCACAGAAAGTTTCCTCTTTGATGTTCCTGCTGCTTCCTAAACCAGTTCAGAAGGCCAGTACTCCACTACAAAAGCCAAACAAATTTTTGGAAATAAACCTTATGGCTAAGTTGTGAGTTGGTACATGTGCTGTAGTCTTTAGTATGGTGCTTGCAGTTAAATAACTATGCAATCAAATAAGTATTTTAAGAAGGGAAAGTTGATATTTTTGGATGGCCTAATGTATGTTTTATTCCAAATAACTCTCACTGTTTTTTCAGGGAAAAGAATTTCAGCTTCTATCACATTCTGACTCTAGTAGATCCATTCTGCACTGTCTGGAAGGGGGTCTTTCATTATTTTCTCCTCAAAACTATATGTTACAGCATGCTTGTTAATAATTCTAGTATGAATTTCATGGCCAGATAGATTTGAGAAATTCTCATTTTGACACAGTTAAAAAGAAGTTGTTTGTTTTCAGTTCTCAGGGCCTTTTATTTACTTGTGAGTCTCTAAGGGTGTGATAGAGAGTGCAATATTTTCCAAATCCATTTGGCCATGAAGGCTTCTAATGAGCAGCATCTATTGAAGCTAGCATTTGAAGACAGACATTTTGGAAAACTCTGCTGTGATCTACAAATACATATGAAAATGTCTCACCTGTAAGACTTAGTCTTTCTTTATGCTTATTTGGCTATCAATAAATCCAAATTATCCCCCCTTAAGGGATGCACATTCAAACTTTCCTAATTTCCCAATTTTCTTCTGTCTTTGGGTTGTTCCTAGTAAACAATGATTTACTAAATTTTGCTCTGCAGACTTTTACCTTAAAGTTAAGGTCTTTCTGAGAAGCATCTTGTAAACTTAAAAGACTCTGCAAATTCTGTGTGTATTCTTAGTATATAAGAATACATGATCTAAGTGTCATTCTGGAATCAAGTCCTTTAAAGGCACAAGGGCCAGAGGGTACTGGTACAAGAGATTTAGAAGTGGGCATTTTGTCTTATGTTTTAGAGCCTGCCACAAAGACTGATTCTGCACTGATGCCTGGAAGAGTGCCATCATGACTGGGAAACTATGTGCCCATGTCAATAATTTACAGTCCAAAGTCACCTCTAAAACATGAAAAAAAGTCCCTTGGATAGGATGACTATCTTTGACTCACATTATATTTCCTTAATCTATTCTTGAGAAAACCACAGGTATCACAGAAGTTGGAAGAACAAATGTTTGAAAACAGAGGTGTAGGATTTTAGCAAATACAAGATGTATGCTTGCTAAGGCTTTGTAATACAGTGTGATATACTGGGTGTCTTACATAACAGAAATTCATCTTATTTTAGTTATGGAGTGCAGAAGTCTGAAATCAGTGTTAACAGTATTGCTTTCTCCTGAATCTCTTTTTCTTAGCTTGTAGATGACTGCCTTTCTCTTGTTTTTATTTCTTTAGATGCATAAAGAGATTTATTAGGGAGACTTTACAAGAACACACTCAAAGAAATAGAGTGTGTCCCCCCCATGAGAGAGTCTGGAGCTGGCAATATTTATGTGTTTTTGGTGGTGGAAATCTGTGAAATTTGTCAATCTGCAGAAAGCTGGAGTTGGACTATGGAAAAAAAGCAGTGAGCCATCCACAGGTAGAAAGATAATGGCTCATTTTACAGGTGAAAGAGTGGCCCATGGCACATTTTATGAGAAAGGCACAGGCCCAGTTTCTTGTATTTTTTTTTTTTTTTTTGAGATGGGTGATCTAAGATGTTTTGCCTAAAAATATTGTTAGAAACCTTAAAGCCGGGTTCTTGTTCTTTACCTTATCAATTAAGCTAACTTATGCACTTATCATATCTTTAAGGGATGCTGAGTTTGATGGTCCTGGAAACACAGAAGCATAAGCAAGTTTAGGGAGGAAAAATAGGGATAAATGTGGGTAACTTTTATTGAGCCCTGAAGTTGCAGTCTTCTTAAAAATACAATTTTGAAATTATGATTTCCTTGTCTCCTTTCTGTATTTCTTCTGTTCTATCTCATTTCCCACCTCAAAACTTTGATCCTTTATATTCTTAAGGGATGCAGAGGGGTTGAGAGTCTATCTTCTATGGCTGCTTCAGGCTTGGGGGCAGTGTCAACCTTGCCCAGACAGGAGTAAAAAAATCTTACTCTGAATAATCAAAGGAGAAGGGTTTGGTTGTTGAACCTTCTTTGATAGTCTAGAAAAGAGTACAAGAGCATTAGCAGGTCATTGACACTTAAACTTCATTTCATAAAAATGTTAAATAAGCAGGAGCCAAAAATTAAAAGTAGAGTATTGGTTAACGGTGGCTCCTAAGTTGTAGAAGTCAGACAAAAGTAGGTGATATTGAGCATAAAACTGTTATTTTTAATATTAACCTCTATCCATCTAGCAGTGTTAAACCCAGTATAACAGCAGATTTTAACAGCATACAGAGTCCTCCATATTTTTTCTCCTATTTTAATTAGAATAATGGCCAAAGAATACACTAAATAAAGATATCTGTTTTTAAACTATCAGGCTATTAAAGGTTTTACTGTGGTCTGTGAAACCTGTACCTGGCCTCTATTTTGCAGATTTGTAGCAAGCTGTGGATAAGATAAACATATAAATTTGAAGTATATAACGGAAAGTTATTTTATAACACAAAGTTAACAAAACTAAGTACCTGGAATAGTTAAAATGGTATTTTTTATCCTATAGGCAAACTTATACAAGAAGCCACATCTTTAGCTGAATAGTATTTGAAAGTACACTAAAAACATAATGTAAATGTACTAAGAGAGGTAGAAGGACACATTTTTGGAAGAGCTAGTGGTACTGAGAGTCATGACCTCTTATGGGCGTAGGTTAAGATGTTATAAGTGCAACTGCAGACTGGTGTAGTGCTTGGATCTCTCTTTTTATATTCAGCTTAGTTTTTTAAAAAAAATTTATTTTAAAGAGAAAAAACCCTAAAATTTTGAAACAAGGTAATAGGAGAATAACAATGGTTAATGCATTGCAGATCATTATCTTTAAATTAGTTACTCAGAGTACATGACGTAGGCATTTAATTGTCCAATGACAGCTCAAACCTTTCTTTTCAGTAAATTAAGAGAAATTAGTAGTATAACTATCTTAACTATCATATATATATTCTTTTCCTTTCCTTCTTTTTTCCTTTTCCCCTGTCCTAGTTTCTCTTTCCTTTTGAACAGTTTCTTCCCATTTCACAATATCTATTGTACATTTTAGATCTTATTTCTTGTTGAAAATTTTCTGCCATGAGATCTGAGAACTTTTTTTTTAATGTACCATATATGCCATCTCCTGCTTTTTATTGACTCCAATAAATCTTATGTTATTTTTCTTTGCATCATCTAGCAGCTGCTGAATTGATTTCTCATGGTCCCTTGTTATTTTGAAGAAATCTGTCTTTTTGTGATTGCTAACCACAGCCTGTCTTCTATATCTGAGACTCTGTCCTTATGTCGTGGCTCTTTGTGCTGTGGATACTTTCAATGGAATTTTTAGTGTCCTGGATATCTGCTCAAATCTGTGTCATGGGTTCCATTTTTTTCTTATGTTGGCCATTCTTGATTTCCATTATTTTCCTCAGCTTCTTTATTTTTTGTTTGTTTGTTTGTTTCTGCTCTAGAGTCATTAAGCATGTTTTTCATTGTGGTCACTGTCTTTGTTCTGAGAAATTATTTCTGATTTGATTTCTTTGTAGAACTTTGTTCATTTGCTACAGAGAGGCCATGTGGGTGATGTTTGGATCGTCCTACATCAATGCCCACTGGGTTTGTCTTGGGTTATCTAGATATCTGGAGTTGCAAGTTGTTTAAGTGTCTTCTCATTTTGTTTTTTTCTTTTTTTAGTTTAATTCCTGAAGTGGGGGCTTGTAAATTGCCTATGGTGAATTGCTTTATTGCTAGTATTTAGAACCCTTAGGAAATGCCTGTTTCTTGAAGGTGTATCTTGCTTCTTGATCCATTTTGCCAGTTTGGTTTTTTTGATTGTTGATGTAGCTGGATTTTGGGTTTTGAGTCTGTTACAAGGTCCTATCTCTTCTTTTTGTTTTGTTTTGTTTTTGTTTTTGTTTTTGTACTGGGAATCAAACTCTGGACCTTGTGTTTGACAGGCAAGAACCATGCCTCTGAGAGACATCCCTGGCCTGATCCTACCTCTTCAATTTGTTGGGGAAGAGAAGTTGCTGCCTGATTGTTCCAACTCTTGGTTCTTTGGTACTGGCCCACATTGTTTTCTATGACCTGTAGGCAATTTCAGTCTTCATGTATCAGGAAGAACAGATGGTTCGATACATTGTCACTTTGGTTAAAGTTGCATCTTAAATTTTTTACAAAGATGATTATCTCAATTGGCTGAAAAACCATAACAAAATGTGTGTTAGTGATTTTAAAGATATCTTTACTTTTATCTTACCAACCAATTCAAATTAATCTATTTGTTAAGCCATGTGCACAAAAGATATTTTGGGTAATTACATTTATGTCTACCCATTTATAATGCAATTTAAATAGAGCTTTTGGAGCAAAACAGTTAACACAGAAACATATATGTTAACAAAGGAACATACATTTCAATCTACATCATATAACCTTGAAGTTGTCAAGCTTTCAGGTTTTTGATCACAAGTTTTATACAAACCTTCAGCCTAGCAGTTTTTATCCTTTTTTTTTTCACCTAAGGTCTTAAGTTTGGTGACCCTTGAATATCTGCAACTATTTTTCGTTTGTTTTTGAAAACCCTAAAAGAACTAGAGGTCTATAAGGGCAAAATAAAAATAAATTAAAAATTAGAAAATGAATTGACATTAGCTTAAACTTTTTTCTTTTTTCTTTTAAAGAGAAAAAAATGCAATAAAAGCAATAATAAAGAATTTCAAAACAAGATAATAGGAAATTAACAATGGTCATTATATTGCATATTGTTATCTTCAAAGTAGTTACTCAGATTACAAGATATAGGCATGCAAAACTGATCAAACAATATAAGCACAAACCTTTCCTTTCAATGAACTAATAGAAATTACAGGTATAATTATCTTAGTTATCTTGTGTATATATGCATATATTTTTTCTCTCCCCATCTCAGTTGTTTTTTCCTTTTGAACAGCTTCTTTACCTTTCACAGTATCTATTGTGTGTTTTGGATTTTATTTATTCTTTTAGTTTCTTACACTAGGGAGACAATACAATGTTTACACATGCAATTCTGATGTATTTCATTTATGAATATGGTCTCTAATTGCATCTATTTTAAAATATTTTTGTTTTAAAATGGAGCAGTTGCATGTACTTTAGCCAATTATTAGAAGACTAGAGGAACAGGCAGACAGACAAAAACAACGTATGTGACAAAACCATTACATTAAATCACAGTGCATTTTTAGGTGTGTATTGCCCATGTTAAATTAAAATAAGTTTTTTGATTTAGGTTTACAACTATAAACTAGTCAATTATGATTTTCTGTAGGGGATATTATGTAATGTTTCTCTTTTGTTTTGTAAATCATAACAGCATTTTCTCTAACACTCCAGTACCTTTTAGTACTGGTACCGAGCACCTTCTCTGTTAACACTGAATGTAAACCATAGGAGTCCAAAGGGAGAAAGAAGAGTGGCAGGTTGCTGCATGGGATGTTTGTTCATTTTCCATTGTCTTTATTAAATCAAGGTTAAGGCCAGGCCTTTTCACTTTTTAACTATATTTCTAAGGTTATTTAAGAAACAAAATCAAACAAGGTGGAGGAAGTGAACAAGCTGGTATTAGAGAAACAACCCTGTGAGGACCCAGAAGAGTAATGAGAGAAGCTATGAGGCTGGAACACGTAACTCTAAAGTGGAGGGAGGTCAGCATGGACATGCACGGGCAGCCACAAAAGGCTGAAATGGAGCCATTCAAGAGAGGAACCTTGGACAAAGTCCTGAGGGCACTCATCTTTAAGGTGCAGCTCAGTAGAAGGGAAAAGTTTTGCCTACCCATTTCCAGAATAGCATGGAGCTGCTAGTCAGATGTTGTGGACTTTATTGACCCAGTAACACAGATGTGATCTACTTTCCTCTTCCATCAATATCAATACATGGGAAAAAGGGATAGGGCAGGTGCCTCCTTTCCCCACACAGGCAGAGGAATAGTAACCACCTCCTAGAGCCAGGAGGAAACTTGAGTTGCTGTTTATCCTTGTCCATCTTCTAGCTCCATAGCTCTCCCTGATAATTAATATCACAAAGACTTAAAGTATATTAGTTTCCAAACTGAAGGAAGGCTCAGAATAGGTTGGAGAAAGGACAAGAAAGGGAATAGGATTTTAGAAAAGAGAGAGAAAAAGAAAAGGAAAAGAGAAAATCAAGTGGATTCCTTTTCAGGTTGAGTACAGAGACTGTACTACCTCCTTAGGACAGCATAGGCTGTCACCTAGGAGGCCACTGAACTCTACATCAGTTGGGATATGTCCCCAGCCACTGCAAAAGGAAGCCATAGCACCAGGTAGACTGAACTTATGCTCTTCAGTTTTTGAGAGTGAGAGAGGTAACAGGAGAGAGAAAGATGATTAAAGGAGCAGTTTGAGGATCCTCCTTTTATTGAAAGTGTTTGGGACACAAAGATGTGCTACATGATTTGTGGAGATAGCTTCCTTAAGGGTCATCTTCAGGCTGTTTTTCTCCATTGTGTTTTAGGATTAATTTCCAACAGCTGCCTAAGAAAACTGCTCAAGATACTGGATGAGCCTATCCATATTTGTGTCTCCCTAGTGAATAAGTTCAAGTTACATTTGGTCCAGAAATGGCATCTTTTGACCTAATGGGATGTCTATTAAGGCTGCTACTTGCCCTAGAGTACCTCTTGACACTTCCTATTTCTAGCTAGAGGTGCTTCAGATTTTTAGTGCTTTTATATATAAGCACTTGATTTTCTGAGGAGTTAGGAGCCTCTATCTGCTGAAAAGGAAAAACTCAAAGCTGCAGAAGTTTGCAGAGAGAGGGAGGTTGGAGCACAGGAGAAGTGCAAGAGAATGAGGGAAAGAGGAAGAATGAGAGGGAAGAGTAGGTGGAGACAGTGAGAGAATGGGGGGGGAGAAATAAGCAATGGATCAGAAAGCAAAGGGTTGAGTAAGTGGGGGAAAAAAAAAACCACGGAAAACCTGTGGCTGGAGTTACCAAAGTTGTAGTCCAGGTATCTATCTCCTAGCTCTGCCTTTCTAAAGGAAGTGTCACCAGCCAGGGTCCGTAGCAACGCATGAAGATTTAGAACCTTCACTCACCCCATCCATGGGGCAGGTTACAGGCTCATTGACTTCAACCACAGAAAAAGAACTTTCAGCACACACCGGTAAGGAACATAAAAGAATTTATTCAGCAGAATTTAAAAAGCACATCCTCAGAGAAGTAGAATGTGGGAGCCCTCAAGAGAGTCATTCTTCTACATGGTTTATTCCCTCTTTTTGTCTGTATCTAATCTTTTCTGAAACAACCACCAACAGCCTTACAATAGGGCCTACCCCAATGACCTTATTTTACCTTAACTGACTCTTAACTGACTCTATATTTCCAAAAACAATCACATAATTAAGCACTGGACATTAGGCTGCAGCATATAAATTTTGGGCAATACATAACTCATCCCTTAACAATAGTTAATCCTTCTTCAGAAGCTTTTTTGGCCTGTATTCTCTGAAGAAATATTTTAAGAACGTTTCAGAGACCAGAAAATATTGCAAATATTGCAGAATGTCATGGTCCATGAATATGTAGAATGGTGTTAACATGTCACTTCGCTGTTCTATGAATTTTTCTAGATTTTTGCAAACCCAATAGTCTATAAAAAAGGGGGCTTTTTGTTGTGCTATAAGATACATAAAAGAGCCATTGAAGCCTAGGAGTTGTTTATACACATCTCATCTTAACATTCTTTCACAGTTCCCACCATCAGAGCTTGTAGGATTATTGGCTTTCACAGTAGGGCCACGGTAACTAGTCTATGGTTAGCTCTGAGGGAATCATTATGTCAACACACTGAAACATTTTCTTGGTAAAATAATGGGTCATGACATACAGTCTTAACTATAAAGGACACCTAAACCTGAAGAACTGGAAGGAAGACCTAGATCACAGCCTAATAGAATTTGGACTTGAACAGGACCTTGATGTAATATTTCAGTCATTCACAAACCTCTTCACAGTTGTTTTTTGCCATTTCAGTGAAATTAAATATTCATGTTGTTATTTATCTAATGGCTCTCTTTATATTGATTTACCTTATAAAATCTTCAGATGTAGCCACATTTTAATAAAAAATTTATTATGAATTAAAATTCAAAGTATATTTTAAACATCTTCTGACTCCTAAAGATGTTCACATTATTCCACACTTGCTGTCTCCTGTCATTCAGCTGTGGGATGCCAAAGAGCCAGTGATGGGCTTTGAGGCCCCAAGGATAGTGGGAGAAATCTGGGTCCCTGCATAACTTAAAGGAATGTGACATGAGCAAGAAATAAGTCATGTTACGTCTCTGAGATATGGGTACTGTTTGTTACCTAATGTCCAGTGCTTAATTATGTGATTGTTTTTGGAAATATAGTCTTTTAAGAGTCCATTA